>NC_136529.1:255000-685846 GCF_910591455.1 Pholis gunnellus | reverse complement strand
TCCAGTGTGGATCCACTGAAGGCAAGCTACCTCTGCCTGTAGGCTTAATTGGTGTTTGCATCTGCACTGATGATATAACACACACACACACACACACACACACACACACACATGAACTATGCAGTATACAGTATGCTTTGTGTATCTCTTAACAGCAGCCCTTCATACGCAAACAAACACTGACAATAAAGATTGAGCTCTCTTTGTTATGCATGCTTCCGTACACTCATACAATTACACATACATTCACTCCCTCTCTTTTTTTCTGCCTCTTGCACTGAGGTTGACATGCCCACACACACACACACACACACACACACACACACACACACACACACACACACACACACACACACACACACAGGCACTGCTGAATAATTGAGCAGATGCCGAGGGACACCTACTCAGCCGTTAAATGGTCTGGGCTCTAAATAAACACTGGGATTGCACGGGGGGGGGGGGGGGGGGGGACAAGGGAAATGACCTCATACACGTGACCTTTGCTCCTGGAAGCTCGTGCCATCAGGACAGAGCTTGTCTGTCAAAGTGCACTTTATCAAAGTCAAAGTCAGCTTTATTGTCAATTCCTCAACATGTACCGAACATACAGAGGAGTTGAAAAAACGTTTCTCTCCAGTCCAACATATAAAGTGAATACAGATAATAAAGTGCAAATAGAAAAACATTAAGACAACATATATATTAAGAAAAAGTATCCTTCTGTATAGCAGCAGTCAGACATGGGGAGTCTTAATTAAAGAGAGGAGGGAGAGAGTTCAGCTGTGTTTATTTTTGCACACATGTTTATGTCCATTGAAGTTATTTCATAAACACACACACATACACAATCTAAGTTGGTTCATACAGTTTATTCATTTCATGTAATATTGACAGACCTTCACGTTCATGAATAAATCCCTAACTGATCCAGTGTCTTGCTCAAGGGCACACTGGTAGAAGGTGCTTTTTGAGAGGGTACATGTATAAGCTCACCTGGGGATCCTCCACATCTAGATGTATCCCAGTAGAGCACTATACACGCTACATACATACTACCCCTGCAACCCATTGGATTGATTCATTGGTGCTTAGCAACACCATCCCAGCCAAAGCCCCTGAAATATGCAGCTTGAAGCTTGACTCGGCACTAATGTTTCCTGTCAGGATCATGTTTTCCTGGATGATATCTGCTTGTCTGCTTTGCATGGTTGTGGCATGTTTTATTTCCCAAACTATGGAAAATCATGATTTCCTATGTAACTTTCTTAGTACAGGCTGATCTCTAAAAGATGTATACACATGCAAGGAGTGCTCTGTTTCCCCACCCACGTAAAGCTCTGAGGATGTTCTGGGACAGCCGAATGGCTTTAATGAGCGCTTTTATGCACTTAGAATACATTCTCCAACAATGCAGTAATGTCCACTCTTTTACAAATGGACCGCACGGGGATAGTGTCTAAGGTAAGGCCACTCATTTCAGTAATTGCCAGTGGTGCTGTGATGGCACCCAGCCTAACCATTCCTTAGTTATGGGCTTCAGCTATATCTTGGTCAACACCCTTTACTGCTCTTAAAGTAAAAAAAATACTTCACTTTGCAATCCATTGTTGTGTTTTTTCTTCTGATAAACTTATTTTTCCCCACTGGTCTTCACTTTCTTTGTCTCTTTCACTCAGTGATTTTCTATTCATTTTCCACAAGTAGCTTTGACAAGTGGGCCATGAACTGGTTGTGTAGAGCTTTAGGTTCAGCATGTGTCGGTGGATGGAGCAGCAAGAGCAGCAGCAGAGTAAGAGAAGCAGAGCAGGTACCACGTTCCTCTTCTCTGATGGGTTTATCCAGCCGTGGTAGTTGACTCTCAGTAATGGGAGATCTAGAAAGAAGTCGTTGATTTTTGATTGTCAAGGATTCAAGAATTATATTTGTCACCTGCACACCTCCGAATGTGCAGTCACTTCTATAGTGCAGCATCAAAGCACAAGGCATAAACAAAAGGTTTAAACAATGTGCAAAAGAGGATGGTACTCACGATATAGCATGAGTTCAAATAAAAACTACATTTGAAGACATATATTAAAAAGAGTAGTGGGATTACTAGGGCTGATTATCAGTACTTAGTATTGTATAGTATAGACCAAAATAATGCAGTACCAAGTAATATGAAAATGTCTCAAGTCAAAAGATACCTGCAACCTATTTGTACTATTTGTTTGGTTTTGCTTGCAGTCAGTCACAGCAAGCGCTCTTTGATGTAATGCGATGTTTGATTGGTCCTCTACTGCCTGGTGTCTAAGCCGGCGGCAAGAAGCCAACGGTGTGAACAGTGTTTGTGGAGCTTATAATAACTTTAGTGTGGTCTGAGCATGACTCATTGATTGCACTTCTGATTTAGTAATTTCCCTGAAAACTCTGTCCCCACACTAAAATAGTGTACTTGGATTTCTGCTCATTCTGATATTGCTTGAACAGATTCCCTGCGCTTCAGCCCTTCTCCTCACACACTGCTTCAGTCTGCTTCTGAAACTTCTGCTCTCAGATTCCTCCTCTGCTCCTGGATGTTTTCGTGCCATAACCCTGTCAAACTTCCACAACCAACAGAACGCCAGGTGTAGTGTTGACCAATGAAATGATCTCTGGCTCAGTGAGAGAGTGTGGCCAGCAACAATATATCTGTGTGCAAGCATATAGTTTAAGCAGGAGCACAGTGCAAGCAGGGGATATTTGAGTGTGAGGACAGCGTTTTTAGGGAAAGTATTACAAAATCTGAACGTGAAATCGATAAGTTATGCTCTCAAAATTGAAAAGCCATGCTCTTGAATAAAGATAAGCTTCGTGGTGCACAAACTATCGGCGCCCCGAGAGCTAACAGTTATAAACTCCAGCGACCAGAGAAGGTGATGCCACTGTGGTTGGAGGGATGGCATTATCAGGGTAACTGCTGTATGAGTGCTGTGCAGTGCAGCTAGCCAGTGGGACACACATGCTGCCATCTACATGATGTCTGTCGAATGAAGTACACTACTGTCATGGCTATAACTTTAAGAGTACTGGTAATAATACTGGCATCGTCATTTTTAAAATGAGACCCTGTATCTTACAACTGCAAGGTGAACTTTTTTGGGACTTTGTAGACTTCTTTTCAAAGAGGCCCTGAGGAAGCCTGTGGTCTAGATAAACATGTTCTGCTGCTGTTTAGTGTGACTTTGCTGCTTGGTCATAGTTGTGTGTTCTTTCACAGTTATGGTAGTAGGGTGATGGAGAGGGTCAGGATCCTTGGTGAATTTGTGCTCTGGATCCATAGTCACAGCGATTCATCTATATATCTAATCTGAAAAGTAAACTCACTTAATGGTGAAATGAAATGTATGAATGAGACTGCAGAGCATGTCATAGTGTGCAGAAATGTGTGAGCTCAGCATTTTTTACATTTCAGGTGGGGTCATTAGATTTGAACAAAGGATTGAAAACAACACCTTATAGCCTGGTTTGTGGTTGTGGCGTGTTCTCCTCACCTCTGTGTGTGTGTGTGTCTGTACTGATTTGGATTCAGTCTCTCTCCTTTGGGTTCAAGCTTCACTCAGCAGGAAGGAAGACAGGCTTTGGTCACTGAAGCGAGCCCCTGTGTTCTCTTTCTCTAAGACCCAGCTCGTGTCAAGGTGTGGGAGGTGATTTGGCTTTCTGATGTTTCTGGTGTCAGAGTGTCCCAGAGCAGCAGGGGTTAACAGGCCAGGGGCCAGACACCAAGGGCCCGGAAGGTAAAGAGAGATCACAGCTGAAGGCCTGGTAGGCCTGTCAGAGTATCACATCTTTACTCACAGCATCTTTGTGTTACATCAACTTCAAGGTAGATGGAAAGTGTTCCTTTTTCCCCTTTGCTATCAGTTCTTTGAACTGAACATTCACAGATTTAACAAGGAGCCTTTAGAATATGAATGCTGGACATCAGTTTGGTTCACTGATATTTATTGTGAAAATGAAATCTATATGACCTGTTTGACAAAAGTAGGTGTCATTACATACTGTTCCCAAAGGTCAAGAATAGTGTGTGGTCCATCACTGAATCTGTTCTGTAGGGCTGTCTTCAACCTAAGACATTCTTTATTAGTCTTAAGTTTAATTTCACAGATTGATTAGTGGTACTTATGCATATCTATTAAGTTACTGGAACCTAAGCAACACAGATCCAGTCCTTAGTTTCTTCACTTAAAAGTGCAAGGACTTGAGATTGGAAGAATTTTGATTGACTCTCAACGGCTCTCAAGATGTCAACGACTACCCGACAGCTCATGGCTGTACTAATAGTGCAAACTACGGAAGCAAAGTGCTGACAGAGCTAACATTTTTACCTCTGGGTGAACTGGAGGGTGGGCATTACGCTTCCATGGTCCGGCATTATCAACTAAAAGACCCATATGAGCGAGAGTGACTTCATTCTCTGCTCAGGGAGACATTACTCAACTACTCATTCACTTAGCGAAGAGTTGTTTGCTGTTATATTAAGGTTCAGAATGTTAAATGAAACAATTCCATCTGTCAGCCCCACATTCAAAATGTTCCTTTAATAAAAAGGTACAGAAATATTCGTACAAAAATCTTAAATCTTTAAATTGTCCTAATATACCTAATGTAATTTAGCTGCCTAGTCAACGTGCTAAAATGTAAAAAAGTTGAATATTTCTCATTGAGATGTAATGAGTTAGAAGTATAAAGAAGCATCAAAAAGAAAACGTCAAAATACCTCAAAAATGCACTTATGTGCAGTACTTCACTAAATCTATTGAGTTACTGTCCACCACCGCTGAAAAGGGAACGGTCCAACGAAGAAATCAACAACATTTGCCACCATGCATCCAGTTGCATCTTTCTGTTAAATACGCATATCTTTGGAACGTGTAGGCTCCAAGCTTAAGCTCATTAGGCATTCAGGTGTGGCGTTTATTGATGATGACATCATCAAGGTTATTTTCTCAGACATGACAATGTCCCTCATAAATTGTTGTGCAGCGACAAGTTTCCACAGGCTGAGTAAACTCATCATGACTACAAACGGATGGTTCAGGTCTGCTGAAATGATTCTTGAAAGCTTCCTGTAAGCTGCTGACTGTAACAATGTTTGTTAAGTTAAAAAGAATTAAAGTAAAACCACAATCGTGGTAACCTCAAAAGTTTTGTTAGCACTTTAGAGCTGGTTTTAGCGAGGCGGGAACCTTTACTTGTATCAGTCTGCTTTGTTCTTCTGGGTGTCCGTGTGTCTGCATTGCTTCAGCTGGATGAAACTGTCACATTTGCGAAAGGTTTTAACGACTGGAAACAAAAACAGCCTTGTTTTCACTCCATGATTGCATTCCTGTAGTTTGTTCAGTGAGCTTCTGAAAGGGTTTCATCAGCCTGAAGGTGTTTGTGCGCTGTAGTTATGAGGTTATGATAAATGACAACAGCAATATGCGGGTGCAGGAAGGTTGATGGGCCTTGTTCTTTATTCATATTCATGTTTTTTTTTTATTTGACTCTTTCCACAGAGATCCTCTGACTCACACTTTAGTACCTTCTAATGTCCTCTTTGTTTCGTTCTGTCTCTTCTGCTCTTTTGTTTTTCATGTACGCTGATCCTGCTGGACATCTTCTCGCATCCAGGTAAGAACATCTGTGTTATTTATTACATTTACTCTGTCCTCTCTACGGGAGAAAAATGAATGCACCTTAGAGGGCAAAGAGTTGTGAGTTTGTACCTTTCTCTCTCAGTGTGTGTGTGTGATAACTCAAGGGTAAAATATGCACCTTAATCATTTATGTCATCTAGTATCGACTACATTTCCACATATATAAAAAGTAGTGAATTAAATCCCAGTACTAGATGAAAGCACTGTTGGTTGAGTTCTATTGTCGGAATACTTAAATGTAGTGAATAATAAAATCATGTCTGGGTGTCCTTGGTGAGAGGAAACAAGCTGTGTGACGTGATACAAAGTATCCATGCTGGAGTAATAGAATATTTTAGAGCAAAGGTATTCATGGTGAGATGTTACCGTCAAAGGCGTGGATGGGCGTGATGAATAACAGCTGTGTTAGAAAATCTGCCTCTTTGATAAAAATTACAACTCTGTGGACGTAAACATCTAAGAAAAGAGTTATCTAAGATTGGTTTACTTCTCTGATTTTGGGGTACATTTTGGGGTGCAGTGTTTCATTCCTATTCCAACAGACTAACTGGCTTCATCCCTATAGTAATGGCAGCTGGGGCTCAAGGGTACTGTAGTATTGAGATACCCAACAAAAAGAGGACTTCAGAGATGCTCTATGGCAAAACCTTCATTCATGTGTTTCTATGTTGAGCAACATTGGGGAGATCGTTAAAAGAAAAACAATGGAAAAAGATAAAAAGCAGATATAAAGCCTAGACCCAGCTCCGTCCTTCTGATTAGTGGACGACCTTTTCCTCCTGAGGTGTGTACATAGACTGTATAAAAGAAGTGGACGTAGTCATGGTGACGTCACTCATTGCTTTGTGGACTGATGTTTTGAAGCCTGGAGTTTGGCAATTCGCTGTCACCATCTTTGATTATGGCCATCGCCATCTTGACTTTTTGCAAACAGTGAAGAGAAGTGACCATATCTGGACTGAGGAGGAGTGACGTAGAGACGCCGTATACGTCTCTGGTAGACCTGTCAATCACCGTGTAGCCCCGCCCTAAAGCATCCCCTGTTTTATGGTCTGTTTGACTCTAAATGGACCATCATTTACTAAATGAACATCATGCTGTATTGAAGAAGACTTGAAACTAGAGATTGAGACCATAAACTCATGTTTACAATGTTTACTGAGGTAATAAATCAAGAGAGAAGTAGTCATTTTCTCATAGACTTCTATACAACCAGAGGAGCCGCCCCCTGGTGGACACTAGAGAGAATGCAGCTTTAACACATGAAGCTTTGACTTCACTTGGCAGAACCGGAGGTTGCTGCCGAACGTGTAGTTAGTAGCTTAATATTTGGCCGAAGCCTGGTCACCCCATTTGTATTGGTCTAGAACCCCCACTGATTATCATGAGGCTTCTGTCATATGTGAGGGTATAAGATAAGATAATCCTTTATTAGTCCCGCAGTGGGGAAATTCACAGGATCACAGCAGCAAAGTGGACAGTGCACACAAGATACAGATTAAAAACAAGAGCAACAAGTAATATAAATAAGTAAATAAGTTATAAACAGTAAGAATATCAACTAAGTAAAAATGTACAAAAAGTACAAAATCCACAGTATAGCAGCTTGCCTTGTGACCAAACCGATACAGTAACTGATGCAATTGTTTTGATTGAGTTCCTGAGGTCATCAAAGACCTTGGAGCTGTCGACTTGGTTAATAATTAGCTTGTGCATAAATCCTCCTGACTGATGGGAAGAAGCTCCTACAGCTAATGTGATACGGTATATGTTTTGTCAATCTTAGTGTATTTTACATGACCACGTGAACATTGCCCTGGTTGTACCTGAGTGTTTCAGATGAAGCTGACGGTGTTGTTCCAACCTGCCAGACAGCAAATGGTTTCTACTCATTTCACTACAGCGGAACAGTCAAGACCTGAAGCTTGTTTAACTCCAGTAATCCATCACAATGAACACTAGGTCTACTTTTACTTTTGTTAAAGTTAGTGCTGTATGGTAATACAGTGCTGACAATCAGCACTTCCTGCTGCATTACCATGCCAAAATAATTTAACAGTGACCAGAATAAAAGCTGACATGATGTTGACTGTGATTGATTACCTCGCTGAAGCCGGTTTCACGGCCTTAAGCTGATTTTCATACTATCATGAAACGAATAGAAAGCCTCGGCTTCAAGTGATAGTAAGGCAGACGTGTGAACTGCTATGTATGAAACCAAAATCTTAACCAAAAAATAATGATCAAATAAAAAAAGGTAAGTCGGAGAAAGCCAACTTTGTGATGCGAGAATCCATAGCAGTGAACATGTAGCAAACTCTAGAAGAAAAAACTATTTCCATGTAAATTAACGAACAAGCTTAATAATGTATGATGAAAAAATCATTTCAGCATTTTATATAATACAACTCTTGCTCACTGTGACCTTACCTGCTAAATCATGTGTGTTGTAGGATTTCTTGCTGTACTGTTTTGTTTGGAGGAATTTTCCAATGACTTTATTGTTGTTTAATTGTTCAAGGACTGAACTATAACTGTGAATAGTAATGCTACAGAATACATTGACTACTTTTCTTTCTTTTTTTCTTCTATCAAACAATAAGCAAAGGCAGGTCCATAAAGAAATAGTTTTCCCAGTTTCTGACCTCAACTCCAACTAACAGCTTTGGGATGAACTGGAGCAGTGAGTGGGAGCCAGGCCTGACCACCCAGCACCAGTAGCTGACCCCAGTAATGCTTTTGTTGGTGAATTTGAGGAAATTCCTACAGACATTTTTTTTCTCCCTAAATGACTAGGGGCTGTTATAGTTGCCTATTAGCTCCCATGTTGTTGCTATTGTATTTTCATCAATCACGTATGTGTGGAATAGACACGGATCCACGGTGTCCAGACTACTGATATGTCAGCTGTTGTGAATCTCAGTTCTCTGCTGAAGCAGTTGGAAGAAGGGCTAACGTTTTCATGTGAGTGTGGTAGGTCGGGGGCCATTAGTGTTGGCAAGTGGAGAAATGTCAGTGAAGAAACAGCATTTCCTGAATCCAGAGTACGCCTGGTGTGTCCAGGGAAGGGAGGCGAGTGAGAGAGGGACGGAGCCGGAGCTGCAGCAGGGGTGACAGCGTTTTGCGTCAGGCGTGATTAATGGCCGTTGTGATTGGCTGCGACAGGGCCAGGTGACGCCGGTGGGGTAGGCTGGTGGGGGGGAGGATGCTCTCTCTGAGGACACCTTTTAAACAGCTGGCCCAACGGAATCATGGGAGTTGCTTGTGTGTGTGTGTCCGTGGGAGTGAGTAATTGTGCATCGAGTGCTGTTATGTCTTTTTTTTCAGTCTGGTGACATTATTTTCAGCTTCCTGCTGTCACTGGCCTCCTTTTCCAGCCACTGCACTGACACACTCTCTGCTCTCTCTTTTTACAGCTAGAGCCTTTCTGGTGATGCAATTCTCTAATTGTACATGTGTCAGGATAGGTGTCACCAAACAACTGATGGGCTGATTCTATGCTTTTATTTTCTAATTACATCTGTCTGTGTCTTGTGCTGATTTTATCTCAAAATTGCATTTAGTTTTTTTGCAGGAAGATCTATTTCATTTAGCCAATAAAACCATTAGATTTGAAAAGTGCATTCTAATGTCAGTTTCCAGGGCGGGTTGCCAAGGAGCATCTCAGCTATAGCTCATTGGACAGCTTAGAAATGTACCTTCACATGTCAGCATCACTCGCCTTAGATGCTAAGTGCTGGATACCACTGTGAGCAGTATGCAGTCCATTCTCGGCTTATAAACTACAGTTTGTTTCAATTGTGCCTCTGTGCCCCCCTCAATGGAGAGGCTAGGAGGCTACAGTTGTTTTTTAGAGGTTCTTCAGAGGCCTTTTTTGTTCTTCTTTTCAGTGAAAGAGTAAATAAATGAATACTTTTGACAGGATTTTTGACGTCAGTAAGAAGTGACTTTAGTCGGGCTATAATCACGAGTGTGTCTGTTGTTATGGGTCCCAGAATTGGAACCACATCAACAAAAGAGACATCTGTAAAATACAGATAAAGTGCAACAGCAATGAAGACACGCAGCATTCAGTTCTTCATCCAGATTGCATCTATTTACAAATTCCAAATATAATACCACATACAGTTCTCTGAGTGAGTCTGTCTCTGTCACTGAAATGCATAAACGTCACTGAACATAATACCACGGAATGTATCAGCGACATTCTAGTACACATGATCACCTGCAATGTTCAACTGCACTTATTAAAGCTGGCAACACATAGCCTGCTATAATTCTGGACTTACACATGTTGAAACATTACTATAGAGAAATGTTGCTAATGTAAACCTATTAGGTTATAACCAGACGCTAGCGTAATAGAGCTGCATAAATTACGTTATGTTATACGATGCACTTAACACTCTACCACTTTCCCTCAAGATACACAGAATATGTAGGAGCAATACAAAATAAAACACTGTGCAAAGTAATCAAGCCTAGAACCCAGCAAATCACCTGCAAGACCATATTCAGGTAAAAGAAACTCAACCCACTGTAGTTTGGTTTGATAGCGGAGGAATGTCGTCTTTGAGCCTTATCGACAAGTTTTTAAAGTTCGACAGAAATGCTCAAAACCAAATATCTTAATAACACTCACCAACATAGAGTTTGGCTTCAAGAAGTTGACTTTGGTTATTTTCACCAACTACTAGCATGTGAAGTACAGATTAAGTACAGCAGCAATGAAGAGCGTTCAATTGCCAAAGGTGCCAATAATTCTGGGTGCTTCTTACATTTATACCATCTGAACCATAAAACAACAAGATGCACCTACATTATTAGGGATCACTCTGGAAATGACTGCTCAGCTAATTGAATTAAATAAACACAAAAGTGGACGCACAATTCATTACATTTTGGCGTGAACTCTTCAACTTTGTCCTGCTGATAAATTCACCATAAACTCTTTCTCGTCCGCCAGTGTCCAATTTTTTTTTTGTCACGTTCAGACTTCCATTTCTTATTTCCGAAATCACAGCTTCTCTTTCAGACACTGTAGTTACAGCCTGACCTTCCTTCTGTTTCTGTCTTTACTGCTTTACTCTTTCCCCACATCTTATTTTCTTTGATGATTTCCCATTTTCCCTGATTACCTATTTTCCTTTCCAGCCTCCTTACCTCCTCTTCCTGTCTCTGTTATCTGTACTTCCTTCCCTTCTCTGTCATTTATTTTTCCTTTTACCCGGTATTCTTCCTCCCCCTTTTTGGGGGTAGATATTTCTCTCACACAGGCCTCCCATGCATGGCTTCCCTCCATTCAAATGCAAATGACGCGGGCCAATTATGGCTCAGCATGCGGTTGTGTCTGTGTTTGCAAGAGCACATTCAAAGGCACATTGTGTCGGGGGAGATTTAAGTTAGCCAGCGTAGCATTCCCTCTGGAACTGCCAGCGGTGGATAAATTAGGACCTCAGGCTCACAAAAGGAAAATAAATCACAATATTGGAGCGCAGCTGACCCATATTTGTTAATGCGGGTGCTCATTGTCACCTTTATTACTGCCATTGTGAGAGTGCATGTATCAGTGACTGGGACTGCTTCATGGCTGATCGCACCAACAGAAGACATTCCTGCTTCCATTCACATGATGACAGTAGAATCAGTGTTGTGCTTTGTTAGGGATTCACACATATCAGCAATTACACCAAGTTGGTGTATTCATTCAGCTGTTGTTGATGTCTGCAGGCTTGGGGAATAACGGATTACAATAATCAGCAGAAAAAGATGATCAGATTAACGATACATTTGATAAAAATGGGGACTGTAGCAGGATAAGTTTTTAAATATCTTTATAATATAGAATGATATACTAGACGTGCACACATCACAACCCTTCAGGGTCTGACAAGACCGAAGCAGATCAGAGAGCGAGATGCAGGGAGAGGGAGGCGGTGTGGCCCACGCTGGTGGAAGATTTCTCTAGGCGGAATTTTCACAATTATTTGGTATGTAAAGCAGAAAAGGGGCACGTCCTCACAGTACAGTGCAAGTTACTCATTTTCTACTTCATCAAGATCATTTATTTTTGCAGAGGAGCATCCCAATCCCAGTGTTTCAAATTGGTGGTCCAGTAAACTGTAGGGCTGTATCGAATCATTCCAAGCTTCACTCAAAACATTGACATTCCAATTATTATTATCAATTACTGACAGAAACATTGTGTTCTCTTCCCCTTCTCTCTCAAACAGACACAGCGACGCAGCGTTCAGTCGTCACTTTAATGTTTTCAGTCCAAAAGTGGACATTTCCTTGAGTCCTTGGCAGCATTTTCACAGCTGGAAGGCAGAACTTGTACTGTACAGGGATGCTGTTCCCCTTTTCTGCTTTACATACATAATAATGTTTTCGTCTCTTGTCGTTATTTGCATATTAAGTATTGAGATAATCGAAAAGTAACGGAAAGTAAACCGATTACATTACTTATATATTGTGATACTTGGATTAGGTTACTGATTACTTTTTGAAAGTCACCCTCCCGTCCCTGCATGTGTGTAAATAGAGATATTCTGCTGCATTCTGATTCTAACTTCATTTATGGTTAAGGGGGATTATTAGACAGGAATTTAAATGACCTAATAATCACTCTGTGACCTTTGTGACTCCGCTCCCCTCTCTCCCTCCAACATAAATGACAAAGACTTTCTAAAATGACCCATATGAGCCAGTTCTGATCTTGCACCCCAGTTGTTGATGGCGGTTGTGGCTCAGTGGTAGAGCAGGGTCGTTCTTCAATCAGAGGATCGGATGTGTCCTTGGGTAAAACACTTAACCAATTGCTCCTGTAGCTGTGCCTACGGTGTATGAATGTCAGTTAGTCTTGATGGCTGGCACCTTCCATGGTAGCCCATGTCATCAGTGTATGAATGACTTAATGGGGTGCAACGGATCACAAACCTCACGGTTCGGTCCTGATCACGGTTCTTGAGTCACGGTTCGGATAATTGTTCGGATCAACAAAGAAAAGGTGAGGAGACAAATATAACTTTGCTTTCCATTTATTGATTAAAGAACTTCAAGAACACTTAAAGCAAAGAACTTTGGGCTATAGTCTTCCATACAAATATATTATTGTAATTATGAATATTGAAGATGTCCAATGTGAAACAAAATGAAATGAATAACAAATAAAAATAAAACATTCAAGAATACTCAATTCTGATAAGTTTAAGTGCAACATGAGGTCTGTTGATACATATAGATCAATATTCAAAGAAAAAAACAGCCAGTGTCTACAGCATCAAAAAAGTGAAAGAAAACCAAAAAAGAAAGAAAGCAGAGCAACTGAACTGAACTGCTCGGCAACAACTTGGGTCAATGTTTACTTCCTGTCAGGTTATGTCATTCAAATACACTGCAATAATGTTTGCCATTACTGTGAAATGGTCTACAACTTTAAAACATTTTATTATTTTATTGTTTGTTGTGAGGTTGGGTGTTAAGGTTACACTGTAAGCAAAGACAAAAGTGCTGTGTCACCATCAACCCTGTGTGTTCCAGGAAGATCATCTCTGGGTAGCTAGGGCTTCCCCTCTCTGCCGCCACATGATGGATGGCTGCGATGTTGCACCATGTCCGGGCCTTTTCCCTCTTACCGCCAAGAGCCATGTGGTTGCCTGCTATTTTTCTCCATCCACTTACTCTGACCCGACCCAGGAACCTGCATCGCCATATGCGAGGGCCTTCAGGGGCCAGCCTAAAACCATTAACCCCCGTGCTCACTCCATGTTAACTTTGGCCCGACTGATCGAGCATTACATTAGCTCAGTTAATAGCCAATGAATCCAAAACACCTGAGGGTAGTTTAATCAAGTACTTTGAGTCCAGGTAGGGCTACTTTTGGTGAAATCATGCATATGCATATGTCTCAGGCATCACAATGTGAATGAGAATGGTCTTTTATTCTTTATATTTGTTCACACCAAATCCTTAAAGGGGAATTGTTTCCTTATAATCAAGCAATGCCTCTGCCTCAAAACAGCTGGGATTGGTTGACCCTAACCCCAACAATGGCCTGAAACTCTAGAACAGTACACTTTCACTGCAGCCAGTTAGCGTATCCTCATACAACAGTTTGTTTGATATCTTGCAAGAAGTTACTGCTCATTTTTTGTGCGTTTTCCTACGACAGTAAGCAGCATGTGTCAATTTCAGCTTGTTACATGAATACAGTCTTTTTAAAATAAACCTCCGTCCTCACAGGGAAGTTCGGTTTAGGCTACGTTGTTAGGTTTAGAAAAGGATTGTGGTTTGAGTTTAAATAACTATGGAAGCACTGTTACTTTAGTACACAAGATATGTGACAAATATATCAACATTGATTTCTGGTTTCACATGGGGAACGAACAACAGTCTTATGGCTGAGAGATCGCTGGTTGTTGGACCCATCCACCTCCACTGATCACCAGCTGGGGGCTGTTGCAGTCTTTATACTTCCTCGTTCATGTGGATAACATACAAAATAGTATAGTGGGATATCTACAAATCACGACTTATATTTGTTATGCCTGGCTGCCTATAGTCCTGTCTTGTGAGAACTATTTAGCACTCATAGAAAATGAATTTGTGGCGGGATGTTCCTCCTTGCTCACAAACTTCAGTGATTTTTGTACTTGGGCCAGAGAAGAGCAGTTTGATTGCTTGTAGGGGGCTACAGTCTGCCAGGAAGCTCTGACACAATAATGCAGTCCTAAAAAGGACCGTAGAAGTGAACATAAATAAACGCTTTTCAGTCCAAAATCAGGTGCTACAGCTGCTGGGCTTCTACTTACTGAATATATTTACATCCAGTGTTGTGGATAATTTATAGTACCGGTTAACATCTTATTCAGAAGGCGCTTTACATGCATCTCTGCACTCCAGTGTAGAGGGTGCTACCATGGTGCCACAAAAATAACAATAAACACAATAAGGTGTATACATGACTCAGTTTCTGAGTAATATCAGCAGTATCCAGATCATTTATTATATTGAATTTATTTGTATAAACAGGAGGTTTTTAGGCTGTCAGGAGGAGGACATGTTTACATGCACCAAATCCAGATCAACCAAATATTCACAGAGCACTTCATTTACTGTGTAGAGCAATCTGCAATGACTTCAAGACACCTACAGCAACAAATGTAAGTTGTGTTACTATTAACTTGTATGATCCTGTATCATATGAAGACCAGCAAACACAAGCCCTTAACCAAGAGAAATCTTCATACATTTTCGACCAGTTTCTGGTGCTTGTTTTAACGGGCCTGTGTTCCAGGTCATCACTGCCTTTTAAAGAAAAGTTAAATCAATGCAGGACTGTAAGTGCCTCCATCTTCTGCAGAGACAATTGAAATTCTTAAACCCCATGTCATGTATTTCCCAGAATAATTTAATCTTTTATTTACCCAGGCAGAGTCTACTCAGCTCTGTTGAAGCATCAACACCTTGATGGTAGTTGTTGATGCACACAATTGTTATTAGATACCCATCAAATCAGAAAAGCAAAAGTGATACAAGTGCAGTATTTCTCGAGCGACTGTGCACGATGATGCTGGGAACAAGAACCATAGCCTCTGCTGACATGTTGACAGGCGATGCAAGTCTGGTGTGGGCTCACAGTGCATGGGACACATTAGGCTGGGAGAGTTCCGATACATGGCCGCTACATTCACTATAGGATCAAAAACTGCTTTAAAACTGGGCAGATTTCTTTGAAAGATATCAAGATGAGACATATTGTCTTTAGTAATGTACTTCTAATCTAGTCTGAACCCACCTCACTGACATTGGTAGCAGTCGTGTTTTTCATTTAGCCACCTAACCTGATGCTGCAGCAGTGTTACATATTTCCTGTACAACACCTTGCATTGATTCTTGTGTTGTGCATATTCCTTACACTGCGAATACAAATGTCTCACCTAAAGTTGCTCTCAGCAGCACCATGAACAGGCCTGTGTCAGAGGAGACTCTTTAACTGAGAACTTTTTCTGTGCCCTGGATGAGCACTCTTCAGATGGTAAAATAAAATACTCTGTAGAAAGACTCCAGACCTTCGATTCCGTCTTTACCCTTTACCAATCTGTCACATGGGCTGATACCCTGCATGTAGAGGCTTGACAGCCCGCACTTTGTGCTTGACTGTTGAGATGATGAAAGGTGTAGGTGTTAGCCAGCAGCTGTGGACTTGCTGGAGGACGTCCCAGGGTGGTGACTGTGTTGTGTATGTCTTTATTCATGATTCCTCTCCCCTCTTATTGCCAGGCATTCTGTCTTCCTGTCTTGTTGTAACCATTTTTTCCTGTGTAGCGCTCACCATGTGGGTCATCTAGGAAACGGCCAACCTCTTCCTTTCACCCCATTAGAGCGTTCATTGTGATCCCTGTTGTTTCCGGGCGGAAAGAGATGTCTTTGTCATTACAGTAAACTGCTGGCTGTTGCAATATTCATGGCCTTGAGCTTGGAGTGTTGCAGGAAAGCTATCGCTGTAAATAGTAACTGGAGACCAAGGTGAGTCAGGCTTGACTGGATTTCCATTTCACAAGTCCGTGGCCCCCCCCCGTCCTTTGTTCATTGTGAACACTACTGGCATGTCGCTGCCACCTTCCTCCCTCTACCTGCCAGGAGCTGCAATCAGATGATATTAGCTCGCTTTCACACTTTCAAGAGAAGTTGAGTTTCACACCTTGCCGGTTTTAGGAGAAGCCATTGTCATGAACAGCAGCTTGTGTGATTGGACTATTAAAATGTGATGTGATCAGGCTACAGTCTGACTTGTAGTGTTATGTATTTTTCTTACTTTCTCTCTGTCTGACTCTTTTTTTCTTCCCAGAGTGGTTACAGACTTTATAATTCATAGAGATTGTGAAGGCTAAGGAAGAGAAGAAAGGTGTGGTATAAGCTGGATGTGGGTGATAGGTGAGCAGGTGGTAGTGCTGGATGGAGAGGGAGAAAAGGCACTTTGTTCCATGACTTCAACCAAGACTGTTACTGACCCTTTGCTAAGTCCCGCCCCTCGAATGCAGCTTCTATCTTTGTCTTTTGAACCGGTTTTCACTCTGGAATCTGTTTGACATTCTGAGTATATACTTCAAACACATATTGTAGACCCTTCTGTCTGCTGCTGTCTGAATTCACTTTCAGTTTTTTCCAAAAAGTTGATGCAATTTATTCAGGGAGTGCAATTAGTGACAGTGCGGGCTCCATGGTAGCTCTGATAGCTCGACAGTGGCAGCGTGGGACATGGTAAGCTAAGGGTCAATTATAATTATAACCCCCCCCCCCCCCCCCCCCCATGTTCAAATATTTTCAAAATATCCCTGCACCCCCATAAAAAAATAATAATTAAAAAGTAACCAAAAAAACAGGCTATAACAATTCAATTCAGATTATTTTGTAGAGCCCAAAATCACAAATTAGCCTCAGAGGACTTTACAATCTGTACACATGTGACATCCTCTGTCCCGGGACGCTCACATAGGAACAGGAACACACAGACAACTATGCACTGCAGTCCGTAATAATCATTAGCAAATATAATCATAATCATAAATAAAGTTAACATATTGCTTTTATTATTGCTTCGTGTGCTAGTATATGATGTTCTGCAGTTCTGTCCAAGTTGTGTTGCTGTACCTCAGCAGAAGTTGTTGCTCAACTCTGCACAGACTGTAGGACAAATCTTCTTAAAGTATGACTTTATTCTTATTCAATTACTACTTTGTTATGGTTATGTTACAATATCTCCCCCAGAGAACACAGATTGTCTTTTAGGATTTCAAATGGTCAATGACAGACGATGCTTCATTTAAATAGCAGATGTCGGCATGTAGGGTCACTCTTCCTTCTCTGTCAAGGCTAAGGCCAAGCAGGGGCCCAGTGAGGACCAACAGAGCCGATACACACTCTATTAATTCAGACTTTTATTTCTATAACTAATACCTTTTCTGATGCAGTATACTAGATTTCTCTTTTTTTTATTTAGCATCATGCCCAATGGTGCAAAGGAAATAAAGATTTATCAAAAAGAATGGCACAGGAATTCTTACTTATGTGAAGATGTCAAATACTGTGCGAAATAAAGATGATGTCAAAACCAGCTCTGTGCGTGTGGGTAACAAAAACTACCAGTAATATAAAAACTAAAAATGTTTATGTTGACCTTTAGTTTTGAAGTTGTATATTCTTTCATAGTTTTCTTAACTATTACATAACTTCAAGTTGTTAAAATGAAATTCAGTCATTTTTTCTTCAAGGTCAGTGAAATATTAAAGATATTTTTCTGCTGTTAATTACATGGGTCCCTGCCTTCATTCCTATATTCTATTAGAGTAAGTCAATTAGTAAGATGGCAGTTCCAGAGTGATTATTTTAAATGAACTGCTCCTTTTAACCACTAAGCCTATTTTGAGCCCTCCACTCGAACATTTCATACCCACACTCTAAGGGGCTTATCTCACTAACTACAAGGTCTATTTGAATAATTTCAATGGTATTATAACACTAACACTTGTGATAGTTTTTTAATATATGTACATATCAGTGTATATGTTACTGGTAAATGCTGAATGAATATAACACACAGCTCAAATAAAAAATGTTCAGGTTCGCCTGGGAAAAAAAACACTTTTGTCTTTGAAATAATGCAGCAGTAAGCCTAAAACTCTCCACAATCATAGCACAACATGTCAGCAGTCCTTTTTAAAAAAGAATTGGCTTTGATAAAGTGAAGCAGGCCAAGTTTATAGAGGTTGGAGTACAGAGAGTTCATGCCAGCTCAAGCCAAAATTCTGAATTTTCCGAATTTTGGAACCAGGTTTCCAGCTGTTCTATTCTAATTTTATTACAATATAACTATATATTTCACTTCTTTTATCACTAACAGGGTTCAATCTATCTAATATAGCAGTTTGGCATCATTTTGAAACATTTCTGACCTCTCAGGGGCCTGATTTATGTGTTTTATGTGATTCTTTCGTCGCTCCATGTGTGTGTATTGGCAGTTTTCGAAGCCTATGATTGGTCGATTTGCACATGTGATACGTCTAAGAATGCGAAAATGAGTGTAGAATGCAGTGGGCCGGTCAGTCAGGTGATTGACAGACCTTTTAGCCACTAAAACTCCAAAAGAGTTGCGCAACAGACCGAGCGTCGAAATGATTCGCTGAAAAGTAAAAGGAGGACTACCTATGCATAAATGCATGGATGATCTCTATTTTACTCTCAAACGAAAGACAGGGACCGGCGCATATGTAGTGAAAGAATTTAAGTGAATTTACAGAGTTTTTCACCCAGCAGACCAGCTCAAGGTACGATGCGTTTCAAATGTTTTGCTCTGTGGTTTCGTCGTGCTTGTGTGTGTTCCACGCTGTAACATTCGAATGGTTTGAAGGAGAGAATTATGAAAGATATCTGCGGATTCAGGGTAGAATTATCACGCTTGCTAAGCTATCGTTCGGCCATGATGGTCTCTTTTTTTGTGATGATATCTGCATTCGGAGTGTGTAGCTCGCTGTAGCTCCCCGAAAGAAAACGTGGTATTGTGCTAGAACTTGGTAGTTTATACAGTACTTTGTGTATGACTGTTTTGAGTGAGTAAAATTAGGTTTTTTGTATTGTTTTTCAGAATCTCGTCGGTAAGTAGGTATATAGCATGTGGGTAAAATTAATTATATTCGGTTCGGAAAAGTGATTTATATGAGCTCTTCTTCGCAAAACACGACGCCCCAATTGGGTTAAAGGGTTTTAAGTTAATATTGCACAGATTATTATGATAGAACAAAGGGGACCGTTCATTTGAAAGCATAGATGTTTAAAGTTCAGATGCACAAACTAACATTGAACTGTTTTATATTGTGATGTAATGCAGCGCTTTGCATGTGTAGTGTAGTGGGAAGATATTTGATGACAGCATCGTCAGGATATGACTGTAGGGCTGAACCATAGATCACAGTATTGAAGAAGATGTAGGTTCAAAGTGTAAGTGTTGTTTTCATTGACATATAGTTCATTACATGCATTAACACTCTGAGCTCAGAAGTTGTGTTGTTGGTGTTTCGCACCTAAATAACAACATTAATGTGTCAGTTTGTTTTCATCCAGGCTTAATTGATAATTAAAAAAGAGCTGATTTTATCACTAAAAGTGGTAAACTGTCAACCAGGCGTCACCTTTGGTTGCCCAAACTATGAATATGGTTGCCATTTTTTGTCACATTATATAATGAGTAATTAAGGTAATATGCAGTTATACGTCAGCCTAATAATGAAAATGTGACATAGAGAATGAAAAGTTTTTAATAAGCGAACAAAACTCTGTATATTTTGTGTTTTATGTGATACTTTGAATGTTATTGGTTATCAGTTGTCCACCATCAATCTCCTTTTACAAAGTTGTCTGAAAAAGTCTCCCCTAAACGGATGCCTGTGCGCACGCAAGGAAATGCACCAACACACATGCGTTGTCACATACAGCGGTTCTGACTGTAACAGCAATATTAAAATACCACTAATGACACAAATATTCAAAATGTATTCATTTTGAGGTGCACGTTTTGCTGTTGTCTGTCCCTGTTAAAAAAAGTGGTTGCCACTGAGATCTGGCTGCCAATTTCTCAAAATGGCAACCTGGCAACCCTCTCTGTGGTGCCCTGCCCCTGGTCATATCAGACTATAGGAGCCTGATACAACATCATGATGACTTAACAACTGACCTCTTGTGGGCTGTGTGCCCATTCTCTTTTTGTTTCTTTTCCATTATTAGCATGGGAGACGCACTTTCACCTTCAAGGTGTTACCCTCTAATCATCCCACATATACACATGCATGCATGCTTGCGCATGTACGTGCCGCCCTCAGGCAGACTACCCCGAGCTCCCAGTGCCTCGAGGACATATACCTGAGTGATGAAGCTGCAAATCATGGCCACTGAGGATACCTGCAGAATCACTGCAGCTGTTCACATATATTGCTTTGATATTACAGTTCCTTTGATGAAACAACCTCAGGGCTTGGATTGCATTTAGCCTTCAAGAGGGCTGCAAAATCACCAGCTCTACTTCTAAGCAGTGGCCTGGAACAGTGTGATCTCTGTCTCCAGGGCAAACACAAGAACACCAAGCTGCCAAATGCTACAGCAAAATTCTAATCTATTAGGTACTTTGCAGGCTTGAGGCAAAATAAACTTGTTGATGATGATTCCACTTGGTTGTTTAAATACATCCTCGGCTATAGACATTCAATTTGGCAAAACTGACCACACAGTATATTTATTCTCTTCCTGTAAGTGGCGTTGAAAAGGTCAGAACCCAGACAATTCTTATCAACCAAAATACACTTTTCAAAGAAAATAGAAAGTTATTTGACGACTTCCTCTTTGGTTAGCAGTCTGAAAGGCCAATATCTTACTTAAGGTAAAATGTGTCTTCTCTTCAGCTTGAAGGGTTGCTCTCTTTGTGTGCCTGCAACCCTTTTTGTGCCATTGACTTCAGCAGCGGTTCAATTATGCATATTAACTCTGGTGGTTTTAGCCAAGCCATTAGGTGCCAGCGTTTGTCTTTTACAAGGCACACCATATGGATTTTATTGATCATGAGTGGTCTTAACAGAACACTTTAAGACCCACATAAACATTTACTGTAACAGTGTACCCATTTGGACTCGGGTGCATTCATAATGCAGTGCTGTAAATCTAAATGAGTCTAAGTGTCTCTGTAGATATTTCTGCCTATGCAGCTCATCTTGATGCTATTTGTTCTAGAAGTGTTTCAGCAGCTATGATTACTCTTGATATGTTGTAACTTACTTCTAATGTATCACAAAAGATTTCCCACTGCGAGCAAGACTGATGGGTCTGGGAATCCATTCCTGTCAGGAAGTGAGGAGTAATACAAGTATAAATACATTACGATTATATACGTATGATGAAATATGTGTATATATATATATATATAAAATTAAAACTATGTTTCACTGTAGTGTAATATCATTTAGTAATTCACTATCATCCATTTTCTCCTACCAACTAAGTCAACTTAAAAACATATATATTTATACATATAGCTATGACTGAATTATATCATAAATAATTGTGTTTTTAATGACTGAAAAAGCTGTAATGATGAGTGACTTTTTTTACCATGATCATAGAAACATATCATTTTGATTTCCTATTCAACCTTGTCTTCTACAGCAAACACATTTAGAAAGAGGCATAGTGATTTCTAATAAGAAATAGGTTTTTGCATACGGTTCAGTGATTCAAGGATCATTTATTCGTGCATTCCTGTGCAATTTCTTATCATTTGGATCAGGAGGAATGTAAACAGCAGCAAGAAAACAATCTTCATTTCAATCTTCAAAAATTCAACATGAGGAAAACATCGCCAATCAACTTTGTTGGGAACGAAAAGAAGCATGTTTGAGTTATCAGCATATAAGAAAACAAAATGATTGACATCAATAGAATTATTAATGTCGGTAAAATGATTAACGATTATTAATAACAGGGCACCACCCTGCGAACAGGGACCAATAACCAAATGATAAACTAAGTCTCATAATTAGTGTTCACTCACAATGTCAACAGTACTGTTACACATTCAGAGTGAAAGTGAAGGTTTGAGTTCGAGCAACAGACCACATATCAGCTGTTATCACAATACATGCACAAAGTAATCACAGACAGCTGCTCTTTAAAGTATAACAGAGTTTATTACGCTCCAATAATAATGATCTAGTCAACTAATATCTAAGACTAACAACAACTATACATTCATCAGCACGCTATCTAAAATCAACAGACTATGGTTAGAGGGAGATATGTGTGTGTGTGTGTGTCTGTGTGTGTGTGCATGCATGTAGTGTGTGTGTGGGGGAGAGGCGAGACAACAGTTTAGACGTGTGATGTAAGCTAAACGTAGCTACGTGTCGTGGAACTACACGTTAAAGATGGGCTGAACTACCAAAATGGAGTTTGCACGTAACCACCTCGTGAGACTACAAAATGGCGCAGGACTCTAACATGGCGATAGACAATAGAGAGATTGCATTATCTGCACGTGTCTGTAGCAGTTAGCTCACCCGGAGCTACATTAGCTTCACGCTGTATGTGTGTGTGGGTTAGTAAAAGAAGAGAGAAAACAGTTCTGACCTCTGAACTGATGAAAAACAACTTCCGGCCTCACTAGCGGTGTGTGATCTCAACCCGATTGCAGTAGTATGAAATACACAGTAGTTTCTACACAACATTAACGATCTCGGTCGTTAATCTCTGCGATTATTGAGCATACACACCACCACGTTATAAAAATGACAGTAACTTAAGCAACACAAACAAGATAATAAACACAATGACCTAAATCTGCCCAGACTCTCGCCTAACTATGAGTTGATTTAGTGGCCGAACCGGTCCTTTTGAGCTCCTCGGTTCTCCGGCTTGAAATCGACATGGTTAGAAAAAGAAGTCGTCCTCTTTCTCTGAAGAATCCGTTTCTTCACGTCTGCAGGAAAATTGTCCGCTTCCTCTTCCAGGATGCAAACAAAACAAAACAAACAGTCCAGTAGATTCTTCCAGCGAATGTAAAACGGTTTACCTCTGGTTTTTCTTTTAAAAACAGCAACATTGTGTTCTTGCCTCCTTACTTGCGAACTGAATCGTATGGACTGACATAGAGGTGGGGGAGAAAGATGGTTTTGTGGAAACAGGGCTGAGCCACGGGGCAGCTGGGGTGTCTGTGGCCCTCGGCCAATTAGAGGACAGCATTGCATTTGGGTGAAGAGTTCACACCTAGATGTGAACTTTCTGGTGGAGGTTTGGTTGCTATCTACCCAAATCAGGATGGGCCTTGCCTGCAGAATCGGCAGGCCCAGATCTCTTTGTCTCAAGAGCACATGGCAAAGCCAGACACATGGTCCCAACAACTTTGACTGTGTTTGAGCACCAAGCATCGTTGATGTAAACCGCCTACTCTCGTCCCACCGGAGTCCTGCTCTCTGTCCTGATGTCTGCCCGTCAACTGCAGCTTGATCCAGGATGACAATGGAGCCAAGTCTCTGTAAAGGTGTGGGCAAAACAATCATCAACCTCCTGTTGCTGGGTTATCCTGAAGTTTCCTGCGACCAGACGTAAGTAAGGAGCAGATTGGGGGATGAAATTATCTTAGTCCCTAGCTGGGTTAGCTTAGCTTCCATCTCAGTTCTCCTCCTCTTGACTGCGCTTTCATTAGCGCTCGGTCCAACTGGTCTGGCTAAGATGTCGTTCGTGGGCAGTGATCGTCTCCAGGTCCGCTCCCCATGAATGAATCCAATCCCCACGCTTCCTTCACCGATATCGATGAGCGTAGTCTGTCTCATGCCATAAGCTCTCCAGTAATGAAGACGAAAAGACAAGAAATTAGGACAAAAATCAAGACAAAAATGTATATTCAGAGTATTACCGGCTGCAGCATGTACATGCGCCACTGTTGTTCTTTCTCTAAAATGTATGAGGGAAAAACATGTGCTAATCTGTCCTCATAATCTCTAGGATACAGTGTTGTACTATGTGATGATAGGAGAGACTTCCATAGCTTGTAACAATGGAAGCCTGAGCCACACTTCCCGCTGGCTCAGACTAACAAGCCATTGACTCTCATCCTTCAAATGAGGCTGCAAGGTCAAAGGCTTTGTTCCTGCGGGGAGTCTCAGCTTGTGGCTGTGAGGTGCTCTGGACCGTATCCTATTCTAGGATTTCTCTCTTCTTACCACATGGGTCTCATCAAGAGCACTCTGTTAAAGCCTGGAGAGGCAATGCATTTTAGTGTGTGTTTGTGTGGGTGGGCCTGTATTACCCATGTTGTGGGGACAAGTCTGTTGACACAGTCCCATAATGTAAAGACACCCTTACATTTCAGGTGAAGACTTGGCTTCGGGTTAGGGTAAGGTTACATTTGGGTTAGGATAAGGGTCAGGGTTAGGTACGTAGCAGTTTGGTGATGGTTAAGGTAAGTCTTAGGGAAATGAATGTAAGTAAATGCAATGTACTCCAAAGTGAACACGACTGTGTGTGTGTGTGTGTGTGTGTGTGTGTGTGTGTGTGTGTGTGTGTGTGTGTGTGTGTGTGTGTGTGTGTGTGTGTGTGGGCGTGTGTGTGTGTGTGTGTCAGAGAGCAGAGATTGAGGGGAACTTGAGCGACTAGCACCCAGTTGGTTTGGATTGCTTGTTTTTTCTGTTGTTGGACAGAGGCCATTACAATAAATCTATGGCTACAAATCTCACTGGCATTTAGCAGGGACGGTTTAAATCATCTGGATTTTGGGATGATTTATTTTGTCCACTAAGCAGTTTACCGTCGCCTGCATATTTTGAAAAAGGACATCATCTATTTAACCGGATTCATTCCTGGCTTGGTTCTAATAAACTAGTAGAAAAACACCACTTAGCTTTCACGTGTGCAACAGTTTTTTAACAACTTGATAGAAGAAGTGTTTGTCCGGAAGCTTGTTTTGCCGTGCTTCTGCCACTTATAGACCAAAAGTGAATGCTGCTATAATCTCAGCTCTGACCATGTGAATGTACAGCATGTTGTGTGTAAAAAAAGGAGAGGAATGAAATGAATGCCATCTGGCAATGGACCACATGAGTAGCACTTAAGGAATGGTGACACCATCATGGCTTGATTTAGAGGAGCATCACTCCATCATTTTGACACATTAGAATGAGTGTACTCGTCATGAGGAGTACTACTTAGCCTGTGAAACAGTATTCTGTGGCTCCGCTTTCAAGAGTCTGATGTCATCAGATCCAGGGTTTTTGAAGAGCGATCCATGCTAGGGACTAAAAGTCATATCTGACCATCCTTTTTGAAATCTGTCTCTTACAAGTCTCTCAACTTTATGGGGATACAGTATATAACTGCCGGAGTACCCGTGAACCTGTAGTGAAAGTTACCATTATTATACACTGAAAAAAATGTTGTGTTGGATTTACTTAATTTTTTTTAGGTAAGTGGTTGCACGAAATAAATGTATCTAAATCCAGATATATATTTTAAGTTGACTTTACTTAATTTATATTCATAATTTTACCTCAACTATTTTGAGTAAAGTTTACTCACTATGTTCATGTTCAGTATACTCAAATGTATTATGTAACCTCAATTACTATTTACCTTTTTTGTTTTAGTAGATTGAGATCAATTTAATGGTTTAATTTCTACAAACTAAAATTAAGTTTGATTTAGTTAAACATTTTTAGCTATTACTAGTATCTTAACTTTCAATTAGTGCTGTGCGATATGACCCAAAATGTATATCACGGTATTTTGCATAACTTTGACGGTACCACGGTATATCACGGTATTCTTTTCAAACTCTTACACCTCACCATAAGGCCAAGCGTGCAGAAGAGAAACACTCTTATTTCAATGTTTTTGCAGCACTGGTTTAGGAATGCGGTCTTTTCAGCAATTTCAATTGTTAAAATCGACCGGAGATTTTCACACATAGATTCTCATGAGATCTGCTCTATGATGTCTTTCCTTGTCTCTCCTCCCTGTGTCACGGTGTGGGTACATCTCACTGGAGTAAGGAAACGTTTCAGAATACCCTTATTTGATTGGCTAAACTGCATCACGTGACGTGATTTACAACGCATTGGTCGGCGTTTTTCCTGCACCGCTTAACAAGCGCGTTAACAAGCGCCGTAAATGCTGGAAAGGAGCGTGAATGAGTGCGTTGCATAAGGCAAAGGCCCGCAACCCACTGAAAACGGGTCCGCGGCGACCCACCAGTTGAGAATCTCTGGTCTGCAGGATCGTGACGAGCGGTGAACAGCTGTTCGGGTGGCGTGTCTTCCGTCTCTTCCGCTTTCCTTCACCTACATTCCCCTGGGTCCTAAG
The DNA here is from genome assembly GCF_910591455.1 of Pholis gunnellus. Taxonomy (NCBI): domain Eukaryota; kingdom Metazoa; phylum Chordata; class Actinopteri; order Perciformes; family Pholidae; genus Pholis; species Pholis gunnellus. The sequence continues at coordinate 659,291 of NC_136529.1, read as the reverse complement.
TCCCTCCCTTTACAGCGTCTTATCACCCTCTATATACCAACGTACATCTATTACAAATGCCACACATATTAAACGTAATCAGCGTTGCATATGTGTCAAACTCTGTCGGTGCATCTCCGGTCTGTCTATGTTCATCCTGCATCAATTTGTTCTGTTCTTTAATGTAACGTTGTGCACGTGATGAGCCTCTCCCAGCTGTTAGCAGACTGTTGTGCTAGCAGGCGAGTGAGCTGTACCCAGCATGCAGTTCGGCGGTGAAATTTTATAAATGTACAATTATTAGTGTTACAAATTGTTTCTATGTCACAAACTGTTGTGTCGTGGTGTTTTGCCCTGTTAAATAGCGTTAGTTGTGGGTTATTCATTGTTGCGTTATAAAGTTAGAACCATGATCAAGGGTCCCTCTCAATACAGTTCATAGAACTAGAGTGAAAACAATCCCGCCTTCAGAATTTGAATTTCTAGCAGTCTGCCCATGCGCAGACAGGAAAACGTGTGGAAATTAAATTGTACATATTTTTTTCTCATTACTTTTACCTGAATGGAATTAACTCATTTTAAACGAGCGCAGAACATTTTGAGATTAATTAAAAAAGATACGTAGGATTCAATTACACATTAAAATCGATTAAATAAGCTAGATTAAGACATGTAACATTTACAAGGGGGCCGAATCATTTTTTTCAGTGTATTTTGGGAAAACTGAATTATAATCAATGAAATTACAACTTTTTTTCAAGTGGCCTTGAAAGAAAGCTCACAGCATTTATTACTTCATTTCAAATGTAACTATAATGCAAAATAAACTCACCATCAATTAGCACAGTCGGTGCCTCTCGTTTAACCAAACTCATTCTTTGATTGTTTTATCAGCACAGCTAAATGTATCACTTATTCAAATCACTTCAGGCTGGAACAATCTATTCTTGTCTGTATGCTCCAGTGAGACCAGTGGATCCTATTATCTTAAAAACTGATGGTAATCCAAAATTGTCAGTTCAGAAACCAGAGAATTCGGTTTTCAATAGATAACTTTTTTCAAAGATCACACCTTGGAAACAGCCTGAAGAATAAAACCCTTGTCTCAGTGGGAAGCGACTCATTTCAGTTTCACCTGAATGTAAGTTAATGCAGAAAGAGAAAAAGTGAACAGTGATTGCTCATCGGTCTCCCTGAGAGGCAAATTATGCAGCTTGACCTGAAAAATGGAACTAACAGGCAGCATTGTGTAAACTACAGACATAGTGATGTGTCAGGGCTTTACAGGAAATCTGCTTCCAACACGGGACCCTTCTCTTTGTCTGCTGCACAATAACACTAATTGCTTCTTGGATAGAATAATCTTGAAATAAAAGCAAGATACTTGAAAAGCGTTCCCAGGGAGTTCTGTCTTTGTGCTATAACATACATGTGGAGATGCATGGTACAGCAAGGTAAAGATGAGATATTGGAAAATTCATTCATACTAACGTGAGAACACCTCCTTCACGAGACAGTTTGGGTTCATACTTGTCATTTCCCTAAGTACACACCACACGGAACACTGTAGCCTGAGGAATAAGGAGGTGAAACCAGGTCCTTAAACAGAATATGATGGATTTCCTTGGTGAACTTTGCCTCTATGCTTGCATCCAGTCATTGGCAGTAAACTTTCTCGCTCTGAAACAGTGACCTTCTGCTTATTATTGAAGACTAACGAGGAAGACTTGCTCGCAGCTCCTCCCTTAAAACGAGAAAAGGTCACATGTGTCTCAGCAGAGAACAATATGTATACTGTTCCCTCTCTTATGCAGCCATGCGGTTGTTTACCTCCGCCAGCCTCTGGGCTGAGTGTGCGGTGGGACAAATCACAGTGGCTCTCGTCCTGTAGTGTGTGTTAATGTATCTTTCATGAGCCTTTCAGTCTGTTTCTATATGCGCTAATGTGCTTCAGTTGTTAACTGAAGGAGAAAGATGCTGCTGAAGTGCAGAACGTTTAATGGACATTTATGGTCATAAATGTCGTAAACAAAGTCAACCTCATCAATTTATTAGCTTTCGTTATCATTGTTAGCATGAGTTTTTGTTGTTGTTTGTTTTGTATTAATTATTGCTGTGAACTGCCGGAACCCCACCATACTGAGAGGGCCTGTTCTAACTATGCATGCCACACCTGGGCTGTAATCCAAACTGCACTATATAGAGTTTCCACAGCAGTAAAAATACAGTTGCACCTCGCTAATCTGAAGCCTGCAGGCATGCAGCTTGCTTGGAATAGTGAATGCATTCAAGCAGGGCCAAGTTTAAGGTGGGTGCACACTTCAGGCTGCCCTCACTGCATTCCTTAAACTGCTAAAAAACCTTCTACAGGCGGCAGCCAATTTCAATCCGCAATCAGCATGCTAGTGAAGCCCTATGAGGACAGGTATAACATTCTCACTCTGGTCTGCTGGATTGTCCAACGCTGGCACTAACTCTGGAAAAACTATTATTGAGTTGTTATGCCCTACATGAGTTTGCTGCTGAACTTTGATTCTCCGAACAGGTCTTTCAACTTCTAAACATATCATTTAACGGTCAGCACTGGTCTGTAATGGTCTTAAACGTCTATTCTGAAGTTAGTCATTATCTGTAAAATACTGGTTTCTCTCTGGTTAAAAGGAAGGCACTTCATTTGATTTATTAACGTACATATTGTATGTAGTCAGGCTGGTCTCATGTAGCATTAGTAGATATACCTATTTGCTGTAATTCGTAGATATCCCACCAAATTATTTCAGATTCAGGATGAAAGTTAATTTTGTAAAGTCTGTATGCACGTAATGAGCAGTAATTGACATGTGTTGCTGGACTTTTGTAAAAAAAAGACGCACAGAAAATGAAGAGTAACTAAAAAATGCATTTCCTGCTGAAAATGCGTTGGAATGCTGAAAGCTGAAATTAATTGCAAAAACATTGCTGAAAATAGATATCCAATTCAAAAAAAAATTGCAAAATGCTTAATAATTCAAAAAGTTTAAAGATTACAAATTGCTGAAAATACAGAAATGGGAGACTGTCTGAAAAATGTTGAAGTGCGAAAGCATTTAAACTGCTGAAAACCCTTCTAGTTGAAATGTTGAACTATGGTTTCTGTAGCTGAAAGTATGAGGAAGAAGAAGGCTTTGTAAGTTGAAGAAGTTTAACAGGATTTGAAGACTTTCTCCATAGATATCCAATTCAAAAAAATTGCAAAAAGCTGAATAATTCAAAAGATTACAAATTTGAAAAGTCATATCAGCCCTCTCCTGAAAGAGCTGAACATTTTGATAGTCGAACGGTTTCTGTAGCTTAAAAAAGGGAAAAGTCCTCTCAAAATCTCTAAAGCTACGTTCACACCAAACGCGATGAACGCGGCGCGAATCGCGTTCATCGCGCCGCCGGCATCGCCGGGGACTATTTGTGTTCATTCGCGTGCATCGCGTCCATCACGCTGGACGTGCCGAAAAGGGGGCGTGGCTTATGGGCCTGAAAGCTGTTCAACTGTCCGCCATCAACCGTAGAAAAATAGCCTCTATTTCTGCTCAGTACGTGTTGTGGAAATATCACGGGGAACTAAACGCCGTCATGTCTGGTTCATAACATAGTCCGGAGGAGCTCCGTGGATTTCATCGAGCTCACTGTGTCTAGCGAGCCACACGTCGGCTGTTTACTACAGCTGTATGCAGCTCCATCAACACTCACGATAACGTCATATACAGGACTGTCTCAGAAAATTAGAATGTCGTGATAAAGTTCTTTATTTTGTGTAATGCAATTAAAAAAACAAAAATGTCATGCATTCTGGATTCATTACAAATCAACTGAAATATTGCAAGCCTTTTATTCTTTTAATATTGCTGATTATGGCTTACAGCTTAAGAAAACTCAAATATCCTATCTCTAAATATTAGAATATCATGAAAAAGTATACTAGTAGGGTATTCAACTAATCACTTGAATCGTCTAATTAACTCGAAACACCTGCAAGGGTTTCCTGAGCCTTGAAAAACACTCAGCTTGGTTCAGTAAACTAAATCACACGTATGGGGATTATCACAATATTCAAATTTTCTGAGACAGTCCTGTAGACGTGAATACGGCAGCGTCTATTCATTGTTTGTACCATATGGTTTACACACACACATGTCTACACATAGTTTGGTCCGGTCTCTACTGATATGAGGGATCGTAGAGCTCTGGGTGAACATGGCGGCTACAGCATTTATTTTCTGATTTAGCAACGGCAGGACTTCTCTGATAACGGGGAGAGCAACTCAACGCTGATTGGCTATCGCGCTGGAGCGTCACGCGATTTTTTTGCAGAAGTTCAAATATTTCAACTTCTGCGTTTGGGGCGTTTCGGCGTTTTGACGCGTCAAACGCGCCGCGCCAAACGCGCCGCGCTATCGCGCCCATCGCGTCTGTACATAGACTTTGTATGTAATCGCGCCGCGTTCATCGCGTTTGGTGTGAACGCAGCTTAAGACCTGAATGACTGTATGAGAGAGAGACATAGAAAAGAGAGAGAGAGAGATAGACTGAGTGAATGAGTGTGAGAAAGAGACAGGCAGGCAGGCAGACAGACAGTTAGATGGACTGAGTGAGAGAGAGAGACAGACAGGCAGACAGACAGTTAAATGGACTGAGTGAGAGAGAGAGACAGACAGGCAGACAGTTAGATGGACTGAGTGACTGTGAGAGAGAGACAGGCAGACAAACAGTTAGATGGACTGAGTGAGTGTGAGAGAGAGACAGGCAGGCAGACAGACAGTTAGATGGACTGAGTGAGTGTGAGAGAGAGACAGGCAGGCAGACAGACAGTTAGATGGACTGAGTGAGTGAGAGAGAGACAGACAGACAGTTAGATGGACTGAGTGAGTGTGAGAGAGAGACAGGCAGGCAGACAGACAGATAGATGGACTGAGTGAGTGTGAGAGAGAGACAGGCAGGCAGACAGACAGTTAGATGGACTGAGTGAGTGTGAGAGAGAGACAGGCAGACAGACAGTTAGATGGACTGAGTGAGTGTGAGAGAGAGACAGGCAGGCAGACAGACAGTTAGATGGACTGAGTGAGTGAGAGAGAGAGAGAGAGAGAGACAGACAGACAGTTAGATGGACTGAGTACTGAGTGAGTACACACTGACACAAAAAGATGAATTTTGCGGCAATAGATCAGGGTTTTTTTTAAAGTTAAAATGGTGTCTGTAGCTGAAAGTATGAGGAAGTTGAAGGATTTGAAAGTTGAAGAAGTTTAAGAGGATTTGAAAATATTCTCCATAGACATCCCATTCAAAAAAAAATTGCAAAAAGCTTAATAATTCAAAAAGTTTAAAGATTAGAAATATGAAGAGATATAGCACCCCTCTGCTGAAAGAGCTGAACATTTTGATATTCGGTTTCTGTACCTTAAAAAATGTGGAAGGAGAAGCGTTGCAAAATAAGTGCCAAAAAAACAGGGGACGGAAACAGGATAACAATAGTAACAGCATTCCAATAATAATACAAATTGTTACAGGAATATGCTAATCTATTAATTATAACTTTATCAGTCATTAAGTTTCTTTAATATTATTTCATTTGGGTTTGGGTCCTGGATTTAAAGTGTATAGGCTAAGAATTAGAAGTCAGGGTAAGAGTTGAGTATATGCATCCAGTGTGCTGAATGCTGAATGTTTTCTAACATTTTCTGCCCGAGGTCACAATTTTAAGTCTCAGATTTTCCAGAAACCCAGCAGAACAGATTTGGGAAGTGGGAATGTGAATTTGGATCCTAATCTTATGATAAACTAGCACACATTTCTACAAAATAAATACATTTCAATGATTTTATGTATTCAAAAACCATTATTATTTAAAAATTTTATTTCCAAAAAAGAAGCTCTGATAACATTTTATTTCCAAGAGCACAAAATGAGCTCAACATTGAGTATGTATTCATGTTGAATGATCAAACACATTTTATTCATCTTGATCAAAAAAATGCTAAAGATATCAATATCAATGCATCAGACACTGCCTGGATATCCAACAACCATAAGCTTCAGGGTCAGGACCTTGAAGTAGAGAAACTCACAATGCGGAATGAATAGGCTTAGTCACAAACACATATATACTTGTATGTGTGTGTGTGTGTGCTCTATAGATCCATACCAGCACCTCTCCATTGACTCTATTGCCGTTAGCAGGTCTGCATAGTGATGGTATGAAGGATCCTATTGCACCCAGCCACTCCACTCTAATGCCATCCGTCTGTCCACTGCTTTATATCACACACATAGACCATAGTGTCGGTAAGCTGCTATGAATTCCAAAAACAATATCTATAAAGTAATATCAATAAAATACAGATTTGAATTGTGAAGCTATTACTGTAGCTACTTTTTGCAAAAAGCAATATTTTTGATATTCTGTCAGCCCCCTGCGAGGTGTTTGTGTTTTTACTATGACAGTTTCCGCTGCATGCTGAGCTGCGTGTATTGCACTGAATTATTCACTGCAAGTCACTGCTGCTTAATGTGGCCCTGCTTCCTTGCGGGATTCACCAGTTTAAAAAAGAAAATCCAGCTATCAATGACTGAGACCCAATGAAATACAGTACCTTGCACACAAGAGAGCCGTTACGAGAGCTTTCAGTCCACTTCGTCCATGTGTTAGGACACTTTGTAGCCATTTTGATGAGGACAAATGTAACATATAAATGTTATGATAAACGCAGTACATAAATGAGTCCAGTAACTGTTTTACATTGTACCAGGTCTAAGATGGAGATTTTAAGTTTCGTGGTTCAAGATTTTATGTAACTTATGGTCGTGGTGTTAGATAAGTACGTGGTAAAAGCAGGCTTACCTCACATGACAGATGTATTCTCACCACGCGAGTCACAGGATCCCATATCGCACAACAATTCATCTTGTAGGGCCTCAAGTAATTTATACATTTAATTTATTTATTTTACCTTTATTTAACCAGATAAGTCCATTGAGAACCAGTTCTCATTTACAATGACGACCTGGCCAAATAGGCAGCAACAGGAGGCGAGTCGTTGCAAACGAATAAAACATGAAAATATCTCAATTAATCTCATCATAATTTGTACGATATATAAAAAGCAAACAAACAGTGTTCTGGAGAAGCAAACTCAGAAGCAGTTGCAGTGATCTATCGAGACTATCGTTTGTAATGAGTTATTGGAGGAGGGTAACGGAATGAGGGTGTGGAGTTTTAGCTTCTTTTGTAACTCGGTCCAGTCGCTTGGAGCAGCAAACTGGGACGAGAAGCGGCCGAAGGAGGGGAAGACTTTTGGAATGACCATGTTGATGAAGTTTTTAGAGGGTAAATTGCGGTTACTGTTGGAGATGATGAGTAGAGAGCAGAGATATGTGGGGGTTTTACCAATGATAGTTTTATAGATGACCTGATACCAGTGGATTAATCTGGTATAGAGTGATGGCCAGTTGATGGCCAGTTGACTAGAGTGTTAAAAGGAGCACCGGTGACGAAGCGGATGGCGATATGGTAGATGACATTGAGTTTATTGAGAAGCTTTTGGACCCGTAGATTACGTCACCATAGTCTAAGATGAGAAGGACTGTCATTTTAACCAGGGTGTGCTTTGCAGAGTGGGTAAAGGAGGCTTTGTAACAGTACAAGAATACGATTCTTGATCTGATTTGGAAAGCAGTGAGTTTATGTGCATGTTATAGGTGAGCGAACTGTCGAGCCAGATACCCAAGTACTTATAGGAATCCACAAGGAATACGTTTGTGTCCGGTAAGCAAAAGCATGGACCAATCGGGGCCCTGTGAGGAGCTAAGGGCCTAGGTGTGTGCGAGACGCCACAGGGGCAGGCACCAACAAACAACAATGAGGTTAGCGTAGTTGCAACAGCATCAGTTCTATCGGAACAAGAGAGTATTTCTTCATTGAAAGACGAGCAAAGAACACTGAACAATGAAGGCTTTTCTACATGGAAAACATGTTTTTCTCCTGACAGGCTTCTGTTTGATTGACAGATGTTTCATCCAATCACCTTCCAAGCATTTCTTTTGAAAGTGCCTGTTCTTTTTCCAAACAGTTTCCAATGACGGTTTCTCAGATGGTCCTATGTAACAGACCATCTGGCGGGTCAGGTTAGCGGGTTGGCTTCTAACCCACATCCATGAGGCTGATGACGCCCATTCAATCAGCTGATGACAATACAAATGAGTGATCTAGTAGAAGAAGTTCTGTAATATGAGACAAATAAGGCAGCCCAGAATAAAGCATTAATTAACAATAGATTCATGTAAGATAGGACAACAGAGCATACATTACGGTGCCAGTCAAGCTATTGTGTTAATGTAGAAGAGGAGAGGTGTTGTGGCATACTGAAAGACAAATGATGATGAGCATGAATGGTTTACATAAACAGTATGCAATATTTGACAGGGAGGACATGACCATTGGAACCACAGTTCTTATTGTAACTGTCAGGCTTAATCTGCTACTGCTACAATTAAAAGCAGACATAGTAACGACAGTACAGTGTATTGTCTCTCACTCTATTGGTCCCTGTCTCATGTGGACTCAGCCAGTTTAACGACTACAGTAAATAACAGATATTAAAGCTGTCTTGCTGCAAAAATGCAAAGCAACAAGGACTTCTAATCTATGATGATCTAATATTCATCATAGCAGGTTATATGATCCCACATCCAGTATACTCATCACTGTTTGAGATATGCAGCAGGTTGTCCATCCTTTTTCTGGCCCATCTCCCTGCAGCAGGTTGTGCTACTGCAGTACCCGTCACCCTGGCTAGATAAACTGACTAGCTGGATGAGGATTGCCCTGATATCCTCCCCAGTCCCCAAAAAAAGTAGCAGTTTGTGTGTCACAGATGACGGGTTGTCACAGCTGAGTGTGAGAGATAGTGCTGCCTGACAACGTTGCTTGCAGAGCTTACAGAGAGTTGGGCTGGTATCTGTCCTGTGCTCCAATGCTCCGATGCTGTGTGATGGGGTTTTTCATGGGCGAACGTACGAATGCAGCTGTAATCATCGGATGCGAGACAACTTCTTTTGATGATCTTGTTTTTTTACCAAGGTTTTCAATTCAGCAGACGCTTAGAAATGTTTCACTTGTTTGAGTATGAAGTCATGTCTGCTGTGTTTTTCTCTGAGAAAATAGCTTATTCTTTAAGACTTGGAACACTATTCTGCTTTTATCCTTTCTCTGATATTAAACTAGGATGGTACTTCAGCTGAATGCTTTTCATCTCCTCTAAACATCAGCCTCAACAGTCACGACAAGTTTCACTGCCAGCCGAGTTTGCATACCACGTTTTTTTTTTCTCTCTTTCATACACGATTCAACCCAAAGCCCAAACATTTGGGCGTCTATTTGATCAGAGCAGACATAGTCAGCAGGAACAGTGGCTGTGGCGTGCACTTTTGTAGCAGTGAAGGGGGAAAAATGTAAGATCTCCCTGAAGTTGGACAATCAAAGGGGCTGATGAGCCGCAGGGCCTGACAGGGAAGTGAATTCATGGGGACAAGGGGCTCAGGGCCACGGCAGACAGACAGGAGGCCTGAATCTCTGATCACACAACCCTTATTCTTTGGGCACTTTGACTATGAGTAAAGCACTTTGTCGACGCATTTCACATCACAGAAAGTGGCAGGAAAACGGAGCCACTGAAGAATTGATTTAAATGCTGTGAAATGCGAGGTGGGCCACGCGAGTGATGGTTGATTTATGAGATGTTGCTGCGAGGACAGGATGTTGGATTAAAGGACGTTGCACTGTGTGCGGCTGTGGATGTCTGACTGTGTGTTGAGGAGAGGATGTTTGGTCTTGGCTCTCTCTGTGTGCGCCAGCCTCTTGAAACTATATTGCGGAAGCAGGCAGAAGTGGAAGCCCCTAATCAGGCCCAGGCACTGCAGTTTATGTAACTAGTGTGCCCTAAAGTACAGTACACAGGGGCCGAGTCATTAGAAAGCTCCATTTACAGGAGTTCAGAAACATAGAGGAAGCCACAGAGTCTCACTTGATGTTGAACAGACAAAACTTCCTCCTTGTTTTTTCTGTTTCCCCTGTGCACCTCCATCACTCAGCCTGCCACTCTCCTCTCATTGATCCCTCTCCACTTTTCCATTTTCTTGTTACATGATGCTCTTTAAATATAGTTGTTGTAGACCATTGTAGAATGGATGCTATGTCTTTTCAGTTGACAAAATGTCCCACCTGTCATATCTAACTAAAGGATTGCAGTCCTGAATTTATCAGGGATAATTCAGTGAAACTCTTTAGTTTTTGGGTTCCTTAAAGGCAACAGAAACAGGCTGCCCATCTGAAGCCTGTAGCATGCATTCGACACACCTCAATCTAGTCCCTGAAATGTGCCAATCCAGACTGCAAATGTGATAAAGATGCTACTTGTCTGGAGAACCTGAAGCATTCTCAAAGTAGGAAACCAACTCCTCAAATACCGTTGCATCGCCAGTGCCTCCCTGCATCGGACAGTGACGCACGGAGGCCCCCTTTAGCGACGGTCAGAGCATATGACGTAGTATGAAGTTCATGCCGGGCGGCAGCGGTGTTGGATGGGTCAAACAAACAGTCCCTCGGTAGTGATTTGCTTGTAAGTCCATGCTCTTTTCTTAAACCTAACTAAGTGGTTTTGTTGCCTTAAACCTAACTTCCTGTAAAGACGGAAGTTTATTTTGAAAGGACACTATGCGTATATCGACACGCTACAGTAGAGGGGTGCCTAGAGCACGGATGATTGATGTCAAGGGCCACTAATGAAGCGGCGGTATCTGGCGAGTTGTGAGGGAGAATGTGTTGAACAAACAGGACATAATTTGAGGTGTCAATACCGGTGGACCCGCAGTGAGTTTGTGTGGGGGTGGTTTATGTGGGTCATACTCAAAATATTGTCCCGTATATAAAAGTCGTTTATTGCAATGATTTGTGAACAATTTAAAAAATAAAAAAAACAGTGCAGAGTTGGTCAATTAGTTCAATTTCAAAGAAAAAGTCATAAAGATCAGATGGCTGTTACAGCTGCTGGCTGGTTGATAACAAGAGAACAATTTACATTTACATATCAACTCATTCTTAGGAGGGAACCAGGGAAGCCAGAGACATTATCACAATTTGAGGTAGAAAATCTCTAATGCATTTGCAGGATCATACGTCACTACATATTTTGAAGGCCTGGATTTAAAGGACAATTTTAGCTTATTACAGTTTATTGTGGTAGTTATGGCCATTATTTACCATTTATTTTTATTCTGGAGAGCATGTTGCTATTCTTAGTAGTGTTCAAATTCAGTTACCACAGGTATCACCAAATCAACCATTTCATACCCTGGTCAATTTCATTTTTCATGTACTGGTCAAATTGGAGATTTTTGGACATGTCTTCTTCTCTCAGAAGAAATGTAGCTGTTTATTTCACTACTTTGTCTACTTGCATCAGTAGATTTTTCATAAATGTACGAATAGTTAGCATTAGCTAATTGCTAATCTGGAGAAAACAACATTCCACTTTTTAGGTGCACTCATTTTCAGTTTGACCTCCAGATAAAATGGTTTGGATAATCTGTTTTGTTTACAACCTGTCTGATCGACAGGCGATGTCACCGTGATCCCAGATATCACAATTGAAAGAAATGATGAAACAAACACAAAATAGGACCCAAGTCATTATGAATGAGGATTTCCAAACTGGTCTAAACTGACTGATCATTTCCAGATCTTGTGGTAAAAACTGAGCTCACAAGAAGCAGTCACACAAGGCAAACATTTTCTATGACGGTCCTTCAGTACATGATATTAACCCACTGAGACCTTGCTGCGCTTTATATCCTTTTTGTGCACTAAAGTGAATAAGTGCATCTGAGGATGCTGCTTAAGTGTTGCTTGCTGTGTTTGAGTTCCATGGGCAGAGAGCAGGTAGTGATAATGGAGATGATAGGCCTACTCTCTCCTTTGCATGGATTGAAAACAAGCCTGCAGAGTGTGTGTTGTTATAAGGCTGCGACGAAGGTTCATCTGCCAGATGCCTTTCCGCTCTCTTCCATTCGAGTCAGTAATTGTGGTGGATTTGAAAAATGACTCATATCAAAACAGTCATGCTGCAGCCTTTGCAAGGCAGAAATTGCATTATTTCATCTTGCAGTATAAAGGAGAATTGAATTTATGTGTTCAACCACTATTAAGTCCTTTTCTCTCTCGCTCACTCTCTCACTCAGTCACTCACTCACAACTGTGTTTCACACAGCTATGGTTCTGCTATATTTGTGAGGACGTTCCTCCGACTACAATGACTAACAGCAGCCTCTACTACTTACATTCAAAGGAACAGTCCAACACTTAAAGATGCTCATTACGTAATTCCAGAATATTTATTTTCTTCACTTGGCTCTCAACGTGGAGACGGCTGAGCCTGCGGGTAGCAGCTAAAGGTGCTAACAGTGCTAACAACGGAAAAGGTGCTGACAGAGCTAACAGTGTTTACCTGAGGGGGAACTGAAAGGTGGGCGCTGCGCTTCCAAGAGAACGGCTTCAGTCATGACAAAGTTATCAGCTGTAACCTCCGTATGAGGACAGTGCAGAGCAGTGGCCGTGAGCTTACCAGCAGGGCACGCTCACGTGCACTAACATGCACACACGCTATGTAAACAAAGCTCAGAGAGAGACTTCATTCTCTGCTCACGTAGACATTACTTCACTATATATTCACATAAATAATAGAATATGATTGTTGGTCACCAAATCCTCAGTCAAGCCAGATCGAATTCAGTGTCCTCTACAGAGAGGAATATTTTTTTCACTTTCACTCTGTTGCTCCTGATATCTAGAATGCTTGCCCCCCTTTTGTCTTCCCAGAACCCTCCGGTACATGAAAGAAAAACAAACACAACCTCCCCCACCTCCTTCTCCTGCTCGCTTTCGCTTTCCTTGCTCTCCTTCTGGGAGCAAAAGAGAGAAAACGAGAGTAAGAGACACGTAGAATGAGAGGGAGACGAGGGCTATGATGAGGCAGAGAGAGAGAGAAAGGCAGGGGAGAAATGAGAGATGTGGTGAACGAAGGAAAGGGTGGCAGAGACGGCAGGAGAAATAGCCAGAGGCTCTCTGTCTTTCTCTCTCTGTCTCTTTCGCTCACCACATGCCGAGCAGAGGCAGTGCTGGATGCTAATTACTTATTAGATTGCAGATATGTGTGGCGGGGTAGCAGGGCTAATTAGGTTAGCGCCCCGCTAAAATGAAATGTCTTAATGCTGAGGCTGCTTACGGTATCTCCGACCCTCTGACCCCATCCTCCTCTCCCTCCTGTGAGTCCGGTCGGGCTTGATCCAAACTAAGCCAACCTGAGTGATGGGCAGTAGCTGAAGGACAGAGCAGGGCTGAATGGAAAATGTGGCAGACGGGAGGGGGGTGGGATGAGCTGACCTCAGACGGCCCTAATTATCCCACTGACCTTTCCATCAGACTTAGAGCGGAATGAGGAGAGGAGGATGAGCAGCTCTTCATGTGACCCGTAGCATGCAGGGGCTCGCTGCTGAAGTGTCACATACCAAACAGCTTCAATGAGACTGTCCTCCAAAGGAAATGGACAGCGTTAGTTGTTTGTTCAAATGTCTGAAATGTTAAGACTTGCACTGGCTCTTGTCTATCAGGAGCAAAGAGGAAAGAAACGAGAACTTAGGGAGGAGGTTTGGTTGAAAGGCTGTGACGTTCCTACCAACCATCAATGTTAGCAGAGCAGCAGCAACTTCAGTGCTCTCTGCGTCTACACATGATGCGTTCAGGCACAGTAGTGGGAGTAAGTCACTTGTGTTAAGGTGACCTCAGTCACAAAACGTTATAGGTGTGTAGCTGAGAAAAAAAATGAAGGTTGAATTTGAGGACTGACATGGTCCAAGTAAGGGCCCCCACTCTCTATGTTCCTAGCCTGATTTGGCATCTCAAAACTTGACAGGTGTCTCGTTGAGATGCCTTGACTGAGCTTGACAGCGGAGGGCAGGGCCGTCAAGCTGTCAGAGCTACCATGGAGCCCACACTGTCACTAACTGAATTAATATTGTCGAGTTTTTGTAAAAACAAAATTTAGACATTCAGCTTACCTTCAGTAGCTAGCATAGCATTGAAGTACTTATGTAAGTTAATTATGTGCTAACGTACTCTGCTAACGTTAGCTCCACAGGTTTTTACAACGTCACGTTTTGGAGACGTTTAACCATGACTAGCTTTAAAACCACTAAACCAGCCAGAGCATGAAGACACTTTGAAACCATTGATGAGATAGCCGAATAGTTCACAGACCCTGGTCAGAGCTGGCTGACGCTATGATTGGCCAGTCTGCGTGTGAGGGGCAGAACAAAGCAAAGGGTAAATTGTGGACATTTTACACACAAATATTCAGACAATATTCGCCACATTGATTTATAATGAAAAGACTCATTCGTTGCAGTGTATTATTAATAGTATTATTGTTTTATATGTAAAAATAATAGTCTAATCCTCTGAAAAAGATATAACTGAGGCTTCTATTTCCTCTGTGTAGGTAACAGGCCTCTATACAGTACTCCTCACTGTTACAGCTGGTCCAAAAGTGTAGCAGCCAGGCTTTTAACAGGTGCCAAGGAAAGAGGCAGTGTTTCCTATTTTATCCTTTTTATACTGGCTTATTGAATCAGATTTGATTTTGAGATTCACCTGCAGCTGAAATGTGTTCTAATCAGGGACGTGCAGTCAGGGGAGGCGAAGCCTCACCTGTCATCATGAAAAGTAAAAATAAAAGAATGATAAAATTAAATAAATATTTCTCTACTGATCTGTGCTATAAATGTAATTTCTGTATGAAATGTGTCAAAATTGCTTAATTTGCGCATGTCCTGTTCAAACAGAGAGGTGAGGCAGCGACGAGCTGTGCCTCATCTCAGATTGCACAATCCCTAACAAACTGGGTTGCCTTTTGCTTTCTCATTGTTTGTCACCACTGTAATATTCATAGACACTTTTATTATAAGTCGTTTCTTTCCATAGAATAGGTCATGTATTGTATTTCACGTATGTGTAGAACATATTCAGTCTTGCTGATCTGACATTAAACCGCAGTGAAGAAGCACAGAGGGGAACAAACAGTACCTCTGCCTCACTGAAGGGGGCGCGCGAGAGCCCACTGGTCGGGTTCATGTTTGTAGTTCCGTTACTCTTCTTCTACACTTCTCTTCTTCTTCTTATATTTTGCTTTGACCGCAAACATTGAAGATTAAATATTTAAGCTTTAACAATTCTCAAAAAACAGGGAAATATGACAAAATCAACAGCAATGCCTCATCAGCCACGAACCTCACCGCACGTCACTGGTTCTAATGGATATTTTTGGATATAGACAGACCACATTCCAACTGTAAACTTAAACAGAACCATTTTTAACTTTACCCTAATACCATTTTTATTCCATTGCCTAAACAATCTTTTGGCATCACTGATGTTCATAATCCTGCTGGAATCCATCATTTTGGAGGATAAAAATGGTTTACTACAGTATGTTATTTTTGCTTATTTTGCCCATCCTCCTCATCTTGGATAATTGCATTGTACTCATCAAGTTAACTGATGAGATCTGAGAACGTTGACATCACTAGATGGTCAGAGGGGACAAGACACACGAGCAGTCAGACAAGCAGATAGGTTGGAAGTAAAAGGTTAGACAAACTTTAATAGAGGACAAAACACAACAACTGTCAAAGTATTACCCAAACTGTATGTTATAAACATTCATCCCAGTTTACACACCAGCTGTTAACTGGTTCACAACCTGTCTAATAGTCTGCTCAGATCTGTTGCCCTGTTGGACTTTGTTGAAGCGTTGCCAGCGACATGGAAATGTTGAAGACTCGCCGGCAAATATTCTGCATTCAAATTTTCATACCGCCAGTGATGCAGCTTGTGACAGTTGTAGCACTTTTTCAATTACATTTTAAGATTCTTAGTGAATTTGAGTTCAATTAGAGCTTTTATTGTGAAAGGAAAGAACATTAGGAGTGGACCTTTGTCAAGGTTGAACTGGTCGACTTGGTTAGGACTACAGAGCCTCCTAGTTGATCTACCTTGATCCGAAAAAGATCGCATTGCCGCGTAATGTTAGAAAAAACATTTTGATGGGTGAATTAATTGCATTAAAATATATTCTCCTGCTCAGTATAGGCCTTTAGTAAATAACAAATTAAAATGTACCACTCTGTTGAATACTAACTTTTAAACTTTAAACGAAATATTTCTAAATGGTAGCATGTTGTATTCATCTTTTCTGAAAATTCACATTTTAAGATTTTGTTATTTACATGAGCTGAAGAAGAGACTGCAGCCGCTTCACATTAAAGTCTGAGTGAAACAGAAGTTAACAGTCTTTGTCTTCAGTACTGTGACATATCCCGCCGTGAAGCAGAATATTTGAGCGGTATACAGTTGCAAGACGGAGTCTTATCAATTCCTTCGCATTTGATTGGACCGCTCAACAATGGACGTGTTTAGAATATAGCGCTACACATACACATACACATACATACACCTCCATCATTGCAACAAGTCATAGATTGATTGATGGATGGATGTCATGATATCATTGGTTGAAACCGGTCGGTACTAGCTTATGAAAACACGTCATATTTAGTTTTACATGAAGAAAAGATGATTGGATTTTAATATTAAAATATCAAGACATTTATTTTTTTGTTAAATTGTTTTGCATATATATTGTTAAATGGCTGCACAACATGACCGGTGATGTGTTCTTAACCAGTTAAAAGGGCATTTTTTCATTGCACTGAGCATATTTATATGCACAAATTGAAAATGTGTATCAAATCACGCAGATCGAATTGTCGACAGGTTTTGTGTTAAGTGATGTGATGTTCACCCACAGGGTTAAGTAAAGCTCCTAGTATGTCCATTTACATTCACATCAAGAATAGAAGAAACCTGAGATCTCTGGGTAGGGATGGTCTCTTTAACTCCAAACAACTGAATAATGTGTCCGTTTATTAGTGTCTCCACCTGAGGCCTAAGCATGATATGTGTGTCATTTCTTTGACACACACTGCACCTGTGGAAGTGGCCTCACTTAAGAGTAGATGCAGCGAAGGAGAGACTGTGGAGACATAACCGAGTCACAGTTACCAAGTATAGGTTGTTTTAAACATGTGGACAAAACAAGCAGCAGGCAGCTCTTATCAGTTGAGCAGCTGGCGAGCCATTTATCCATACTCGGTGGAGACCAAAAGCGGAGCTAAAAGCATAGTCAGTAGTACACCTACATTACGAGATCCAACCCTCTCTCGCACGCACTACTGCTGAAACACTTATCCACGCCTTCATTTTCGCCTGTCTTGCCTATTGCAATCACTCCACAATGGCATCAGTGCCAGCTCCATCAATAGACACATCCGCCAGCCTTCTAACCCAGACCAAATCCTGGCACCACATCACCCCAGTCCTCAAAGACCTCAACTGGCCCACCTCTACTGTTGTATGAACATAGCAGTGTCAGCACTACAAGACAAACAGAATTCCAACTGGCATATCAGACAGGTTTTTTAAAAAGTCCACCTGAAACCATCTGAATGCTCTGAGACATGAATCTCATGTGAAGTGGAAGAGGCAGATTCCTGTGTTGAATCAGTTGAATGAATGCCAAATTGAAGCATCAATATTGCCCTCATTTCCTATCGATCCACACCCCCAGTGGACTGCGGCTGTGATTTGATTAAGCTAACCTGCTATTTAATTGCAATCACCTCTAATTTAAATAAGATCACTTATTTTTTTGGATGCGGGGACCCCTCTTCTTTTTCCTTTATGGTATGAATGTCTTCTTATGAGCATCTTCCTCCAGACCAGCTCTCAGCTTCCAGCTCATTTCTCTCGTTGTTTCTTATACCAGTTTCCTCCAATTAGCAGGAGAAAGGACACACTCCTTTAAATGAGTCCATATTTGATCTTTTAGCACCCGCCTGCCCACCACCTCCCACCTTAGAGCACCCCTTTGGTTGTTGTTGCATAAGAGAACAAACTGTCAGCTGTGTAACAGTGCTTTGCAAGGGTGGGAGAAGGTTGTACTGAATGAAGATGCTTCAATGTCATTCATCAGCTTCTTTTTGAAATTACAGAATATGTTGGAAACACTTTGTGTGTGATTCTCTTCTGTGTGTACAGTAAAGAATGTAGCTATTTTTAGTGCAGAGATCATCTTGGTTCCAGTGTATGGATGGGTGAAGCCTGAGACAGACACTTTGTGATTGGGTGGCAGCAGGGAGAAGGGGTTAGGGGGTCCCTGGGATAGAGCCCCAGGGCCCCTGGAGATGAGAGGGAACCCTGTACCGCTAATTAATGTAGACCCTGGTTAAAGGAAAGCTCTCCTCCATCAAGCACGACGGATTTACAGCTAGTCAGTTTGGTGTGTTCTTTGTACTGTATGTGTGTGTTCTCAGCAGCATTAGTGCTTCAGAGAATAAATTACAGCTTCTCCTTGAGGGTCTGAAGGGGACTGCATGAATTTCACAGCTGAACAATCATCAATTCCCCCTCTACACATGTCCACAAACACTCACACATTAAACACTTACACACACACCAACATCATAATGATGATTCTTGATGTGTAAGGGATGGTGAAAACTGTAAACCCCGGGATATAACAATCCATGAGAAATTATTTTTTTCCATTTTTTTATTATTTCACCAGAAATATAGAAGAATAATGTGGTTGATATGATTTTTGGTTGCTGTTGTTTTTTTTCCACCCAACTTAAACACACCTACTCACTTCAGCCAAGCACCTTATGCAACAGTGTAACTCCAGTGTGGGAGGGGTAACACATTGCTGTGTATGTAAGAGAAAGAAGAGACTGTTAATACGTATAGAAATCTCTCTCCTGCTTTCACAGTTGTGTGTCTGCACTAACACACAAATACTTTGTTTTCAATCATTCTCAGAGTCACATTGATAACAGTTTCATTTCGGTACATCTAGTACAGAGATCGAGCACATCAAGTGGGAACCTGCTAGCTTAGCTCTGTCTGTTTCAACAACTCTTGTAATTGTGTTGTTTTTTAAAGATTTCGTTCAACTGCTCAAGTCCTTAAATAAAATTGTTTATGTTATATATTTCATAACATTGTTTTTCAAATTATTATTTGTAATAACTTACAGAAACACTGCATGCAATAGTATCCACCTTCTCTTCCCCCGTCTCTCTCAAACATAGTGAACGACACGACAGTCCAAATTTCAAAATTGAAAATTGTCAATATCACAAAATGTTTATTTAACAAAATATTATGCTTCAAGCTATATTTGTTGGCATTAAGCCAACAAAATCATTGTTACTGTGGTCAAAAAACTGCTCACTGTACCACAAGCACCTAACAGCACTAGAAATCACTTCAGGGCCTAAATAACCACATTAGCACTAAATTATATTCATCCAATTTTTGTAAGGACGAGAATGTCATAAAATATAGCAACAGACATCAACAGTTTCAATCAAAAAATATGTAAAAACATGACATTCGATACAGCCCTGATATTTAATAGCATTTGCTATTTTGAAACTGAGATTAGCTGAACTAACAAAAGAAACATATTTCAGTGGGCTAAGTGGCAGCCACTAGTTCAGCACCATCCTTTGATGTCCTCTGTGTTTCCATGTTTGGGGTAACTATTGCAGAGTAGAAGAATAAAAGAGAGGCCCATCTGTGATCTGATGAAAACGAAGAGAGTGATCGGTTTGCACTCCAAACATCCTCATCAGTAATGGCATCTTAAGTGTTAGGTAAATTGCTTCCAGTTTTTGTTCTACGCCCAGTCAACATTCACTGCACAATTTACATGATGTCGCATCTCGTACCCTTCCCTTAGAGCATCAGCTGCAGGGTGGTGTAATGTGCAGCACACATAGGCAACATCTGCCCTCTTAGGAATGACTGCTGTCTGCATTAGAGCTGCTCATACATTTTCATGCCACGGACGCCTATTTTACTTGACTGATAAGAACAGTCTCTGGGGGCCTATGGGAAGATTCGAACTTTACTCATTTTAATTATAGTGCCGTCTATACTTTACAGGGTGAGTCACGAATCACATTTATTCTACCAGGATGAACGATAGAGATTATTGTGACCAGTTAGAGGGGGGAATGAAGGCTCTTACACTTGATCAAAATCTACAATTTATTTCTTCACACAAAGTTGAGACTGAGACTCTCAATGTATCCAAGATGTGACCACGACTGGAAAAGCTCCAGTGTACACAACATAATGGTAACTAATATAAAAAGTTAATCCCTAACCTCAGCAAAAGTCTGTCATCTATTTTAATTTAACGCAAATTTAATGGATATAATGTTATATTGCCAACACAACGTAGTTGTAACCGACTCTGTATCCAACCATTGTGAATTGTCTGATGATGTGAACGCTTGCAAATAGAAAACATGGGAATCTTTCCCATCTCTATCTATTCCATGTGACATCAATACAGCAAAACGGGGAGCAGAAGCAAAATATTACCCTCTGTAGAAACCTGATGAAACATTCAGACATTTTAAATCAGTTCACCTTCGGATTCTGAGTCCATTTTGAATAATTATGCTAATATTCCGTTCACAGTTGCAATGACCAAGCTACTACTCTGATTTACACCATCTAAGTTCGGAGCCAGCTAAGTCTCAAGGGTATCTTGGTATTGGGGTCATCTGCTCAATCAAAATGAGATTTAAAGAAAAAAATATGATTGTTTTCTGGATCAACGTTGAAATAATTAAATGGAAAGTCATAACACAAACGTATAGCTTTGTTACATTGGAAATGGAACTGTTCTCCATGGTCATTTGACGAGTACGAAAGAAAATGACGATTGTTGTTAGTTGTTATGGTCTCAACACACATGTCAGTGTGGCTGTAAAGCGTTTTCTCAGCTCACCTGGAAGAAAACGGACGGCGCTCCAGAGATGGATGGCTGGCTGGTTAGCTAGGTAGTTTGTCCTCCTAGCAGCAGGGAGTGAGGCGGAGGGACCAGTAGACACAGCACTGCTGGTCAGATCTTTGTCTGTAACCAGTGTAGCAATAGTGCATCGTGGGATTAGCATGCTTGCTAACTAGTTAGCTGTCTGGTAGTTAGCAGAAAATAAGCTGGTTGAAGTGGTCACTCATTTGGCGTTAGCAATCATCTTTCCTACGCTTTGAGATGAGTTAAGGATGAAGCATTAATGTTAAATTTACTATTAATAAATGTACTATGGCTCTCTGCGCTTTGTAATGTTACTACTTCACTGCTCGTTTTAGTTGTTACTCCTGCTACGTTGATTTAAATGGGAAAGACCGATTCTATATGGTTTCTAATTTAGAATATTGAGAACCTGATTTAAAGTTGAAATAATTTTACAATGGGTGAAAAAAACAGAAGAGCGTCTCGGACATCTAGTGGCCATCAAAGGAAGTACAGCTTAAAACACTTCAGAAATGGTTGTATCATTCAGCCACACTTGGCTGGTTGTTGCTTTAGAATAACAAGTGTAAAGGAGTTCATACATTTCTATGGGAGCTTCTGTCAATATCAGAATAGGAATAATGTTTTTACATCTATAATCAGTCAGTCAGATTACTGTATTGCCCTCATAGCTCTATAGCTGTTGCTGTTAGCACTCTTTAGAAATAAAGTAATTTGTCAGCAGTCATTTAACAATGTATAAAGAAATACATTTTGACATTACTATGAGGAATATGTGAAAAAATGTAGAGGCCCAGAACTCGCCCTTTACATATAATAAGACGTTTAAAAACAACAATGGGTTTTCACTGTTAATAAAACAGTATTGCAGAGAAAGCTTTGGGTGTTTAATGATTTCGATGCCTTTTTAACAGCGCTAAAGCTTCAGAGTTCAGCTCTAGGCGTGGCTGCAGTATGACAGTGCACGGAGGGATGGTGTGTTCTTCCTCTATCAATACACAAAGGAACACATGAACACACATTAAAGTAAAGGGCTGGCATGCACAAGTACATACACACAAATATTTTAACACATGCTTTGTTCCTCCTCAGACACCCTGTTGTCTGTGCTGTGTATCCCTGAGGCCTCCCTCCATGCCCTCAGGTCCCGATGCTGCCCTACTTTCCCTGTTGACACACACACACACACACACACACACACACACATCCTCAGCCCTGTCCCCAAAGCGCAAGTCCTCTATTGGCAGGTGCACACAGCGTGAAATAACAGGAGGGGGCAAAAGACAGCCACACCATTGCACTGTATATGTGTGTGAATGTCTGTGTTAGTATGCTGTGTGTGTACATGGACAGAGGTGAAGGGACAGTGGGGAGATGGGAATGAGGCGGTCCAACAGAAATGCCCAGTGTGATTAATACAGTGTTTACACCCAGGGTGCCGGCGTCTCACATCCCGTTAATCTGTCCCACTGACGATTTGCCGAGCCTAATGTGAAATGAGGCGTGGAGGCGAGTCGTTTATCATCCGGGGTGATGAGGGAAGCAGGCGGACGGTAGCTGCAGCACATAGGACGCCATTCAGCAGCTACAGCAAACGACAGCAAACAAAACATTCACAAAACTTTTAAAACGATGCAGAGCACTGAAGGTTTTATTTTTTGGATGAGAATGTTATATAATATGGCGACAGACATTCAAAGTTTAATTCGAAAACCTCAATAGAATCTTTGAATGTAATAAACAGCATTTCCTATTTTAGCATTGGCAGAATACCTGTGTTGTGTATATTTAGAAGGGGAATGCAGGTTTTCAAAGCAGAACATGTTAAAGGATCATTCCAGTGTTTTTGCATCGTTTACAAGTCAGATATACATTAGTTCACTATGGCTGAGCAAAGTACGCTTTAGGTGTGTAGACGGTTGCATTTGGTTGCCTTCACTCCATTGGTTTCAGTCCATTTTAATTTTGTATTAAAGTCATCAACACCATGAATTAGTTTATTATTCTCTGGTGAGGGTTAAGGTTGCGTGCTTGGAATTTACAACAATAATAATAATGTAATTTTGGCAAAATAAAAGCGGTCACAAAGTTTAAATAAAAGATGTGGTATTGTCCGTGATTAATTAGCACTCCAACACGTTTCAAACCCCTTAAGTGATGATTCTAGCAAAATAACTGGAAACTGTTCCATACCATTAAAATACTTCATCAAACATTATGTATTAGTTAATTGGTAAAATGTTAGTTTTTAGTTTGTTAGTAGGATTAATATTTAACAGATTTAAAGGAACAGTGTATAGGATTTAGGGGGCCCTATTAGCAGGAGTATAATATTAAAAACTATGTTTTATTATTGTATAATCACCTATAACAAACCATCTACATAGGGAGCGGGTCCTCTTCACAGAGTCCGCCATGTTGCACTGCCATGTTGCTACGGTAGCCCAGAACATACAAACCAAACACTGGATCTGGACTTTATATGTCGTTACCTGAAGGCCACCGTAGTTCTCTGACATGCTTGGAAGGTTGTAATCTGCAACCACTAAATGCCATTAAAATGTACACGGTACTCCTTTAATGAAATTATTTCAAGAAATACACTAGACAAAAGTTGAGTATGGTAGATGGATAAAACTAAGATAAAGCTAAAGTTCAATCACCTGAATACAACAAAGGGTAGAGCATTTAAACAACTATAATTTGAGTCTTACAAAAGCAGTGGCTTGGAAATGTTTTATTAATATATTTTTTTAATGGTATTTAATTAAAAAATCAGCAACATTACTGTCATTGTGGTGAGATATTTAGCTATTATATAACTGTGGAATTAATCAACCTGGGAAGTTACCCCTTGCTTTAACTGCAAGTTGTTGCATTCAGAGTGTTAGATATCAGAACTGAGTTGCGATGAGAGATGTGACTTTGAAGGGATCAGAGAATGTGGAAGGCGTGTCAAAAAAGCCGTGGTGTTGTAGAGACAAAAGTTGCAAATGGTATTTTTAGGCCAGAATTATATTGCATGCAGTCTGGCCTGCCGCTTCCCTCTGATGAGTCTCAGCTCATTCCAGCAGAGCCGGGGTGGAAGCAAGCTAAATGGATTATAGCGAGGATGCGGCTACACTGATTTGGTACACAATACACTCTACCCTGTCTGTTCTACACCCTGCAGACTTGGAACCTGAATTGCACAGGAGCTAACTTAGGGGAAACATGTTTGTGTCTCTCTGTGGGTTTTGGAACGTATGTGTAGGCAGACATGAAAGACAATTCCGTGAAAACATCTTTGAGCAATGTACCTTGCATTACTGGTTCCATTGTGAGGTTTGCTGGGGTATTCTATGTTTTCCTTCACTATCTGCATCACATCATGTCAACAAACAGTATGCAATAGAGTTTGACAGCAGATTGGTGCTCATTGATCCTAAATACCCATGTTAAAGAAAAAAAAGGATGGAAATGATCCTGTGTGCTACACTACAATACACTTGCTTGATAGAACTGTGACTTGTGTGCATCTTATGCACAAGAGAAGGCAAAAGTGTTTGCTTTTCAGCCACACAACTGCAGGAGAGGAAGTATATACATATACTATCAGATGGTGACAAATGGTAAGCAATGTTGATTAAATTGAAGTCGGGGGTAGAAATATAGATTAACCTACTTGCGTATAAAACACAGAAAACCATTGTCTACAAAAACGTACAAAACATGTTATTTTGTGTGAAAAAAGTCTTCTTTAGTACAGTGCTCTCATACCACAGCACACACAAGAATATATATTTTCTTTAGAAGTGCATTTGAAAGTTTTGTGAGTACAAAATGCTTTCTAGTGTTCACAAAACAGTTCATATTCGGGTCGGAAAAGTGAAGCCAATACATTCCATAACAAGATAATGCGTTCTCTCTAATAGCCATCAGGAGCCGACTCCTCTGGTTGCATAAAGAACATGGTGCACAACAGAAACAACTTCTACAACATACTTTCATATTCAGTCTGAGCTGTAACACGTACTCATATTCACAGACGGTTTACCATGGTGTTCTCATAGATGCAGTTGTTACTGTCACTTGTTTTCAGGTTGACTGTGAGTGGAAACATACATGGTGTGGTTGGGTCTTCACATGGCAGAATGTATTTCTCACACACATTTCTTTGTGAATGTTCAAAGAGACAAACAGTCCTTTGGCTTCAGAGGGAAACAGATATGTGTGCAAGAATTTCAGCCGTAACCCAATTTTAACATAATCATGTATAATGATGTCATGCAAAATCCACCGTGTGGATGCACAGCAATGCACTACATTCATGCATACTGTATGTGTTGATGTTTTTGGATTATAGCTCATCAGGGCCCTATTTGCTGAACTCCTTCTGGTTCATAGTAGCTTTCAAAACCATAAACACAGGTGCACAGACCTGGGGTACCTCTCCTGAAACAGAACTATGATGAAACCTTCCAAAGTGATCTCTATTTAAACTGCTGGTTACTCGCATCTGCAGCCTTTCAAGTGGTTGTAGCCATTGCAGTTAAAGAAACTCAGTTCCCAAAATGTTTGTTTCTTTCGTATTACCATTTAGTTACCTGCGTTAAGTATTTCATGATTGATCCAGGATTTAACAATGGAATCTGTTTTATGAAAATCAGACACCAAAATAGGGTTTTTTTTCTCAGTAGCTGATTTCTTCTGAATCCGAGACTTTTTACAACTGCGCTGTAAGATAAAGAATGATTCACGCATTCCGTAAAGTGAAAAAAGTAGATCCTGATCCAGTTGATTCAAGTCTGAACTTCTGCAGGTTTGTGTTCATGGGCCTGTTGCTCCTGATAAACCTGCTTAACACCAGTTCATAGCAAGAAAAAACAAAAACAAAACATCAATAGTCAAATCAACCTACTCTAACCAGTGAGAGAATCAGAACCGTTTATTGTCATGGTATGTTGGACATACAAGGAATTTGACATGACGGGAGGTGCATAACATTTAACAATCAACAACAATCAACACAGTGCAAAGTAGAAACATATTATAATGTACAGAAAGATATAAAATAAAGTGCACAAACGAACAGATAACAGGACTATAAACAACGAACAGATAACAAGACTATGAGATGTAAGTGTAGTGTAAAAGTTTGAGTGTATTTAAATAAGAAACATAGAAGGGCTGTGCATGGGAGTGACCGGTAGGAAATTGTCCTGGGGAAGACAGAGTCAGTGGGGGTCCCGGGCTTGTTAATGAGCCTGACTGCCTATGGGAAGAAACTGTTCCTGTGGCGTGAGGTCTTGGTCCTGATGGAGGTCTTGGTCCTGATGGACCGCAGCCTCCTGCCAGATGGAAGGGGCACGAACAGTTTATGTCCAGGGTGAGAGGGATCGGCTACACTTTTGTTAATTATTCTATACAAATGTGATCAAAATGGGAGCATCACATGCTTATTCACTGTAGAAATCTAGTGAATGTATTTGTTGTCTGCTGCGTAATGTGTGTGTATTTGTACAGAAATCCATGCATGGTGCTATTGTCCTCTGTCAGTCACAGCCTTCTGCTGACAAGTCACAATGCGGGTCGCCTCCTCCGTCGATATTATTTGCCGCTCTGCGTGCAGCCTGAGCCGGGCCAGCTGGGGAGAGCGGAGAGCAATAACTGGGAATGTGGGAAGCAATAACTCCGCCAGCTCCCTCATCAAATCAGAGCCGACTGATGCGGAATAATCAGCAATTGAAATCAGAGGAAGGAAAAAAGCTGAACTGACAAAATGGGAAATGTCATCATGAGAAGAGCAATAATAAAGGAATCAATGAGGTGCAGTTGCTGGTGCACCTCATGGATGCAATAAGACAACTGGGGCAGAGCTGTGCCTTCACACTGTTCTCAGAGTCATAAAGGTGAGAGAAAATGACACTGGTAGAATGAGGAAATCATTGTTGAGCAGCTATGTGTGGTTGAGAAGTGTGTGCATTAGCATATTGTTAACTTGTGTTAGCACTTCTATGCTATGCTAGCTACTGAAGGTATATAAAGGTGAATGTATTTTACTGATTGTAACAGTGAATAAAGACCTACTCGTCTGTACAGGAACAGTTTTGCTCCCTGATTTCATTGTCTTCTGTCTGGATCTCCAGGTGATGTGGTGGTTCACTTTTACACTATGATCTGTAGCTTTAGCTTCTGTCTTTATCTTTTTAACCTTTTTTCAGTGCTAAGTCAGTTTGATATCCTCGATATATCCTTTACACACATTGTAGAACCTTCTGTCCGCTTTTCTCTGAATCACTTTAGCCAAAAGTTAGGAGACATTTCTTCAGGGAGTGCAGTTAGTGACAGTGTGGCTCCATGGTAGCTCTGACAGCTTGATGATGTAGTAGAGGGGGGCGGGGCCAAGGGTCAGTTGTAACCCACTAAAAGTCAGACTGTGAACATGGCCAAAGCTTCTGAATATCTAATAAATTAAATATGGCATTTGGAGCATTCTGTTTCTGTCTGTGGATGGTCAACTCACTGAATGAAGAATTGAATGGATGAGCTTCCAGATCTTGCTGCCGCTGCAAAGATATCATGTACACAAAGATATGAATAACGTGAATGAAAAACAGGACTGAAAGCACAACACCAAAGCTGGGACTGATAATCAATACAGTTGTTTTTCAACAGATGCATACATTCACCCACAATGTTGTTGTTTAGTATACTGTATGTCATAATTTCATCCATCCATCCATCCATTTTCCTCCGCTTATCCGGGGTCGGGTCGCGGTGGCAGCAGGCCAAGCAGGCTGACCCAGACTTCACTCTCGCCTGCAACATGTTCCAGCTCATACTGAGGGGTCCCGAGGCGTTCCCAGGCAAGCTGGGAGATATAATCCCTCCAGCGTGTTCTGGGTCTTCTCCGAGGTCTCCTCCCAGTTGGACGTGCCCGGAAAACCTCCAGTGGGAGGCGTCCAGGAGGCATCCTAATTAGATGCTCGAACCACCTCAGCTGACTCCTTTCGACGCGAAGGAGTAGTGGCTCGACTCCAAGTTCCCTCCTGATGTCCGAGCTCCTTACCCTATCTCTAAGGCTGAGCCCGTCCACCCTACGGAGGAAACTCATTTCGGCCGCTTGTAGCCGCAACCTTGTCCTTTCGGTCACGTCCCAGAGTTCGTGACCATAGGTGAGGGTGGGAACGAAGACCGACCAGTAACTGCTGTAGCCGCACCGATCCGCCTGTCGATCTCCCGCTCCATCTTACCCTCACTCGTGAACAAGACCCCGAGATACTTAAACTCCTTCGCTTGAGGTCGGCACTCCGTCCCCACCTGGAGGGAGCAATCCACCGGTTTCCGGCAGAGCACCATGGCCTCAGATTTGGAGGTGCTAACTCTCATGGCTGTAAACCGCCCCAGTGAATGCTGGAGGTCACGATCCGAGGAGGCCAACAGGACCACATCATCTGCAAACAGCAGAGAGGTGATCCCGAGACCCCCGAACCTGATGTTCTCCACCCACCGGCTGCGCCAGATATCCTGTCCCTGAAAGTCACGAACAGGACCGGTGACAAAGGGCAGCCCTGGCGGAGGCCAACACCCACCGGGAACGTGTCTGACTTATTGCCGAGAATGCGGACACAGCTCCGGAACGCCCGTTGTAACGGGTCCAGCACCCCATACTCCCGCAGCACCCCCCACAAGAACCCCCGAGGGACCCGGTCGAAAGCCTTTTCCAAGTCTACAAAGCACATGTAGACTGGTTGGGCAAACACCCAGAACCCCTCCAGTAGTCTTGCGAGGGTAAAGAGCTGGTCCACTGTTCCACGGCCGGGACGGAATCCGCACTGCTCCTCTTGAATCCGAGGTTCGACAAGCGGTCGGAGCCTCCTTTCCAGCACCCTGGCATACGCTTTCCCCGGTAGAATGAGTAGTGTGATACCCTGATAATTTGAGCACACTCTCCGGTCCCCCTTTTTGAAAATGGGAACCACCACCCCGGTCTGCCAGTCCATGGGCACTAATCCCGACCCCCATGCGAGACTGAAGAGGCGTGTCAGCCAAGACAGCCCAACAGTGTCCAGCGCCTTCAGCATCTCAGGGCGGATCTCATCCACCCCCGGCGCCTTGCCACCAAGGAGCTTTTTGACTACCTTAGCGACCTCTGCCAGGGATATGGGTGAGCCCCCCAGGTCTTCAGGCGCTGCCTCCTCTGCAGAGGACATGTTGGTTGGGTTTAGGAGTTCCTCAAAGTGCTCTTTCCACCACCCGACGATGTCCCCCGTCCGGGTCAGCAGTCTCCCCCCCACCGCCGAGAACAGCCTGGGGTAGGCCCTGCTTTCCCTTCCTGAGCTGTCGGATGGTTTGCCAGAACCTCCTTGAGGCTAACCGAAAGTCCTTCTCCATGGCCTCCCCGAACTCCTCCCATGCCCGAGTTTTAGCATCCGCGACCACCACAGCTGCAGCCCTTCTGGCCTGCTGGTACCTCTCAGCTGCTTCAGGAGACCCCTGGGCCAGCTAGGCCCTGAAGTCATAATTTCATAGCAAGCAATATTAGTGTACTCATGTCACACTAACATGAAAAGCAGTACAGCTCTGTTAAACCAGTTCAGCAGTATGCAGTGTATACTGTGAGTCTGCTCCAGCTCTATATATATATATTTATTTTAACCATTGAAATATGTCAAAAACAGTTCACATTATCTATCTGAACACCCTCCTCACCAGCTGGTGGAGGTAAAGAAGAGATGAACTTGGCATTTCACTTTGCTGGCTAAGGACTGAAGTGAGTTGTCCATTGATTGACTCCCGCTGTCCACATGTTCATCTGTCCTTCAGCAACACGCTGCTTCCAATAGGTAGCTTCCTGTAGAAGCTCGGTGTGCTTGCGTGTGCGTGGGTGAATAAGGAACCAGTTGTGAAGCAGTAAATGCTATAAATCTTTCAATGTACCCGGATTAGTTTTAGCATGACAGGAGGAGCTTTTCTTCAAGGCTAATATAAAGACAATTTGTTTAATAATAATGATGCAACTATCAGTATTTGCAGGGCACCTTTAAAATAAAAAAGCCATCGTATTTTACCAGGTTTTACAGCTGGAGAGCCCAAACAGAAGTCATGTGTCATTTTTAGTAGACGACTGAAACGTATCATCTCCTCAAAGTCATGTCTATAACCAGTTATCATAAAATTAGTTAAACTCCTGAGATCATACAAATATGTACATATGTATATTCAGTAAAGAGCACAAATGAAGAAATACAACTGTCTTCATCAGTTTGTGTTGACATTTTCAATTTAAAGCATGGCCAAGTGCCATCTCTAAACTTGTGAAGATATTAACCTGTGTTCAGGTGGCAGAAAGCAGCTCAGCAGAATCACACCTCTGTACCACTGTTTGCTTCTTATTGGTTGTTTTTTTCTAGTCCTTTTTTTCAGTGCAGTTTGTTAAAAGCAAAGCAATGTATTTTCCTCAACTGTCACAGTCACATTCATTGTTTTCTTCTCTAAATTGTTATTGTTCCACCCATGACCCATTTTCTCTCAGCCAGCCACCCCCACACACACCTACACACACATATACGCACACACACTCACACACACACCACACACAAAAACAAATCTCAGAAATAACACACATCACAGGGGACGGAAGCACATTCACCCAGAGCTGCAGTTATATGCTGGCACCCCCACTTGCACACAAGCAGGGATGTGTGACTTACAAACACAACGGGGGACAAAAACACCGTCTTTTTTTTGACACTTTTTTATTGAAGTGCTTTGTACAAAGAACAAGTGTCAAGTAAAAATGTTCCTCTTTTCATTTCAAGGAGGACGAGAAGAGAACAAGCTACGACTAAGCAACAGATAAATTAAGGAGGAATATGAAAAAGAAGCACCCAAGGTTGGAAATAAGTAAAGAGAAACAACTGAAGAGTAAAGAACATTTCAACAGTGCACCATGCAGATAAATAAAAGCTCAATATGGCCGCTTGTATACCCTCTGTAAAATCCCATGAAGACATGGAGATATTATTATAAAAAGTGATGATGATGATCCAATAAAGTGCTGGTAAAACTTCAATTGGCTTTATATGAGAAGTAGAACAAAAAGTCAACATTTTTGTTTTCTGCTTGTGGTCAGATTCCTAGCGTTCTCAGGGTGCTGTTTGAACCACCTGCTTTAAATGTCATCAGCTGATTGAATTTATATGAGGTTATCAGCCTCATATACAGGACTGTCTCAGAAAATTAGAATATTGTGATAATCCCCATACGTGTGATTTAGTTTACTGAACCAAGCTGAGTGTTTTTCAAGGCTCAGGAAACCCTTGCAGGTGTTTCGAGTTAATTAGACGATTCAAGTGATTAGTTGAATACCCTACTAGTATACTTTTTCATGATATTCTAATATTTAGAGATAGGATATTTGAGTTTTCTTAAGCTGTAAGCCATAATCAGCAATATTAAAAGAATAAAAGGCTTGCAATATTTCAGTTGATTTGTAATGAATCCAGAATGCATGACATTTTTGTTTTTTTAATTGCATTACACAAAATAAAGAACTTTATCACAATATTCTAATTTTCTGAGACAGTCCTGTATATGGGTAAGAGGGGACCTGATACAGCTACTAGTAGGTTTAGAAGGTCGTTATCATTTAATCACATGGTTGGTGACCGAAATATTAGAAGACGACGTTGACCCCTAGCGGTCGTCATGATTATAACGGGAGTAAAGGAGGAAGTCAGGTGACGTAGTATAAAACTATTTTACATATCATTGCTGTTGGGCGGAAACATTGTATATCCATTTATTTCCCAATGTTTCTTTTTTTCATAAATCAATACTATGGGTCAGCCTTTACATCTGTCTGTGGGATTTACACAATTGCTAACCAATGAAAAGGTCTTATGGCCTGATACGTCTGTCCCGCCTCCTTCTTGAATGAAGTGTTGCTCACAGCAGAGCTGAAGGTAAACAGTGAGGAGGTGATTTTGTCTGACTTCTTCTGAGGCAGTGTTCCCTTTGGTTTCATAATGAACCAAACATATTTTTACACTTAGTGTAACAGTTGTCTGCCCTGGGGATTCAACCCAGCTAGTCAGAGACGGCTGCTCGGTGTGGGAGGACCCCCCAGTGGGACCTCTCTCCGGCGCTGGCTGCCTTGGAAAGGCCTCTAATGAAGATGGCTTGCGGCTCTGATGGGTTTGTGGACTTCGTGCAGGGAGAGAGGGGAAGCTCAGATGTTAACGTTGTGATTACAAATGGAAGTGTTTGCTAATGAGATTAGCGTAGCTAGCTATTCATGCGACCTCAGTGGCTGAGTGGTCGTTCTATTCAATGAAGGACAAAACACGTATCTTTAACATCCACCGGTCGAAATCCTCATAACTCCATCTGAGCTGTATTTAGGTAAAATATGAATAATATAATGAAACATGCAAGTACATCCCCAGATATTAAGACACAATAGGAGCTTTGAGCATTTTTTTATTTCTTAAAAAGTAAGGTTTTGGACAAACAAGGTTTCTGTCTGTGATTACATAAAAAAAAATGTTCCCTTTACGGATTAAATAAAGTCCAATATTATTTGTACTATCATTATTATCATTGTTGGAGCCTTTTAAAAAGGACCTTTAAGTGAGCAATAATTCAAAAAGAGGAACAAGTCTTTTTACCGTTGTTTGCTAGTGAATACACTGCAGCAGTACTTCAAGCCTCCATCACTGGATGCAGTCTGCCACAGTTACTAAATGAAGCCTAAAGGGATGCATGTGGTTGCAGTTATGCAGGTAAAGTACAAGTGTAATGCACACTTGTTTTGGGGCGTTTTGGCCCGCCACTCCAGTCTCATCGCGTCTGTACATAGACTTTGTATGTAATCTGCTCGCGCGAATAATTCGCGCCGCGTTTGGTGTGAACGCAGCATCAGGTATAATGCATTCCATGGCGGTGTTAATGGAAATATCCAGTGAAAGCTGATATCTGATTCATTTTATAGATTATAACTTAATGCAGCACTTTTCAGACAGTGTTTCCTCTCAACTCTCTCTCAAAGTCTGCATCACAGAACCATGTGATTGTGTTCCAGCTTCAGTGTGATGGTCAAACATGTGTTTTGTCTTATGCCCAGCACAAGGTGGTGGTGGAAGGTTCACAGGGTACCATGGTTTCTGTGAGGCTACGCTGTTCAGTCCTAGTGTTCGCAAGAGAAACGGTTAGAGGGGACACTAAAGGTGTTAATGTGTAAGCGCTCAGAAGGAGCTGTGTAAACACCATCTCACAATTTAGAGGTGTGTAAACAGTGTTTCTGTGCGCCCTCGAGGTAAGATACAGAGAAATGGAAGGAAGACAGCGCAGCTTGAATATAATATGATATTGATAATCACATGATGATCGTATGGGGCTTTAATACAATTAGACAGAGGAGACCCATAATCCTACATTACAGTGCCCTTTGGTAGCCATTCATCTGCTTCTCACAATCCTTTTATTGAACAAACACCCCTCTGTAAAGATCCTTCAACAAGATGACAAACAGATAGAAAACTGTATTCTTGAGAACAATGATTGGTCCATTCATTTCTTAGATGACACAACAGTCGAGAAAGTGAAGGAATTCAAACATCTGGGTCTCTTCTCGATTTCATTTCAATCATTGATTCAGTGATACATATATTCAATTACAGCCTAAGGATATTATGTGGTTCTATCATTTATGATTTCATAGCTGATATAATGCAGATATTTATCAGATATTCTGAAACAAATCCCGTCCTCTTAAAGTAGATTATGACCGTCTCTGTGGATTTGTTGTGAGGTGTCCTTCCTCGCTGTTTTATGTATGAAGAAGACATTTCCATTGGTTGCAATATGTACAGGCTAAGGCATACTGAGAATCATTTTTTCCTTCATCTGATCAGGCCGGGCATATGCATTGAAACAGACATAGGCCTATATTACTGATATATGTGTATTTAGTAGCGTTACAGAACTCTTTTAGTCTACACCCAGTAATGAAGGGGCTGTTAAAAATTCTAGGGGCATAATAAGATGATATAACCGTACAATAGAACCAGAGAGTCTGAATAACCACATAACAACATAAAGCTACTGTTTCAAAATAATACATTTATTAATCAGAGCACTGACATTACAACGTAGTCATAGCAGAGCGCTAAATATTTGTTGAAAGCTTATAGCTTTCTCTCTCTTTACAACCAGAAAAAGCAAGCATCCTAAGAAACCAGACCAAGGCCCTGTCCACACCTATACAGATATGCTTTAAGACAGATATTTTCCTCTATGTTTTAAAGTAAAATTCTGTCAACACCGACTTTGTTTTGACACTCGAGCCCCAAAACGACTCCAAACGCTCGCCGGGCCAGTCGGTGGCGATAACGGCTACGTCAGCGATAAATTTGACGCGGACAACGAAGTGGAGTTGCTGTATTGCGTCACTTTACTATATCAGGACATGAAAGCCCAAGAAAACTTGTGAGTCTTGGTATATGAAATATTCAGACATCTCGGGGGCCTTTCAGGAACCATGAAGACTCTGACAAGGTGGGGAACGAGTTTGCTCATGCACAAGACATGATAAACAAATCATTAGTATCGACCAATCTCAAGACCATTTGGCTGTTGTTAAGATGAAAATTAAGTTATATTAAGATGTCATTGTTTCCCAAACACTGTCGTCCACACAGCTACAAAGTAACTTGAGTTTTTAAAAATCTACACGTCAATATCCGTGTTTGTGTGTAGACGAAAGGCCAAAAGTTAAAGGGAAATATCTGTTTAAAACAATACCTGTACATGTCTGTCTGTCTATGGGTCTCCTCTGCTGTGTTTCAGTACAGCACCATAAATATCAAATTGTACAGCAGCAGTCAGTGGGAGCTGGGTCTAAAAACTTTGAGTTATCTCAAGGGGTTTATCCTAATAAATGTCCATAATATTTCGGTTCAAAAATCTGAATCCAAGGACACTTAAAGGATCCCAGGCACACAAACACAAACACGCTCAGCATGCAGTGCACCTTTTCCCTGTTTACACTTCAAATGTTCCTGCAGAGAGTCAACTTCAGCTGCTTTAATAGGTCATAGTCTTCCATGCTATTTGGGGATTCCAACAGGCATACCCAGCAGTGGTGTTCATGTTGCAAATACATATCCTGATATGCCAGAATCTGCACTCCACTTAGTCAGGAGAGAATCCTTTCAAAAATAATCTCTCATATTTTGTTGTAGTCCGACATGAAAACGGACCGAAAAAAAGACAAATCCCCTAGTTGTTTTTATTTCCTTGGCTTCCTGCTGTTAATATCCAATGCAAAAATAATTATTACATCCATTATGAGAGGGGACATAATTAGCACATCCACAGAGCATTGAAATGCTCCACAGTGATGATGGTGGCCATTTTGCTTTTCATGTTTCCCATCCATTTCCGCGACACCCAAGAGAGAGAGAGAAAGAGAGCGAGAGGCTGGAAGAGAAAGGGGATGAAGGCTGTATGGCAGCTAAGCCCTGTGTTGAGGTGCTCAGAAAGTCATTATGTTGGTCCAGGTAATGGGAAGGCCTGGGGAAAGTGTGCAATAACAGGGACTCGGCTTATCTCCCACCTAGACTGGCCTGAATACCATTAATTACCTGCTCCCTGTGCCTCAGCTCTCTCGCTGTCTCTCTGTAGAGGCCTCTCCTCCCCATTCTGGATGGAAAAGATTGTTTTATTTTCCAGCCCCCCTCCAGAAAGTACAAAAAACACCACATCCTCCACTATCACACTGTCCTTCCTTTACCCTACATTTATCGAAGCTAATTTGCTCCAATGAGGCTTTGGATTCTTACTGATAATAGACAATAATATTCTAACCAGCTATCAGCAGTGTTGTACAGTGAGGCACTTATGTTTTTGGTGAACAGTAAACTGAATTTATTTGATCACGTGCACGGTTTTTATACGCGCAGGTTTTGAGACTAATTAAACTCCATGGCATCTGAGCACTTTAAAAGAAGAACAAAATGTAAGAGATGATCGGTAACTAGTTCATATTTTGGGACTGTGAACTTTCTTCAAAATTGTGAACTGTGAGCATCAACTAGTTCATTTCAAGTGTTAACTGAACTCTGAGCTATTTCTTGTGAAGTGTGAACTTGCACAACACCGGCTACAACAGCATCACACCACCACTCCTCCTTTGCTTCTGAGCGAGGGCTTTCATTAATCACAAGAGGTCTCTTGTCAGGAAAACTTGAACAAATGGGTGCTGCTGCCGATTGTCTGCTGAGGGCAGTCTCCAGAGCAGTTTTAGTCCAGAGCCAGATCTCATGGCAACTAGAGAACAGATTGCCTTAATATTTGGTTTGGATGGGCATGATCCCTTGAGGATGACCCATAAAGTTGTTGTGACACCTTGGCCTTTCCTCAAGTGCCAAATTCAGGTCAAATATAAAATTAAAGTATAATTTGAACATGTATTCTCCATAGAGAATGAAACAGGCTGCACCAAATGTCTTTTTTTATATTCAAAGCTTCCATTGAAGTTTTCCAATGAAGCTTTTAATGTCTGTCATCATATTTTATAACATAACATCATCACCCTAAAAAATAAAATCCTCGAACAAAATCCTCTCTTTGAGTTAAGTGATTTGTCCTACTAAATGAGTAAATAATACTTTCCATCTTTTCGGTGCAGCCCTAGGATGAACTCTCTCTTCCGTGAACTTTCACTATGGCCACCCTAAGGTCATAATGCTATCCGTTGCAATAAAGAGACTGCATTTTATATATGTATAAAATATAGATCACAGGGCACACCCATGCTCCCAAATGGATAGCCTGCATGGTTTGAATGACTTTGTGTATTACTTCACTGTCAATACCATTTTCTTTACACTGTTGCTCTTGTCTGCCAGTCCTCGTAGTATTGTAGCTTATTCTAGCTTCTGAATAATCACTGATGAGAGGGAGGAGAAGAAAGAGGAGCTCATCTGAGGTCAGAGGAAGGCTTCCACATCGCCTACATATTTCAGGACAGCAGTGAGCGAGCTATGGGCTGAAGGCTGCCTATCACAGAGACCATGTCCTTTTTATCAGCTCCAGTTCTGATGCCCCACTTCTTCCCGTCAAGCCCATATGCAAACATTTACTTATGCCTCTGATAGAAAAAGGGCCCGCTGTGGGTTAAACTTATAGTGCAGTTCGTGTATGTGAAGATAATTATCCCCCTGTTTTGGACCATCCAGCAGATTTCTTGCAAATGGCTGTGTAAGATTTAAAACACAGTAAGGAGGCCAGCAGGGCTGCCAATCTTCTGAAACATACCTGTCTTTAAAATTATCTTTGTGGATTTGAGCAGAATTTTTTGTGATAGTTGATGCATTACAGTGGCGGGCCGTGCATTTTATGCCTGGGCTTTCACTGCTGTCCTGCAGCTGAAACACAGCTACGGTTATTATTTGTTTCGTGTAAAAATGAAGCTCAACACCTGTCTGCAGAGAATACGCCGGGACTGCGTCTCTCTGCTCTGCTGTACGAGTTATCGCCTATGAGTGCTGTGGGCGGCGGAGGGGCAGGACTCACTGCTCGTTCATGACAGTGCAGAACGTACGAGCTTTAACGTCACAAAAGTCTCCAACACCAGAACAAGTCTCTAGATTTGTCACTAGTAGCTTTTGACAAAGAAAGTCGCCATGAGGGTTTGGAAAGTCGCCTGATTTAGCGAAAAAGTCACCCGTGCGTTAAGTGTGGTTTTTGAAAGTTTTTGAGAATTTAGGAAAGTAAATAATGGTGAAATAACTTATAGATAACTGTATTTAGACATAAATAAGCTTTAGTTTGAATTATGAATACACATTTATACACCGCCTATGTATGTTACCATGGGTCCCCAAATGTTTTTTTTAGGAAAGTGCCTATACATACCCTTAGTAAAACATGTAAAATACTCATTTTCTGTGCTATTGTTATCAGATTTGAACTTGGACTAGGTATGGCCTCATGCTGTGGTCCCATTGTGTTTTCCAGCTAATAAGTCTCAGCTATAGTCATCTGCAGGCATCTGTTTGCAAAGAAATATTCAGGCGGAAATAAAAACCCTTCTCCTTCAGTGTGTTCAAACTTCTATTACTCAATGCCAGTAGCACTTACAGTGATTCTGACTATTGGGGAAAAATAGTCAGTGTTTCCTTTCAAAAGAGACCAAAACCATGAATGTACTCCAAATGGTTCAAGAATAGCTTTCAATTGACTTTGGGTATGCCTTGGATAGGCCTTTTAGGTGAATTTTACTGGAGTGGTAACAGGTTAAGAAGAAGACAAAAACAAAGCTATTGTGATGATCAATCAGCATGCTAACATGCTCTCACAGCAGGTATAATGTTAAACATGGCCGCCATCTGAGTTAGCTGACACATTTGCCAGTTAGCACTAAAGACAAAGTGCAGCTGAGGCTGATAGGGATGCCTTTAGTTTTACAGGTATAAGAATTGGACACATTTGATTTGATGCTGGAACCAGAGGAAAAGTCATGGGATCATCAATGTCATTGGGATTTATTCATTTCTGTTAGGCCAACATCCTTCCTAGAAAAAAGTTTTTTACATAGAACAACATTTTTGATTTTTTTGTTGTGCTTTATCACTGATGTAATAAATCAGTTGTGATGTAAGCATTATTTTTAGAATAACTTCAGGTAAAAATGGTTTTCATATCCGTTTTGTTTCATTAGCAAATATATTTTTGGGAGTATGATTTAAAGAATGAATATTTTTCCACTATATACTGTTATGACATTTAAAATAGATATCAATTATTATCACATTCTCATTTCCTTGAAGTGTAAATTCCGTAACAAATTAGAGCGGCAGGTTGTTCTGTAAAGAGCACATCAGCTCTTTAGATACTCCAGTTACACGCACACATTTGATCAGAAAAAGAACACTGTTTTTTCCCTGGATGTGCAGTCTGTCACTGCTCTAATTACTTGAACACAAGTAACAGCAAGTAACACCAAACTCAGGCAGCATTTCTACAGAATGTGTACATGTTTTTACATCATTTCTATACACGTAAGTGCAAAAATAAATTGTGATAATATGCTAATTCCTTTTCTCCGTTTGTTTCTCTTGCATGTGCTGTGATGGTGTCTTCACAACAGGTAATACGCTTTTTCTATGTTGTATAAGTGAATGTATTGAGTTGAATAGTAAGCAGCCAGTTGCTGGCTATACATTAAGGCTAACCGTGTAGCCTACTCACATGCATCACTGCAGAGCCAAACTATTTAAGAATGTATCCACTTATATGTATTGTGTATCAAAGAATAATGTATCTTATTACGCAATGCCAATCATTTTTGTAAAACTATATTGCCTCGATTTTTTAGGAAAACCTTTTAAGGAAAAACTCTAATTGTATATCTGTGAGCTGTTTTAAAAGTTGCTGCTTTTTGGCTTCTCGGTAGCAGCAGAACAGGCTAAAAAGACAACAGTACATACTGTAACATGTTAACTAACATTTGGCTGTTTACGTGTCTGCAAGTATGGAGCAGTATTAGCATTTGTTTAGAATGCTACTTGGCCTTGGATAGACGTCTAATGTCACTTCTTGTGTGATCTCAACCAAGTCTTAAGAAGAAATATCCACTGAATGCTCCACTATGTTCACCAGCTAGTAGCTATCTTTGTCAGTCATCCACACAGTGCTGAGCAGTGGGTCTGTCTCAGAGAACTGTTTCCTGTTGTGGCTGGAGAGTTAGTGGGTTGGAAACCAAAACAGTGAGCAAAATGCTCCATTGAGCTGAGGGAAGCTGTAGTTATAGGTGGTCATTTTCTGTGCTTTAGTCAACTTTCAGATTAATGAAGCTTTAAAAAATTATGAATAGAGGAACGAATTGCATTTGTTAACAATAAGACACATATGTGTGTTCTGTAGACAGCAGACTGAAATAAAGATTTATTTGTCTACATTGACTTTCAGAGACAGTTTTGATTCTGCTTGGTATGCCTTTTGAGGATTTTGTGTGACTCATCCATAAAACTGTCATATGAGCTCTAACCCCTAACGAGACCCAATTTGGTCCTAGAGGGGGGGCGACAGAGTGTACACATGTAGTACAAAGTACTTCTGAGAACGCATAAAAGTGTTTTTTATGACATATCATATACCCACGTAATGAAGAAATTCTGATCAAATGGACCATGTAAGCTATTTTAATCACTCAAAAACATATATATACACAAAGTACTACAACATACTACAAGTACTACCACA
Source organism: Pholis gunnellus (assembly GCF_910591455.1). Taxonomy (NCBI): domain Eukaryota; kingdom Metazoa; phylum Chordata; class Actinopteri; order Perciformes; family Pholidae; genus Pholis; species Pholis gunnellus. The sequence continues at coordinate 619,032 of NC_136529.1, read as the reverse complement.
ATTTCACCTATTTTTAGCCAGGAGACAGCGAGCTATGTTCTCCGTTACTGGCCAAAAACTACGGCACTTTCACAGACAAACTGCATATCAGAGAGCACGAGGACTCCACACTGAATCCAACAATATCTTCCAAATTCTTCTGCCACAGATCAACACAGCCAAACAGCATACAAATTGAAACGCTTCGCACCTTGAGATGGTTTTCTGGATGAAAATCGCCCAAAAAGTAATCCTTGCAGCCATGTACTCCCGGTCTCTCTCTCTCCATTCTGTGAAAAAACTGAGTCTCTGCAAGCGTCTATGAAGAAGGGATAATCTTTTCAGTTTTGGCCAATGGGTTTGACCCTTGGGGGCAAGCCTCATGATTTTGTATTTTTATAGGCTTAAAATTCTGTCAGTCAACTCAAAGAACGTATCATTAGACGCGTCAGACTCTTCCGGATTCAAATCTGTGCCATATGCGCAAATCGGCCAATCACAGGCTCTGTAAGGTTCAATTGTAGTCTGTAAAACTGGAACTCAGACGAGAGTGACCCATGTTTTACAGGATTATAGAGGGCCCAGGCTCTCAAAATGATGCCACACTGCTGTATTAGATAGATTGAACTATTGTGTTAGTGATAAAAGAAGTGAAATATATAGTTATATAGTATATAAAATTAGCATGGGAGACCTGGAGCAGCTGCATCCAAAATGAGAATTTGGCCTGATCTCAGCCGATCTTTCTGTACAAAAGCCTCTATTTTTCTATTGTGCTTTCACTTTATCAAAGTAAAAACAGTATGTAGAGACTACTGACATGTTGTACTATGATTGTGAAGTTTTTTAGACTTACTGCTACATTATTTCAAATACAAATCAACAATAAAAGTACTTTTTTCCCCCCAGACAAACCTGAAAATGTTAAATTTATGCTGTGTGTTATCTTCATTCAGCATTAACCAGTAACATATACACTGATATGTACACATCTTAACAAAGCTCACATTTGATTGTGTTATAATGCCATTTCAATTATTCAAATAGACCTTGTAGTTAGAGAGATAAGCTATTTTCAGTATGGGTATGACATTTTCGAGCAGAGGCCTCAAAATAGGCTTAGTGGTTAAATAGTTAAAATGAGAAGAGATTAGTCAAAATGAAACATTCTGATTTTGATTCAAGAGGTGTTCATGTCACACAGCATGATGAACAAGTGTTTGGGATCTGAAAAGCAGCGGTTGACATTAATAAACAGTTTGTCGTTGGATCTTTTACAGTAGTTTGTCACAGAAAAAAGCCCGTCATGGACTCAGATGCCACCTCTGCTTTGTGCCGCTCACAAACAAATTGACGATGACAAGGCTGACAGAAGACTTTTAGCTCCTCTTTCAAAGGGTCCTGATGCAACAACTTCACTTTTTTATTTCCTGTCATCAGTTTCCCAAGGTTAAATCTCAATTTGTATCTATTTTTTTTCTTTCCAAAGTGTAGACATGCTCTGATCCAGTGCAGAGGAAGATATATACTAGCCCACACACACACGCACACTCCTATTGTTCTCAGCTATTGTTTTGTTCACCGGAAATTTCAATGAAACACTTGACTTCTGTCACACACACTAATACAGACCTTGTTGTCTGCTGGTTATTGTTTTTTTCCCTGTGTATTTTAATTAAAAAGAATATGTCTCTCTTTCTGCTCCTCATTATCCTGCCTCCCTGGACCGCACCGTTTTTGGACTTAAACATTTGCAGCCGCAGAGCCTAAGCAGCCAATTAGTCATTAATGTCAACTAAGTGTCTTTGTCAGCCAGAGAGATATTTCACTGAATACAGCACAAGCCCTCCATCTCCTTCTTCTGGCTCTTCTTTGGTGCAGTCTGCTGAGAAATTTAAAAGGACCATACCCTTATTATTGCATGTCTTAGCTCATTTGCTATGAATGAAATGGACGTAAATGCCGACCAGGTGCAACTCTGCGTGAGGGAAACCTTTTAATGATTCAGAGTTGGAGAGAGGCTCTGCATGCCAGTTTTCTAATGCCGTTAAGCCTTACACTGGTTTTATGTCATTTTAGCAGAGTTGATCTTGTGTTGAAATCCATGATACTCTATTATCAGTTTTTTGATTGTTGTCATTGTTTTTGATATTTTCTTATTCCGTTTGTTAGTTATCTGATTGGATCTGTGTTTTTTCTTCTTTGTTGTGTTTGGTCAGGGATTGCTTTTGCTCTGGGTGAAAAATAGATCTTGATGTCAATAGGACTTCAACAATAAATAAAGTTGCATGTTGTATTCTGATTAGTACTTTTTGATTTATACTATCACAATTTCAATAAGAAAATGCCAAAAATAAATGCTGTATGTGACCCAGTTTTCACAGCAAAAGCACACACTGAGACTACAGAGAATAGCAGGTGCCCTTTGTTGTCATCTTTGTAACACAGTCACCTTCAAATCCAGTTTGTGAAATGTAATAGCTAGAGTAAAGAAATTGTCATTAGGTAATATACATTCTATACGGCAGCTACTGTAGGCTAACTACAAGGTTATGACCTCCATGGACATCAGGCTGTGGAATATGTTAGAAAAACATTCATCTTCTAACGTGATATCCTCATTCTCTTTGATATGGTCTTCCATACTTGACATGTTTTACTCAAGTCTCAGTAGGTTTGAAGAGTAGTGTTATATAAGTGCAGGCACAGAGATGCATAGAATACTACTACTAAAACTGCATTCCTTTCTACACCTTTATAATCTTCGCTTCATAGTAACTTGAGAAAGCCTTCCCTTTCCATGTTTTTTCCATGCTAATTGCACGTGCTCATTGCAGTCATGCTGGGAGGGCCACACTGGGAGTCTTGGCCTTCTTCGTGATCACTGTCTTGCTCACCTCATTAAGTTACCACCTCCAACTCAATTATTCACACCATTTAGCACCTAGTCCCCCGTTCTGTCTCTCACTTTCTTTCTCTCTTATTTCCTTCTGTCTCTCTTTCTCACCTTTTCCTCACCTTGCTTTTTATTTTTACCCTGCTTTCGTAATTGTTTTCAGGTGTCATTTCAGTGGCACTGAAAGATATTTTAAACAGTTTTTTCGCTTACAGCTGAATGATAAGAATTCTGTAATTTGTTCTTCTTCTGCAGTCATTAGCCCTCATAGCTATGTCTCACCAATACCTGCGAGCCCCTGCAGATAGTGTCCTGCAGTGGACTTGCTATTTTTGTGAGCTGTGTCTGTAACTCATTTCTAGTGTACTGTAAACCCCCTAACACAGCTTTCACACCAACAATAACACTATTGTAAAGTAACACAAGCTGCTGCATTGGTGCAGGATACAGGTACAAAAGAAAGGTAAAGAAACACAAAAAAGCAAGTCTAGTTCATGGACCTAAGAGGGTTTGTCCTGCCACTCATTTGAGGAGTTCTTGAGTCTGCTTATATAAACAGCAAATTAGCACAATGTTACAAGCTATTAAGTCTTTGGGCCTTTCTCAATATACGTACTTCTCTGTACTTGTGGACTTGTGAAACGTCATCAGTCTCAGCCCAAGTACTGTTCCAATTCAAAGTTCACATCAAGCCAAGCCAGTTCCAAATGCCCGGATGTGGCTCGCTCCGCCCATTTTACAGGGGATGCATCGGAGGTGACTTGTGTATACTTGGGACAGCCAAATATCCCAGAATGCATTTTGCACCAGCAACAGGAACCAATGGTGGAGGAGAAATCACACAACTGGAAGTTGAAACTTTCGAAATACTACTGTTGTTAAGTCACAGAAAGTAATTTTAGGATGTTTTTAGGCGAGAAGTTAGTTGTTTAAGTATCAAATCCGTGGTCGGTTTGTCAAGATTCAGCCGATTAAAAAATCTGCTGTGAGATGTGAGGTGTTGCTAGCGGGACCGGCAGTAAACCTGTACCGGGGGCTCAGCGCTCATGTTACCCGCCTAGAACTGCCTGATCTCGGCAGTAAAACCCAGCCAGCACCGGGGGCTCCGCGCTCACGGTGCCCGCCTAGAACTGCCTGATCTCGGCAAGTCTTTTTGAAACTTGACGCTGGTATTGACGTCTCTGTAGCGTTTTCCTCGTCGGCAAAGAGTACAGCAGTGGTGGGCTGTCAGGGCCTGCAAAGCCTTCTCTGCTGGGCTAAACAGAATCACAAAGTTATATCTATTTTATAATTTAATAATTTTTCTTAAATACACTACATGTATTATAATTTATAAAAATATTTTTCCCATTATCTTATTTTCTCATTGCACAGCTACTGTGTTCCTCAGTTGCTCTGCTTCCAGTGCAGCTTGTTTGAAGTAGAGCTTTTATCCAATCAGATTTCACCTCTGTGTCTCTAGGTAGAAGAGAGGCCCCAGGCCTGCAGACTCACCAGTGCCTCCATGTGCAGTTTAAGTGAATGGGGACGATATTGTTGATTGTCATAGTGTTCAACCAATCAGATCTTTAGTTTGACATTCTTTGACGCGCCACAGCGGCCTGCTGGCCTACAGCTACGTCAGCATTAGCAGCAGCGTTGCAGTGAGATTCTGTGCTGTGATTGGTCAGTTGGCGAGCACGTGACTATTGTGAAACGAAACTTACAGCAGAGGCTTAGTCGGAGTAGTAAGAGTTCAAATTGAAAGATATGGATGAAATTATGATATTTTTTGCATTTTGCTTGGGAAACGGATTTGTGAGTTGGGATTTAACTGTGGGATTAAACTCTTTGTCAACAAAGAAAGGAGCATGTGATCAGCATTTGGTAAGTCAACTGATTCATTTTTTTACATCTAATATCTGAATGGCCCTTGAGTGTGTAGCAGAATGCGTGTTGCTGCTGTTGTTTTTCCGTTAAGCTAGTTAGCCTAGCCTCCCGGAACACTTGCGGAGCATCAGCTGTTTTTGTTCCGGTTCAGAGGTCATACAGACCGCTGTCTCCTAGTGAGCGCAGAAAACATTATATTTCCTACAAATGAAGCTAGCGTAAGTTCATGCAGGACACGGAAGTTATACGCCCCAGCTGTAACCAGCTGACAGCCGGCCGATTGAATCATAGCTTCCGATCGGCCACGCACCAATCACAGCCCACTCTCACTTCACGGAGGTTTATTTAAATATGGCTTCCTTCTCACTGATTCATTCTACATCTACGCTGCTACAGACCACACTGCTGGCGAAGCTTCGCCTCCTCCACCCCAGCCTCCACCTCTTTGTTAGTTCATCTTCTGGCAAATGTTTGAAATGTATTTAAAAAATGTACCTCTGTCCTGTAAAACCAGGGGGGTTATTGCTCGTGCTCCCGGTCTTAGCTCAGTAGCTGCTGGCTAATCCGGGGAGCATTCAAAGAGCGGAGCCATTATCGCCAAGTTTAACTGTATTCCATTTGTTGCAATAAATGGTTAAAATCTATAACGAGAGTGTTCCTGACTGAATTATAGCTTCTGCATTTTCCAAATGCACTAGTATTATTCAAACGTATTGTTCGGTTTGTAAGCCTCGTACTGAACGGTTTCATACGAATACGTTATATAGTTACAGCCCAAGAAACGAATAATAACCCTAGCTGTGGCGCCATCATGTGGTTATAAGGTGGTATTTCAGCAGCGAAGGCCCAGGTATAAAATGCACGGCCTGCCACTGGAGTACAGCAATCCGGATCTGATCCACATACAGATATATACATACAATTACAATTATATATATGTGTATATATATATATATTACAATATATATATATATGTATAAATACATATAATTGTATATATATATGTGTGTATATAATATAATTTTAAAAATATTTTATTTTAAATGAAAATGGAAAAAGCAGGGTTGTCATATTTAGTTTGATTGTAAAAATACTTTACAGTAAATAAACGGATTAAACTCATTAGCAAGACCAGCTGAGGTGGTGATGTCATCAAGTAAGCTGCTGTTCCAATTGTCCATACTGCGTCCTCTGTACTTGAAGTCTGGACTTGGAGTCCAGACTTCAAGTCCATACTCCAAAAGTTCACAAGTCCGTACTTGTGAACTTGGGTATTGAGAAAGGCCCTTTGTGTACAGATGAGGTTCTGGGTTACGTGGAGTTGGACAAATTAGAGCCAGAAACCACTTTTCTTTCTACACAACATTTTTCTTGCACATCACTCAGTCCTAAAGACAGCTATGTCTGAATACACATTAAAGCTGATGTACTGGGTCCTGGAAGTCTTTTACATGATTATATGGTGTGTAAGGGTTCGGGACTTTAAGATCTTGCCCGAGCATCGTTATTTCACACATGTTCACAAAGTACTCAGAAGTTCCTAATTTAAGTTACTTTTCTGTATTTGTTTATAGCTTTGATCTACTTTTTCTGCAAAACTTTCAAATACATTTTCAAAGACTTTTAAAAGAAAATAGAGTGAGCTCTTTTTTGGGTGAGGCCAAACGCATGTGGGTGGCCAACAAGTGCAAATACTATCCTCTAGTTCCTTTAATGCAATGGGTCATGAATAGTGTGTTCCATGACTGTAAAAAGGTCAAATGAAGGTTCTCAGTATGGGGTTCTTTTCAATGTTGCCTTCATGACCCAACCTGTCAAATCTGGTAGCGTGTGAAGTCCAGGTTTTAGTTGCTCAGTATGTCCCTATAAACAGAAACAGACTTTGCTTTCCAAACAGAGCACAATGGAAGTCTCTTTGTATTATTGCCATCAGCGCTGGCCCATCGTCAGGAGCCGACCAATGTAGCACGGTGCCCGGTGGCCCCTCCGACATAGATGTTGACCAAGCTCATTAAGTAAATGGGTCTATAATTAATTTCAGTCAATAGCGCATCCTCAGCCAGGGTGTGCATCTACCGATCGGAGGCAGGGTCCAGGGGACCAGGGCTAGATATATGCAATGTGTGGGGTTTCAGATAATGCCAGTCTTTGCAAATGCTTATGGGGATTAGTTTAGCTATTTAGAGAGGTATGTCGATTCCCTCAGACACTTACCTTCCAGATGAAAACCTTTGACTATATGTAGAAGGCAGCATGCTTTTACATCTACCAGGTTACTCTGTGTGTCTGCTGGTAGCTCTCTGTCCATATACCTCTGTATGTTTCTTTCCATTCAGCATCAACCTGGTATGGCTGAGCATGGCACTACAAATGTGTCCACAGCCATGCACATTTCTGAAGCACAGTGGTCGAGGGCCAAGCTCCAACACAAACTGTTAAAAATCGATTTGATGGATATGAATATATCTTACTAAAGAACGCACACACAGCAAGGAGCAGAACAGGGTGAGCTCCAATGCAAGTCACTCGGAATGAAAACAAAAAACAACTTTTATTCATTATAGTGAATAATTAATAGTGTAATAGAGATGTTAGTGTTCATATTTGTATGATAGGTAGGCAACATACAGTGCGTCGGTGTTGTAAGGATTTATGGTCCATCAGACCCTTTCTATTCCTCTTTTGCGCCACAGAGTCCAGCCTTGCTCCTTAGAGCACCAATGCATGGTCAATTAAGTCACATTATCAGCCCGCCTAATTGGCCATGATGCTGTCAGGGCCGAGGCAGACAACCTCTGCTAAAATTCCCTAGTTTGTAGTTTTTCTCAGAGGGGCAAGCAGGCAAGGAGACACTCAGTGGTTAATTGGAAAGTGTTGCAAAATCTGGCTTCATGGTTTATTTTTTAACATTCAACAACATTTTTGTCTACAATATCTGTGCTTGACACATGATTTGATGATCGTGGTTTTGGTACAATAAAAATAAATAAATGGCGTGATGAATGAGAAGCAAAAGTCTTTGCCTGATGGTGCAGGTGTTCGAAAGGTCAGGGGGTCACCAAAGTCATTATTACACTCATGCTGTAGAAACAATGAACATCTACTACTAATTTCATGGAAATCAGTTCTTTGAGATACGGTGTCGTGGTCATGATCAAGATCCTAGACAGACCGGTGAACAGATCGGCCAACATCCGACCTTGAGACTAGCAGGGTTAAAACAGATCAGTGTCCAAGTGATGGGCCCCACAAACCGCCACCATGACACAGAGTGCCTTTGCTCCCCCACCTCTAACCCTAACAAGAAGTTGTCTCTACAGATTCTCAGAGAGTTGTACTGCTCTTGCTCTAGGATGCTCCTGACGTTATTGTCTTCAGCAGAACCCTCCTCTTTGTGAGTTAAATCTGAAGTAGGCTATGTGGAAACTTTAGATTTGCTTGCCAGATTCAAGCATCTGGCAAGCAAATCTACACACACACACCTCTCTCCTCCCTTCTCTATACATTACATGGTTCCTAGGGGACATTTGCGCAGGGCTCTGGCAGTAAACACGCTTCATTACAAGGACTTTTATTTTCAGGCAGCAAAGACGCATCCAAATCAATTCCTGTTTGCCCTTTGATCTAGCGTGCCTGAGCTTGTATGCTGCACAAGTGCTGGCTGAAGGCCCATGAGAAATGAAGATGAGTGTGTTACAAAGATGACAGCACAATGTGCCTGTTATTAGCATTATCAGCATAGAGTCTCAGTTTTGTGTTTTTGCAGTAACACAGAAATACCCTTGCACTACTTTTTTGTGTTTTGTTTCCGAAGAAGATACAAGTGTCTTTTATTTAGCTGCGAAATAGGTAACCTTCATAGAATCTATTAGAAAATAATCATTTTGGCTCCATAAGATGAACTACTTGAAAAATATACTGACAGCGTGAACTCCTTACAGCTTGTACACACTCACTTGGCCTGGTTTCACTCCAGCAGATTTTACAATATGAAAGACACACAAGTTCAGCCTTATGTTTTAAATGTAATAATGAACTCACAGGAGATTCAGGACCACTAAACTGGGTTACCTGCTGCCAAAAGAAGGGTGAGGAGTCCCTGAAGGGCACAGGAAGGGAATTACAGATGGAATTGCGGCAAGTCTCTAAAAAAAACTGTGGCGCTGTGAGAACGAAACATGTCCTTTGAGGTCAGAGGGAAGAGAGAAACATGAAAACCCTACCAAAATAATCTCATTCACTGACATTAATGCTTAGTGATAATGCGCTGTGCTTGGCCTGTCACCTGCTGAGCCGTACACTTCATAGATTGTCACAGTTGTGTTGTCCCTGATTTTTGTGGTCTTGTTTGTGTGCAATACGTGTCGAACAAATGAGTACAAGAGTCTTAGATATGGCTCCTTCAATACAAAACTCTGAATCCAACTCAAATTTTGAGGGAAATCAGTCAACATTTAGATACATCCATCATATACCAATACAGTTAGAAAGAGCCCCACTTAGCAAGTTTTCTGTGTGTGTAGGAGCAGAGAGACTGCTAGTTAACAAGCTGTTTTTGTGAAGAGTCACATAAAGAAGTGGAATTAAAACGTCATGCAATCGTTTTGTATGGGGGAGGGGAGCTACATTCAACTGCAGCCCACACACGTTTTGGCTACCTTCTTTGGCTTGTTGGCTAAACATTAGCAAGTACAAATAAATAAGCATTGCTTGCTTAGACCACATCAGACTTACTATAGCTCTGTTTGCTAACCGACTGGTATCAACAAGCACCACCGACCCCCAGGTTCAGAGTGCCCCACTGCTACTGTATCCAGTTCAATACTGAAAATAATTCTGAGAAGACATGCCCTGTAAGCTACTCGGAAATGATGTTAAACTTGTAGCATCTTTACTTGTAATAAGGACACTACAACATTTTTTTTTGTCATTTTCTAAACAGGTTCTTACTGTCTATGAGGGACCTTGTTGGCACTCTAAAGAACCCTTTAGAAGGGTTCTCTGTAGCATCAAAGGATACTCTCGTTTTCCCTTATTAAAGAGTGTGTACTAGATTAACATAAACTAAAAATAGTTATTTTTGCTCTTTTTAAATCTCTTGAACCCTAAGCCTATTTTTAGGCCTCTGCTTGAAAATTGCATACCCATACTCAAGAGAGTGTAGATCTCTAACTACAAGGTCTATTTGAATACTTTTTTTATAGCAGAAACACTTGTGAGATTTGTTCAGATGGGTAAATATTGTGTATATGTTACTTGTTAATAGTAAATGAAGATGGCACACAGCTCAAATTGAAAATTGTCAGGTTCGCCTGATAAAAAAGCAATTTTATTGTTTGTTTTTTTATGAGGCCCTGGCTAGCTTAAAAACTCCCAAAACATAGCACAACAGGTCAGGAGTCTCTCTGCACATTTTTACTTCGATAAAGTAAAGAATAAAAAAGTTAGAGGTTTCAGTACAGAGAGTTCAGGCGAGGTCATCATTTTGGAACCAGCTGTTCCATTGTACTTTTACATACTATATAACTATATATTTCACTTGTTTTATCAATAATATTGTTCAATACATCCAAATCCAGCAGTCTGGCATCAATTTGATAGCCAGGGTCCTCTCAGAGCCTGTAAATCATGGATCCATTCTCATCTGACTGCAGTCTTCATGTGTGTGAGTGGTGCTTTCTGGGCCTATGATTGGTCGAATTCAGACTCTGACACCTCTTTCGACGCGTCAGAGTCTCAGGGAGACACTGGCCGTAAACTGGTTTTGATTGACAGAATCGTTAGCCAGTAAAAATCCAAAATTCGCCACCCTTCTCCATGCTTAAAAACGGATTCGCCGAAAAGTCAAATCCCTTCCCCCCGGTCCCCCAGGCTTGTTTTACCCCCCTTTCACCAGGAAACAGTTAAAAAAACACCGGATATACATAGCAACACTGTAGTTTAGACGGGAACGGATTATTGGACCTTTTTCTTGATGATTCTTCTCAAAGTAAGGAACTTTCATGTTTTTTTCTGCTGTTGAGTGGCTTGGTGTTGTGGTGCTTGTTGGCTTGTATCGTTGTAATGGTTGCACAGAGAGAAATTCTGAAGATATCTCTGGATTCGTTGTTGAATTCTCTTGCTCTTAGACGTATTAGTCGCTAAATACATTTGCTCTGAACTGAGCGAACCCCAAATGGGGCTCGTTCGGGTACAAGCGGTTTTAAGGGGTACAAATATAAAATATTCTTGACTATAAAATCTGTGTGAAATAGTGTCATTGGTACATTTTTGAAACTTTTCTTTAAGATGTAAGGATTCAAACAGGCTAAATTGTATTAGATGTTTTGCAGTACATGATTGCACTGTCTCCGAGAGCCCCCTTAGGAGGGGGCTAGAGGGTGGCGACAGAGTACACACATGTAGTAGAAATCACTTCTGAGAACGAATTAAATTATATTTTTAAATATTTCAAAAACCTACATGAAGAAGAAATTCTGATAAAATGGACCATGTAACCTATTTTAATCACTCAAAAACATACACAAAGAACTTCAAGATACTACAAGTACTACCACAATTTCACCTATTTTTCGCCAGGAGAAGGCGAGCTATGTTCTCCGTTAACGATCCCAGGCGCGACCTATGGCACTTTCACAGACAAAGCGCATATCAGAGAGCACGAGGACTCCACACTGAATCCAACCATATCTTCCAAATTCTTCTCCTTCAAACCATTACAAAGTTACAATTATTCTCCCACAGATCAACACTCAGCCCATCATCATAAAAATGTAAACTCTCCGTACCTTTAGAAGTTTTTCTGGAAGAAAATCGACCCCCAAAAAATGAATCCTTTTCTCCCTTGTGCAGCTGCTTTCTGTCCTTTGTTCTGTGAAAAACTGAGTCTCTACGAGCTTGTATAAGGAAGGGGTAGTCTCTTTCAGTTTTAGCCAATGGGTTTGACCCTTGGTGGCGCACCATGGTTTTCAATTATTTTATTGGCTTAAAATTCTGTCAATCAAAGAATGTATCACTACACTCCTCACTGTCTTCCGCATTTAACGCTATGTCACATGCGCAAATTGGCCAATCACAGGCTGTGTGAGGTTCAATTGAAGTCTGTAAAACTGAAATTCAGAGGAAAATGAGCCATGTTTAACAGGTTTATATAGGGCCTAGACTCTCAAAATGATGACAAACTGCTGTATTAGATAGATTGAACACTATTAGTGATAAAAGAAGTGAAATATATAGTTATGTAGTATATAAAAGTACAATAAAACAGCTATAAGTGCTGCTTCCAAAATCAGAATTGACGTTGGCTGACCTCAGCTGACCTGTACACAGGCCTTGATTTCTCAGGCATACTTCACTCTATCAAGCCAATTATTTTTTTGCAGACCCCTAACCTGTTGTACTATGACTTGTGAGGGTTGATTTGGGTGTATCTGCATCATTTGAAATCGAGAAAATTAATAAAAGTGCATTTCTTCAGGCGAACATGGACATTTTCAATTTGAGCTGTGTGTGATATTCATCCAGCATTTACCAGTAACATATACACGGATATGTACACATATGAACAAATCTCACAAGTGTTAGTGTTATAATGCCATTGAAATTATTCAAATAGACCTTGTAGTTAGAGAGATAACCCCCTTTGAGTATGGGTATGACATTTTCGAGCAGAGGCCTCAAAATAGGGCTAGGGTTCAAGAGGTTCAAACAGGTACAACCTATTTAATAGCTTTTGTTATAACAAATTAAATGAATGGAATTAACAAATATCTTTGAAAACCCTTGATCACATGGAGAGCCCAGAGAAACACAGTATCGGCACAAAGGTTTGTTTTTTAAATCAAGATTGACTCAAAGGTGGGAAAAATCATGCCCAGAAGGTTTCCCTGTCACTCGTTACATCTCTGGCCATCTGACAACACCTGACTGTTGGGCCAAACCATCACCAGCCTTGTGGGTGGACGAGCTGCCCGCCATCAGTGCAGACAACACAAATGTCACATCCATAATCTGCTTGCCAATTTTCATCAGGCTCACCTCTGCCGCCACTGCAGCTCCCTCCCCCTTTCATTTTCACAGAACCAACACACACACAGTCTGACAGCACTCTCACCCAGATTGACGTTGACGAGACACGCTTGGGCTGTCGCTGTTCGTAGGAATTACAGTGTTCATTGTTCTTGTCAGCTTTCCCCCACCTCCACTCGTCTTCAGACAGGTGTTACATTTTAACAAAAAAGACCATAACTTCAAGCAAGGTGCCAGCTGTAAGACTTGTTCATGCCCTCCAGTTGTTTTATGGTTAAATAGTTGCTGTTCTTTAATGCTAAGAGTGAGACCGTTTTAACCATTGGATACCGAGCGAGGACCATTTGGGGTTCCAGCAAGACAGTTTAGCGAAGAGTGTTGTAGAATGCACTTTTCAGAAACGAATATAATGAATGCTACACACATGTTATATACCGACTTAACAAAGAGATTCTGGGTAACATTAACTTCGAAGCCATTTCACACACTGCTAACACAATTATACACAAACTAATATAATCAACGAGAAGATGTACCACAATATTACGTATTTGTCGCCATGACTCTGCAAACTACCACTCCTGAGAAAGCTACGAACAAAAAGCTAACGGCTAACACAAACCACCAATACATCGCAGCGCATGAGAATTCGACACAGAATCCAGAGATATCTTCAGAATTTCTCTCCATGAAACCAGTACAAAGCTGTGAGCAAACAAACGCCAGAACAACAAACCGCTTCACCAAAAAGAAATCTTAGCAGCACCTCACCTTTACGCTGAATCACGAAAAGAACGGCATAATTCCCCGTTTGCCGGCTAAACAACGCTTCTGTCAATCAACACCAGGCTACTCCTTCTGCATTCCTGAGACTCTGACACGTCGAAATAGGTGTCATTTTCTAAAATTGACCAATCATAGGCTGAGAAAGTCTCACATACACACATGAAGACTTGAACTCAGACGAGAATCATCCATGGTTTACAGGTTTAGAGAAGAGTCTGGCTCTCAAAATGATGCCAAACTGCTGTATTTGGATGTATTGAAGACTATTAGTGATACAACAAGTGAAATATATAGTTATATAGTATATAAAAGTACAATCGAACAGCTGGACTACCAACAACCCCGCCTGACCTCTCTGTACTAAAACTTCTAACTTTGTCCTGCTTCACTTTATCAAAGCCACATTTTTTTTAGAGACTCCTGACATGTTGTGCTATGATTTGGGAGAGTTTTTAGGTTAGCCAGGGCCTCACTTAAAAAAAATAACAATAAAAGTGCTTTTTTTTCAGGCGAACCTGAAACGTTTCAATTTGAGCTGTGTGCCATCTTCATTTACTCTTAACCAGTAACATATACACAATACTTACACATCTAAACAAATCTCACAAGTGTTACCTGTATTATAACATCAAAATTATCGAAATAGACCTTGTAGTTACAGAATTACAGTCTTTTTGGTATGGGTATGAAATCTTCGAGCAGAGGCCTAAAAATAGGGCTAGGTATTAAACAGCATGTGTGTGTCACTGTGCATTTCACTGGGATTAGGCATCTCACAATTAATTTGCAACCCTCTGTGATAGAAAAAATGCACAGAATGTGTTTAAAGTGTGGGAGACAGATGAGGGCTAAAATACTGAGTCCTGAAATCTCAAATAATAATGTAGTAATGAGTGTATTGTGATTATTTCAGTGTTTCCAAAACTAATCAAAGTTATTTTGGATCTCTGCATCATATTTCTTCAGTGTCATGTTAGTGACAATTCCAGTCAGTCCAAAAACCAAATATGTCTATATAGCGGACCCCAACCGGACAATGGTGAAGTGTACTGATGTTTCCAGAGGCCTTTAATCATGTTCAACCGTCATCCTTATTTTGATGAACACAAATTTATTTCTCTCTCCTTATGACCTTTCTCCAGAAAACACCGTAAGAGCTACGGAACAGATAAAACATAAATGAGCTCTTCCGAGTTTAAAGTTTCAGTAAATTACATTTAAATATACATGGGAGCATTAATCAAACATTTTCTCTCATATATACTTCTCAAAAGCAGATGTTTAAAACCGAAATTTAGCATTAGCTTAAAATTACAGTTTAGTCATTTAGCTATATCTGTTAAGCTAACATTAGCATCCAGTTGAAACAGTAATACATCAAACACACAATGAACACAATACCTTGTTCCCGTTCAAGCTAGGTGCTTAATTAGGAAATTCTTATTGCAGAGGAATATATTTTATAACACTTTTCTTTTTAGTCTTTACCGTCAATTTCGTACTTTTCTTGATGCGAAGTCAAGTTACGAGTTACTCAAGATTTGGATCTGCTTCCGATTTTGCCAAAAGTACTTCAAAATAAAGGACCCAAAACGTAAAAAGGCACTTACAAAACAAAAGCTATCAGGAAGGGATTAACTTAGGTAACTTGCAAAGTAAAAAGGTTTGTAGGAAATATTCACAGAATCTCTTAAGAGTCATTTACAGTCTATTCAGTTACTGTTAAATTGTACAAGTGTTAAACCTGTGATTCCCAATTTGGGGTTGGGATCCCCACATGTCGTAAAATAAATCTGAGGGGTTTAAAGATGACAAGAAAGAAATGCAAAGAAAACCTATTTCTTTTATTAGATTAATTATGAATTATTGGGAACCTCAAACAATATTCAAATCAAGTACAGAAAATTACACTTTTGGTAGAAAGTAGAAATGTGAAGATGTGAGTTTGCAAGTATGCATTGCTACATTTTAAGCCAAAATAGTTGGTTAGTCAGTAAATCTATAACCTTAAACGTATGTCCACAATCAACATTGTGTGACTGTACGGACACATGATTCAAGTAAAATCTTCCCTCAATGTGTAAAAGGTAAATTGGAAATTTAAAGAAAGAGCTATCAGTTCGTCTATACTTTTCTTTCAAAATGTATTTGCCGTTACAAATAAGTACTACAAAAATGTAATTTTACACGGGGTTGCAGAAAAGAAAACTGATGAGTTCACTTGGTAAATTTAAAGTCTAAATAAAAGTAAAACTGTCCCAAAGCAGTCTGTGTAAGTTGAAATAAGTCATAATAGAGGTTTTTGTTGTCCAAACCATAAGTTAGCCTCACACTGGTTCCCTCGACGAAAGGCTTATGGAATTTTTCCAGAAATACAGAAATGAATCCCTGAGGAAAACAAACTTTTTTGTTCAGCAAGATAATCTTCACAAATGAACCCTGTTTTATGATTTTTAAGCGTGAATACAATCAGCAGAAGTGAAAAGCTAAAGTTAGACTATGAAGGAACTCCACCACAGTCACATGATTTACGTCTCCACTACAAAGCTAAAGTATGGCTAGTGTTCCAGTGAGGACGTTTAATAGTCTCATTTAGACTCTTGTTAGCAACCGCCTTTTTAGACATGTAAAAACTTCTTTCACTGATGTATTTTATATCGTAGAACAAAACGTTAAAACGGTTTCAGCTTGTGTCAACCACAAATCTTATTTCAGACATCTAATCAAAAACAGGTTCTTCTTGCAGCACTCTACAATAGTTGACTTATAATCTGATCATTAGCCAGCTGAATGTACAGTAAAGCTGTTGTGAAGTTTGTGTGCATGTACTCATTGGTTTTGTCACTGTATTTCTAGTACAGAGATCTGTTTTCTTCTGACAGGAGGAGTGTGAGTATGCTGAGTGTGCATGTATTTATGGGATCATGTCATCGCTGCCTGAGAAATACCGAGAGCAATATTAATTACAGCAGGGGCTGCTGCCATGGGAGAACACAAAGGCTCTAATATTGCTTCTTTTTCTGTGTGTGTGTGTGTGTGTGTGTGACTGGCGGAGGCTGACCCCAGCCTGTGTGCTCCTGACAGCAGCATAATGAAAGTGTCAGCTGTTCAGTTAGTTGAGTCGGACTCTTTCTATGGGATCTGCAGCCAGGGTCGCTCAGACACAGCGAGTAGTCCATTTAACACTGGTCTGACTCCAGCAGAGAGGGTTATGGTCCACAGATTGGAACATGTACCTTGTGTTCAACCAGGGTCAGAGAGGTCACATTAAAGAAATATGCTGTCTTACTCTGAGGCACAGGAGATCAATATCAGTTTCATATTTTTGCATCCATACAGAGATGTGTTTAGCCTAGCTTAGCACAAAGAGTGGAAGCAGGGGGAAACTGCAAGCCTAACTCTGTCAAAATATATATATATATATATATATAAATAAATAACTCTAAAGCTGTTTTATTTACACATGATATTGTTCCTTGGCTATCAAAAGCTGGATGGATACTGCATGAAGCACCTGAAAAGTCCAGTCCTCTTAAAAACGTTGTGAAGATCGAGCATAAAGATGTATTAATAGAACTGGTTACTGTGTCTGAGATGGCGCCCCATTTGTTACAGTGACAGAGGCACTAAAACAATTGTATTGGCTCTCATGACTCAATGGTAATATTAAATCTTCTTTATTATTTCTCATGTACTGGTTGTGTATTTGAAAAACATATGTTACATCCCAGTACTTCACCACCAGTTTCGACTACACCAAGGCTGCCATTGTCTGACTGATATCTGTCATTTATCTGTCTCTGAGTAAAGGTCGCTACACAGACGAATAAACAACATGGAAATACAAAATACTTAGTTGCGAATATTGTGTATCAAATATTTTGGTAACACTTTATGACACTTTAAGTATGAGTAAACACTTAAAACCTCTTAAACCCTAGGCCTATTTTGAGACCTCTACTCGGAAATGTCATACTCAAACTCTAGAGAGTGTAAATCTCTAACTACAAGGTCTATTTGAATAATTGAAATGGCAAAATAACACAAATAAATGTGAGCTTTGACAATATGTGTACATATCATTGTATATGTTACTGGTAAATGCTGAAACGAATGTTACACACAGCTCAAATTGAACATTTTCAGGTTCGGCTTTTTTTTTTGTGCCTAAAAAGCACTTTTATATGATTTTAAATGATGCACACGCAATTTAAATTATCATTTCATTCGTTCTCAAAAGTGATTTGTACTACATGTGTACACTCTTCGCCCCCCCTCTAGCCCCCCAATTGTGGGGCTAGAGGGGGGCTAGAGGGTGCAAGAGGTTTTAATTCATCATTTATAAAGCATTTTTCCTACATTAACACTCATTAGTATACAATTTATAACAGTTATAAATGTTTTATTCTCGATTAAGAAGCTTGTCTATTATGTGTTTCGTGATTGTGTTTTCATACTTTATAAGTACGTTATAAGCCATGGTGTATCATTTTATAGCAGCAGTTCTGAAACTAAACAGGGAAAAAAGAAGAAGATATATAAAAAAACAATCTGTGTTGACAAATTGTCAGACAGAACATCGAGCAAGGTTACTGTGTATAATACATCCTGCCAAGAAATCAAGTGTACTTAAGTATTGAAAAGATCTCCACAGTTCCATGTAAACGTTGTGTGATTGCCTGATGTACAAAGTATGTTGGAAACAAGGCGGCTTGATGAAGTGAAGGGTTTCAGATTAGCCTAAAGAACGGTCAAGGACAAGGATTTAAAGAGTAATCCTCAAACTCGCCTTCTTCCCTTTCAGTCCGTCCCCATCTGTGATGCCGAGGGTTCACTTCTGTGGACGCCTCACAGACGTCGCTCTTTTCTTTATCTGCTTATGCAGCTAACCGAACTATCTGGAAACTAATCACCGCTTTCCCTCCAGATGCCGTGGAACAAATGTAAGAGCTCAGGAGAAAATGTTACATATTATTATTATTATAATTATTATTATTATTATGAACAGAAAGAAATGCAGTCACACAAAAATTGTCTGATTTAAGACAGTTTGGCTCTGGCTCATGCAATGTGGATTTTCCTTTGTCCACATTAAGGATCCATTTTTCAGTAAAACACTGTAGTCCAGCATGCTGCGTGTAGATACAGTGTAGGTGTGTGTCATGCTGGGGTCAGCTGTATAGTAGGACCAGGTCTGCATGTGGGAAGACGAAAAGTGACATTCACAAGACAGGACAACATGTGCTAAAAGCCACATCCTTCCCTGAAGGCGTGGACATGTGTGCATCCCCAGCAGCTCTTGATCCAGATTCTATGTGAAATGTGATTTCAATATGTGTATGTGAAAAAAAAAGAAGGAAATTACCAAGCCTGGTAAACAAAGAGGAGATCATCAGTGCCATTTAACATGCAATACCACATATTGAATCCCTCCAGCAGGGACTCACTGAAGGTCACCAAACGTCTCATTCACATAAAATCACTCTGCATCTTCGTATGTTCTCATCTTGTTCATACTAAAGTCTCACTGGCACACAGCTCCTCTGGGAGGTCACCATGTCAGCCATGTTGGAACAAGTGGTGCCCTACTGTCCTTCCATTGCGTGTTTCCTTTCATAAGGAATTAAGATGAAGTAGTTGAGAACACCAGCTGTTGTAAATGTGTGTTGTGTTTGACCTTCTGCAGTCGTGTACACAACGTTTTACAATACAACTGACTATTATAGAGGACGCGTTCGCTGCACATGCTGTCATTTAAACTGCACTGCTGGTAAATCAACCCAAGGTGGTCAAAAATGGAATAATATACATGTGTTGTCTTACCTTTCACAAATGTGTTTGCCTAAATCATGTAAATACATCACATGCAAAATATTCATGAACCACATGTCTAAGTGGGAAAATGATCAAATTAAAGGTTCTGTATTTGTAAGTGACGAGCTTTTAATTGGCTCTGTTCAGATATAGTTCTCAGTTACTGTCCCAACTATGACATTACAGCTGACATTGCTGTTTTTCACTTTTTCAATATCTAAAAGATACACTTTCATAGTGTGTGTGTGTGTGTGTGTGTGTGTGTGTGTGTGTGTGGGGGGGGGGGTTGCAGAATGTCGGAGAGATGTGCAGTGGGGTTTGATTAAAATGGAATGGACGAGGTATTCTGTTTGTCATCCAGTGGGGAATATTGATCTGTAGGAGCAACATGCAGCCTCATTAACTGGGGGGAAGTGGTGCGAAAAGACAAACTCACTTTAATGCACTGCTGCAGTTAGATGAAAGCTGGGTGTATGAGAGGCGACACCACTACTTAACCCCCCGCTGAGTACTGGTACCCCCTGCTACTGCCAGCTTACTAAATCACAGCCCTTTAAAGGCTTCATTTGAACTCCTGACCTGCTGGCTGTATTTATATTTTTATTTTGCTTTCATTTGACCTTAATTCAAACTGCAGTAAGATGAACATCCCTTCTTTTCAAGCCAAGACGGCAGCACATGAAAGGTTACACATTAAACAGTAAGGAACAACACACACATTAATAATTGAAGAAGATAAAAGCTGTACAAAATGCATAAAGGAGCATAAGGGGCTCCCTTATGCTCCTTTATGCATTTTGTACAGCTAACGAGCTGAGGCCATAAAGATGGGGCTATGTGGTTCATAGCTATGCTTTCTGAGATGTGAGTCGAGCAACTGAAACAACCTCAGTGATGTGTTTAACACATATGGTTTGAATTCTCCAAGGTCAGAGGATGTGACTGTATATCAGGGACAAATCCCATCAGAAGTAAAGAAGTCACGTACGGACTGCAGCAGCAGAGGAATTCACACTCTGAGACGAGAACAGATACAAATGTTAATCCTCGTGAGGACGTCACATCATCACAGCCAGTACAGTAAAATATTCAGAAAACACAGCAAACACTGAAGTAGAAGCACACAAGGACTACATATACTAAACAATTACTGGCTAAATATGATATTATTTACGATAAATGCCTATATGTAGAAACAACTACAAAGACAGACAAAATAACCACAAATACGCACAAACTCAACACAAAGACACACAAAGTGACCACAAAGAGACACTCTGACCACGAATAGGCAACAAATTACAAGAAAGAGACACAAATCTGTCTTGCTCCTACTGCATGTGACATCTGGGGGCCTTTTGCATGTCAGTGCCCAGGGGCCCACTGTCTCATAATACACAGATGAAGACAGTAAGCAACTGCTCATAGTTCATTCATTGGTCGTGTACCTGTATGGATTTTTCATTTAATTTCCTTCTCTGTCCTTTTTTTCCCTTCGGACTGAAGTCTGGGAGAACTGAATGTCAGATGTGAGGTGGCTTTGTGAGGTCTGAAGGTAGACGGTGTGAATGTCAGCCTGCTTGTCTGGTGATAGACGTAGCGTCCATGTTCTGCCTCATCCATCTCCATCCACCCTCTACCAGCACCTCCTGCCCTGGGCCTGAAACCTCTTCTACTGGATCTTTATATTTTCTCACTCTGTCTGTACTCTCTCTGCTCTTCCTCTTTCCTTCTGACTCTCTTTTCAGTCCATTTATCTCATTATGGTCCGGCTATCTCCAGTGGCGTTGAAAATGAAGTGTTAATCTCTCTTCTCATCAATCTCCACAGCCCAGAAGTGCTCCAGTCTCTCCCTGCATCACAAAATGATGACTGGCACTTTTACTTGTTTGGAGAAATAAGTGTGGGGGCTAAATTGAATTTTAATGGATCGCGCATACCCCCAGTGAAAGGTGCAATCCATTACTGAATGATTGTAATGTTATTTGTTGCCAGTGTTGATTTATGGTACGTATAGTGCGGAGGGCCAAAGGTGGGCACGTTGGGGATGGAAGCTGCGTGGTGTGTTGATGGGGTTTTAACTACGGCACAGTGGAGAGAAGAGAGGAAGTCCAAGACCACATTAGCTGTTTATTCCAGTCCCTCTGAAGGGAACAGGAAGTAGCTGTTAGAGTGAGAGGGATATAGACCTGGGTCAAATGTAGTTATAGTGGAAGGAACAACTCAACACTGTTTCTCTCATTACATCATCTTCTGCTTGTTTGGCACCGGCACCAGAAGGGATTTCACTAAGCACCACACCATCAACGGAATGCGTCTAACAATTTGTTTGTGAGACATGAATGATAGTGAGGATTGTACGTGACTTCCGTTTAGTCCAGGGGTCGGCAACCTGCGGCTCTTCGGCCCCTCTGTTGTGGCTCCCTAAGTCCTCCGTCCACACGGCGTTTAAGCATTGTTTTCGAGATGATCTTCGTCCAGACTTAAACGCCTGAAAACGAATATTACGTGACTATTCACGTACACTGGGCATGCAGTGGGTGCCGGTCCTACTGGTTTTCAAACCTACTGGTTTCCTTCCGTGTGTGTGTTGTGTTCGCATAACAGCAGCAGCTGTTTTCTGCCTCTGTTGCCAGATTCGTCAAACATTCACAAACATATTGCTGGAGATCTAAAAGCCACATCTCATATATACTGCGGGGATTAGGATTGTATAAGTGAGCACTACATCACAGCCACGTATGAAGAAATACATTGAAGAAAATATATTTATGGAAAGATCGCATCAACCTGGATTCGCCCTCGGTAAACTAGCGATGGATAAATCCAAAAGAAGAAAAGTCACGGAGGAAAATAGAGTTTAATTCTACGTGGACGTATTCATTTGCTTTCACTGCCGACGATGCTGGCTTACCTGAATGCTTGATATGTGGCGAGAAATTTGACATCAAATAGCTTTTGCGGCTCCAGACACATTTTATTTGGTGGAAAATAGGGAAAAATGGCTCTTTGGATAGTAAAGGTTGCAGACCCCTGGTCTAGTCGGTTGAATGAGTTGTCGGGAGCTTCGTCAGAGGACCCGCTTCAGGACCCTACGAAAAAGATAGAAAGAGAGAGGAAGAGGAAAAAGGGTTTGGGAGGGTGGGGTTTGTAATGCGTAAACAGGACGGGTTAGGGAGGTATTTATAGGAATACTGGAAGAGGCGTTAGAGGTGTGGTCCTGCTCCCAAAATTATGCCAAGTAGCTTCAATTGATTGGGTGCACCCACTGAGTCTGGCAGGAGATAAAATTATGAGATTATAATCTTAGCATGCTGCTGTTGACAAACTCATGGTTTATCAGCGTCAAGTTTGACTGCATCTTTAACTTATGGATACTTTAGCTCTGCTTTTAATTCAAAGATTGAAAGCTCCTTGTAGAATTTGAAAATGTTTTTCACCCCAATGCAGACAATACAATGTATTGTAGGTTATTTTCACTGGTAATGTTACATTAAACAAAAACATTCAATCATTTGAATCACAATCAGATGGTGGGTTAACTTTAAATCGCTGTCAGATAAAAGGGTTATTTAAAAGATTTAACATTAAAAGGATGAAACAATTTCCAAAATTGTCCCTGTCACAACATGGTTTCAGGTGGATCAGCTGTCACTGGTCTGCTTCAGATCCTGCGATGCTGACATGAAGCACTCGTACAATATCCCCCAAAACAGATGTTCACACTGTTTTTGTTCATTCCTCTCATGCTTCTTAACACAGTAAAGCACTTTCAGTTGCTTCATACACTGGCTGATACGTCTCCGGCTCACCTTGAGGAGCAATCTGAGGGACACATCGAGCATTGGGTTCAGCGGGGTTCCTGTGTCCGATCCCTGTCAAATCCTGTTTTTTTTATCATTTGCATCAACAGCCTGGATTTATGTCTGCCTCCCTCTGTTAGCCATTTGAAATATGAAGATGAACCTGCTGATGGAGTCTCTCCCCAGCCAAACTCAGAAGGCCTTGGAATCTGTGGCTGAATGGGGACAGGAGTTTTCACTGTCTATGAGCGGAGCTAAAACCGTGGATATGGTAATCAGTGATAAGAGAGAGAACGTCATCCTCTCTCCTCCGTCTCTAAGTGTCTCTGGTTAAAACATCAGAGAGCTTCAACCTTTAAACTGCATGGAGTTCAGCTGTCATCTGATCTGCCATGGGACAGCCTCATCAAGTACATGCTCACAAAGACACGGCCAAGGATCCGTTACCCCAGTGTTGCAAATACACCTCAACTTCAACCGTCCAATCCTTGAGTAGGCCAGCCAAGTTAGGGTTGTTCTGACAAAAGGACTCTGAGCTGGAGAGGGCATGAAAACAATGCTGTGGGATCACCCACATTCCATCTTCTGCACTGAGTGAACAACACTTTCTCACTCCCAACCTCTTAATTAAAATGTCTTCAAGTGTTTTATAAATTGTTTAAAATGACCTAATATTTAGGGTTTATGCTCTCAACTTCATGCTTTGCCTAAGATGCTGATTGACGCATCCAGCATTCACTGTTTTTATTTGCTGCTGCACTCTGCCTTGTAAAGCTGGAAAAATAGACATTGAAACCACATTTGGTTAGCCTAAGATGCTAAGGCAGCGTGTTCTAAAGATGGGGGGCCACAAAGAGGCATAAGTTCATGTTAAGACAGACATTTGCCTCATTCATTTTAATCAGACAACTACAATGCTGTGCGATGCAGTGTCTAGCAAAAACATTCGTCCTACCGCAAATAAATATGTCACATCTCTGCACAGTAAGCCACAAAAAAGACCAGCATTGTTCTGCAGTTTTCAATACGTTTGAATAACATGAAAACCAACTAAAAAAACTTTAAGATTTCCTTTGGTTTGGAACATTTCCTGCACTCTTAAAGCTTTGCCCACAGCACCAGGCTGTAATGTCCATGGCTGACCTTACAGTATCCCCTTGTGTAGCTCTGGGTGAGCAACTAACTGTGTTATTAGAGAGTCTACCTCAGATGGAGGCTGACACTCAGTTTAGCTAATCTGGCACCAGCAGCTGGTGTGCTGGGGGAAAAACAAATCAATTAGAAATCTCTGCTAGCACACAAACTTTGTTATTGGAGTCTCCGGTGTGTTAACCAGCTGGTGGATTCTATTGTCTTTGCATCTTAACCCAGCTCAGGTTAGCCGTCGTGTAAGTCATTTCCTCTCCATGGATCCGCCATCTGCCAGTGATAAAATATTCAGTCTGTGGAGGGGAGGCGCCCTGGGACAGATTGTCTAGACAGTAATGTTCAACGCAGTCATTTCTTTTCACTTCTTGCAACTCCAGGAAGTTTAGTCTCCAAAGCACGAGTGTTACAATTTTTTTAATGTATTTTTCAGTTTATCCTTTGTGATTGAGCGCCAGCGGGAATCCCAAACCAGAACAACCTGCCCGAGGAACTGAACTTGTTAGTAACTATTGTCTCTTAAATCACACCTTGCTGTTGGTTTTTCCCACTTTTAGTTTTCATTTCCATCATTTTTGTATTCCATATTTCAAAGCTTCCTTTCCCACCTTTCCACATAAAGCAGTATTTGATTGTAATGGACTAGTTGATTAATCAATTAGTCGATTGACGACTGCAACTATTTTGGTAACTTCAGTCATTTTTCCTGAAAAAAAAACATTTCCTGGATCCAGCTTTACAAATGCGAGGATTTGTTCTCTTGATATTTTAATTGATGTTCAATAAAGATGAATTTTGATTCATTGGTTCACAAAACAAACAAAGGTGTCACTTTGGGCTATCAGACCTTGTGGTGACATCTCTCACTAATTTCTCCTCTTGAACCCTAGGCCTATTTTTAGCCCTGTGCTCGAAAATGTCCTAGCCTTACGCAAAGGGGCTTATCTCGCTAACTACAAGGTCTATTTTAATAATTTAAATGGCAAAATAACACAAATAAATGTCAGCCTTGTTAATATGTGTACATATTGTATATGTTACTGGTAAATGCTGAAACGAATGTTACACACAGCTCAAATTGAAATTTTTGAGGTTCGTTTTTTTTTTGTGCCTAAAAAACACTTTTATTGATTTGAAATGATGCACAGGCAGGCCTAAACTCTCCCAAATCATATCACAACATGTCAGCAGTCCTTTTAAAAAAAGAATTGGCTTTGATAGAGTGAAGTATGCCTGAGAAATCAATGCCGGTGTACAGGTCAGCTGAGGTCATCCAACGTCAATTCTGATTTTGGAAGCAGCCGATATAGTTGTTTTATTGTACTTTTAAATACTATCTAACTTTATATTTCACTTCTTTTATCACTAATAGTGTTCAATCTATCTAATACAGAAGTTTGGCATCATTTTGAGAGCCTGGGCCATATGAAAACTTGTAAAATATGGCTCATTTTCCTCTGAATTTCAGTTTTACAGACTTCAATTGAACCTAACACAGTCTGTGATTGGCCGATTTCCGCAATTCCCACATATTTGAACCCTGAAGACTCTGGGCAGTGTAGTGATTCATTCTTTGAGTTGTTTACAGAATTTTAAGCCAATAAAATAATCAAAAACTGTGATTGGCCAACCCATTGGCCAAAACTGAAATTATTACTCATTCGTCATAGAAGCTCGTCAGAGACTCAGTTTTTTCCACAGAACGAGTAGAGAGACATGGCGAAATGGCGATTTTCATCCAGGAAACATCTAAAAGGTACGGAGAGTTTCAATGTTTATGATGATGGGCTGAGTTGATATCTGTGGCAGATCAATAGTAACTTTATAATGGTTTAAAGTAAAATAATTTGGAGGCGATAGTTCGATGCAGTTTGTTGTGCTCGTCCTGCTGGATATGAAGTGTGTGTGTGAAAGTGCCGTAGATCACGGCTGGGATCGATAACGGTGAACATTGCTCGCCTTCTCCTGGCGAGAAATAGGTGAAATTGTGGTAGTACTTGTAGTACCTTGAAGTACTTTGTGTATATATATGTTTTTGAGTGATTAAAATAGGTTACATGGTCCATTTGATCAGAATCTCATCATGTACGTTTTTGAAATATTTAAAAATATCATTTCATTCGTTCTCAAAAGTGATTTGTACTACATGTGTACACTCTTCGCCCCCCCCCTCTAAAACCCCCATTGGGGCACTCTCGGGTTCAAGAGGTTTTAAGGAACCAAACAATCACTTGAGAAGTTAATCAGCAGATGAATCTAAAATAACTATTACTATAGGTTAATATCGTAATTCACAGGAATACTGGGCTGCATTATGCAAATCTAACAATACGCACACCCAGCAGAGTTCTTCCGATCGTCTGAGCTCAACACTTGTAGATATGAAAATCAAAATGAAAAACAAACTCTAAAAATAATCTGACTGCCAGCTGTAATGTTGGCATAGTTTAACATGGACCACAGTATTGGGCTAGTTTGGCATTGTGGGTGGGCCTAACAGGCCTGGGCCCGCCCACTTGTACAACTGGCCTATCCTAAATGAGTCAGTCTTTTTTAGATGAAATAGACAAAAAATGTTTTGCTTTTAAAAAAAAGTAAAACATTACATTTATTACGCTATTATGTGTGAAATCTGGACCAATCACAACAGGCCATTTATGTGACGTTACTTACTCCGTACGGATATTGGCTGAGATGTTTTGTTAAGAATAGAGTACCAAACGTTAAAGAAAAGGAAAAAAAAGTCAGTGTGTATGACGGAGTAAATAAATTCATCGCCTGTGATTAAAGGATTTGTTTTTTCATGCGTTTTCATTCCGGCTTTGGCCCAGTGTTGGCTATGACACATCCAGCTGTGTAGAATGCTTATATCAATGGTGTAGAATGCAGATGTAGTCACTGTCTAATTTGATAGCTGCAAATGTGCAGTTCTCCCTCTTGTTAAAAGGCAATGTAATCCAGCATTCCATCTCCATCTCTCTCCCTACAATCAACTTCAACTAATGATAATCCAGTCAGATCCCCCAAACAAGATTAAAAATAACATGTCAGTGTTGTAAATGAACGGATGTGTTTTATTTTTGCACAGTTTGAGAGATACATCCCTGTTTGTGTTTGTCGGCATTACAAATGTTTTAGAAATTTTTTTTAAGTGTCATAATCAAATAGAGAGGCTGGTCGCCTGCTCATTTATTGGGGCTTTGGAAACTGGAATCTACCGAAAGCAAACAGTATTAACGTTAGGGGAAACAATCGATACAGCATAGTATCGCGATAGTTTGCGTGGCGATATTGTATCGATACACGGAAGCCAAGTATCGATCTTTTATTTTATAAACTATAAACTTTTTGGTACTAGAAAAATAAAATCAATTGCTTTTTCAGTCCACTAGATCAGTGATTTTCAATCAGATCGCCAGGTGTTCCGTGGGAAAATGTCCAATTTCACTTAATGAGTCCAAAAATATATTATTTAGTTGTTGCAAATACTTTGCCATTGTTGAGTTTGTGACTTTGTTAATTTAAAACAGTATAATTAAATGACGAGCGGGAGAGGTTGTGGTGACAAGATGAACAGCGATGGAGAAATATTTGAAAAGGAAAAGTGCAGACTCTGAACTGGGCCCTGGACAAAATAACCCAGAAGAAAAGCCTCGTAAGGATCAACACATTGAGAGACTTGTCATTAAATTGTCAGCATATATCCGGCCCTCGGTACAACGGCCCGCCAACATATCATGTTCATCATAACTGGCCGCCACACCACAGAGCTCCGGGACGAAACGTGGCGATGTGAGCTGGCTTTATGTGCAACATAACGAAGCATCTCACTGCCTAAACCTCCAGCTTCAGGGACGTGTGATGCAGTAAAAGTCTCCACCGCTGTGTTGCCGACTGCGCATTTTGCTGATAACTGGGCGCACTTGGCACGAAGTTCACTCGGAGATTTGCCGACTTTGCAGCTCAGAAATTTAAATTTGAACCGCTCAGCAATCCGTTTGCAGTTGAAGTGGAAAGAGCACCTGTGCACATCCACATGGAGCTGATAGACCTCCAGTGTAATGACACTCAAGGCAAAGTGTGACTCTGTGGGCGCTGCACAGTTTACAAGCTTCATCCCGAAACGATGCCTTAACTCCGCCTACTGTATATGCTGCTCAAATGCTCTGCATGTTTGGAAGCACATACCTGTGTGAGCAGCTTTTCTCTGTGATGAAGATGAACAAAAACCCACACAGGAGTCGTCTCACTGATGCACACCTTCACTCCACATTGAGGGTTTCCACAGAACCTAACCCCAGATATTAATGAACTGGCAGCCAAGAGAAGATGCCAAACATCTGGCTCTGGTATGTATGCATACAATAATGTAGCTACCTAAACATGTATTCTTTTTGCACTTTGTCCAATATCCCTTCTATCCTGTTTATTAAATGGTGACTCTATTTGGCCTTCAACTTAGTCCCAATTGTTAGTTTTGGCCCTCTCTGAGATTGAGTTTGACACCATGGCATATCAGCTGTTTTATGATAAAAGGTGTCATTTTGTAACATTTTTGGTTGTTGGTGTGCCGCGGGATCTTTTTAATGTAAAAAGTGTGTCGCGGCTCAGAAAAGGTTGAAAAACACTGTGCTAGGTGGTGCTGAGTTGTTTTCTGGTGAGGTCAGCAGAGGTGCCGGGTCAGCGTGATTGGTAGGAAGTTGGTCAAAACAAAGATAGAGACATCAATCGGAGAAAGAAATTAGAAAAGCGCCGTCCGCATTTGAATCAGACGTCTGGACATTTTTGGATTTTTTTTAACAAGGAAGGCCGTCGCAGCGTTTTTTCACCGACACAGCCGTGCCCAAGCTCTACAGAGACGTGAAGCTTAAAGTGGAGGAATCTTTGAGTACAGCAGAAAGAGTTGCATTAACTTGTGATGCGTTGACGTCAAGTGCAGTGGATTCCTATGTGACTATAACAGCACATTATCTCAGAGGACTGGCGACTGATGTCTCTCGTTCTCCAAACTAGAGCAGTACACGTGAGTCACACCGGGGCAAACATGACAGACCTCCTGTAAAATGCAGCATAAGAATGGGGGATTGCCGACAAAAACCTATTGGTTGTAACTGACAACGCTTCTAACGTGGGCATTGCCGTTCAGTGAGTGGGATTCCTGCATGTGAAGTGTTTCACTCACACACTCAATCTGTCCTCACAACGGGCCTTAAATCTACTAACAGTAGCCAGGCTCATGGGGAGAGTGCAGCGCATAACTGGCTCTCTGCCCTCGACGTCCACGCATCGCAAGTTATACCAGTTATATAACTCTTATATCGTACTTATAGAAGTTATAGACACGTTTGCATTCAGTTAAATTGGACTATGTATACTGTGATACAAACAGTTCAGTTTGTCAGGAGCAACATTTATGAGTGTTGGTCAGTCTGTCTGCTTGACAATCACATTTTGCTGCAATAAAAATGATTATTAGATAAAACATGTTGACACAGTTTTCCTTTGGGGACATCATTTGCGGTTGAAAAAAGTAATAAATCGCAATATATATTATCGCAATACTCAGCATATCGCAATATCGTGATAATACCGCAGTATCGTGATAATATCACAGTATCGCGATAATATCGCAGTATTGTGATAATATCGCAGCATCGTGACCTAAGTATCTTGATAATATCGTATGGCGGGATCTCTGGTGATTCCCACCCCTAATTAACGTCTGTAATTAAAATGACCTTGGCCCATCCATAGAAATCCTGGCACTGTGTTTAGTATATGGTGAATAGTGAACTTTTTTGGACACAGCCAAGGATGTCCGGAACCCCACCATGTGACAGAACACGCTGGTGTTGCTTCCTAGAAAGGCCGCCCAGCAGCTAGTTGTCACATCTCTCTGAGGCACCTTAATTAATCGACAGCTAAATTTGGTGCAAATTTGTAACCATTTGGCTGTGTCAGCAGAAACGCTCACTGTTAGCCGATCCAAACCCCCCATGAACTGTTTGCAAGTGGCTCCGGAGTGCATCACACTACTGTTGGACATGCTGAATAGCATCTCCATCTGGACAAATTGGCAATTTCCAGATGGCAATATGTCAGGCAGCATCTCAACTGCTGGCAGACTGTCACTAAATGTTCACCAAACGATTTATGAGATGTACAATTCATATTAAATCCTAAATCAAGCACATAATTTCACTGTCACAATATCTGCTCCACGGGTTTGAACCTCACACTTGTGATACTAGTCATGAATATTAAGTAATTTGCTTATAAAGCAGCAAGATTGTTTTCAGTGATGGTATTTTATACTTGAGGATTTGGCACTGTTGAGTGCTAAATCAACATCTTAATGTCAATATGTATTTCAATTTGTATATTATTTTAGACTACTATGATCCTGGATATTGTTTCTTCCATAATATCAAGCACACACAGGTATAACATCTCTTGGGAGGTCACACAGTGCTCCTCTTCTCTCTAACCAGGGCCCTTTTAAGTGTTTTTGTTCTGCACAAGAGGTTGACTGTTACTACCAGCCGATATCAGTCAGCTCACATGTGTAGCCCACTCACTGTGCAGCAGGGTGAGTGTGTTTTTGAGGGCATGCATTTTGTATGGAGGTACATCAGGCGCTGTAGGCGATAGCTGTGTTTTCCCCGGAGACTGTTCACAAGGAACCAAAAATCAATGCGGGCAGCTTACGGGCCATTTGAACGGCCTGACTCCCTGCTCTCATTCATCACCTAACAATCTGCCACCTTCCTTGAGAACAAATCCTCGCAGGGACCTCTCAGCACAGCTACGTTGTCCTGAATGTGTGTGTGTGGTACATATGTGGGTTTTATTGGTCGATCTCGCTGCTTCATATCTCCCAATGCCTTTTAGTCCGTCGGTTTGTGTGGGGAAGCCAAATCAGTCATACGACATACTTAGCTCTCACTACCAACCAGGGTGTAGTGTTAGCATGGATCACCATCACTGCTCACGTACAGGCAAACAAGGTTATTTTCATATTTTTTATGATGAAGGATTTTCATTTTATTTTATAGCCTTAAATGTTTGATGAAAACAGGAAAATATACCGATAATTAACCTCAATGTGTTTTTTGAATTTAAGTCAAGTTGGCTCATCTGTCTTTTATCACATGCTTTTTCATTATTTTCTCTGGTGAATTCTGTCCATATGCAGCTCTAGGCCCCTTTCACAGCAGACATGTCATAGCAGGGTAAAACAGGTGTCATTGATACAGTCAATTATGGTCCCATTCTATTTCCTGTGTCACAGTCATTCCAGTGACAGATGAAACACTTTCTTCGAAAACTTAGGCTCCCCAAACTTTCGTTTTTGTTATATATACACTATGTACATAGATTTTCTAGTAAAGCAAAATAAAGTGAATGCATTCAGCTCACACACTGAGCTTTACTTCTGTTGCTTTCTGGTGTGTTTTCAAAATTATCTCTCAGGTCATAAACCTATATGTGGAAGGGTTACGGTGTCCAAGTAAGAGACAATTTATTCATACATGTGTTAGCTAAGATGAACAATGAGATTGGCAGCAATGAAAGCTGTTCATGGATGTTTGGCATATGTGATGTCAAATGCACTATGCCAAAGATACCAAGATGTCCAACGCAGCAGATATACTGTATGAGCAAGAGGGTCAAAGTTCAAGATGCGATGAACTGAAAGTACGTATTAAGTGTGTGATTCAGGAACGGGACATAGGTTAAGTGTAATTTTTAGGCCTCCACGCAAATTTGGTACAAACGTCCACTTGGACTTGAGGATGAACTGATTCAATTTTGGTGGTCAAAGGTCACTGTGACCTCACAAAAACATTTTGGCCATAACTTAAGAATTCATATGCTAATGATGACATTTCATGGTCGAATAGGATAAAATGATGAAGAGATGACGTTTGTAACTGACTTGGATGTAAACTGCAACTTCACTGGTTGGTGGAGGCATATAACTGTGAGGCAGTAATTCTTGTTATTCTAATTGGTGATGGAACCTGCAGTTTCATTTTCTTTAATGATAATGAACTCTCATGGAACAAGTTAAGCAATCTGCACTCTTATCACTTTTTCTGCTGAGTGATGACACAATCCTCCAAAAAGTCGGCGTATTATTTCAAAGGTTGAAAACACAACAAGAGATGATGGTAATACTTTAGCAAGCTTGAAACTTGTCACAGGGAATATGGTAGCAGAGGATGGAGACTGGGGAGGAAGCACAGTGGTAATAGGCAGGAAAGCTTAGGGGTCTCTTATCCTAGGCCTTGGCAGTCACACAGAGTACAAGCAGGGGGTCAACGGATCTACTTCAGCTGCTGATATGCCGCTGAGCTTAAGCAGGGATAGGCTGTGTGTGTGTGTGTGTGTGTGTGACTCGGTTAGGAAGTGGGGGCTTTGCATGCTTGGTTACTTTGCAGTATCACGATTACAGTAGTAAAAATGGCAAACAGTTGGAATAAAAGGTTGGGTGACCAAGGAGTGGGTAGAGCCCATAAAGACTCTGCTGCAGCCCAGAAATACTGTGGGGGTGGGGGGTGGGTCTGTTGATGGGGGTGAGTGGGGTTTGGTGGAAGAGAGAACCAAAGATATATTGACAGGAAAGAGAGCATGCCTGGAAACTAAACCAATTCTCTATTAAGATCACTTGCATAATTAACAGGAGCAAGCCACACACACACACACACACACACACACACTTGTTTAGAAGGTGATCACGCCTGCTGTGGCTTCAGGAAAATATATAACAATACCAAGCCCACACATTTTTGCACGCAGTGAAAATTGCTGTAGACACAAAATAAACAATGAACAATAAACATGTCTATGTCCAAGTTGACGCCCACATACTGGATTTGTTCACTCTTGCTTCAGACCAACAACAGCCATATTGAAAAAAACTAATATTAGCTGCAGTCTACAATCAGATGATCCACTAAAAAGTTTACTGTGGCATCTTCTTATACTTACTGTCTTCTTCTTGTAGTAGTAATCAGACGGAAACGTACAGTTCTGCCAAGTGAAGCCGATGCTTCATGTGTTCAAGCTGCATTCTCTCTAGTGTCCATCAGGGGGCGACTCCTCTGGTTGTATAGAAGTCTATGAGAAAATGACTCTTGATTTATTACCTCAGTAAACATTGTAATCCAGAACAGGGACGTCCTTCAATCAGAGGAATAATGCAAACTTATTGTTTTAATTTTCTTGTGAAAAAGAAAGACTTTTATTTGATCAACTGAAAATCCCCAAAAATATTTTATCGTATCATATCACTGGTGCATTTAATATTTCATAATGATAAACATGTCCCCTTCTTAGGAAAGTGTTTTCAACTAGGAAGTGATAAATGTTGGGCATTCCTCTAACAAGCACATCAAACATCTTGAATCCACATCTCATTATTCTGTTTTATCATCTTGTAATTATAAGGAAGTAAGTAAACTGTCACGCAATAATGACTTCGCACCTCATGACATGTGTATTTAGAAAAACTAACTTGTTAATGTAAATGGGTTTCTGATCATTATGACAGAAAATATGTTGTAATTATACACAAATATATAGATATGTATGTATGTATGTATGTATGTATGTATGTATGTATGTATGTATATATATAAATATTGAGAGACCGGTCTGAACATTGTTGGTGATTAAATTGAACCACGTTGTTATGGAAAATGCTTGGGTCCAAATTAACTTGCAAAGGGATGTGGAACAGCAAATATAGTTATAGGCAGTTATTAATAATGTTGATATTGTGTGTGGGCATGTGGAACGGTCTGTGGGAGCTGAGCCTGCAGGACCTCCAGAATAACACTGCTCCGTGTGATGGCTTATGACTGTAGGAATAATACATTCTGACAGCTTGTAGCAACTCCTATGCATAATTTATTATTTGTTATGTATCAAAGTATCTGTAAAGCATTAACATATTATACTGCAGGTAATGGCTGTAGAGAATGTTGTGTGCGTGTGTGTGCAGTCACAGTTCTCGTCATTAGAATGCAAACACGATATGATAAAAACGTTGTATTTACTCTACAGGTTCCAGATGATCTGATTCGATTTCAGAGCATGACGCTGCATAAATCAGCATATTAATGAGGAAAACTGATTTTTTTTTTAAATGACTAAAGACCCAATGCAATCATAGACATAGAGATTAGATTTAACACAATATGCTATATATTGCTGTGAGACACGGTCATTGGTGATGATCCTGGTTGTATAAAAATAACAGTGGAGTATTTTTCTGTTTAGTCAAAGTCTTGCTGAAGTTTAATGTGCTTTTGTTTTGTTTTCTGACCGTCTAATATTTTTCTATCACATAGAACACAATGGAAATATAAAATCTGATGGCTTTTGCATCCATTTCATTGTGATTTACACTTAAGTTGTTTAAAGTTTGTCACCTAATGAAATATTGTTCAGACAAACAGAAAAACCTGCAATAAGAAGGAACATTATGAAGTGACTGTCTTAGCTGAGTGTTGGATGTTGTGCTGGTCTTGTTGAAAAAGTCTGACTTCACTGTTTTCTTTAAGGAGCTTTAAAAGTACAAAAATCCACTCAACCTGTATCCATGGCCAATTATCTGTATTTACTAATAACAATAAATATATTGCTTTATTAACTAACAACTTGTTCCTGTTATTTCACAACAGGCTTCCCTCCCGTCCCAGTGCATTCTGGGAGAGGTTACAGCCTTGTGACGACACTTAAATGCATTAAATAGGTAAACAAATGAATAAATGAGTGAGCAAGACATTCTCTTGGTCAATGTGCGAAATACAGGGAGTCCCAGGGGGTCCGAGACCCTCAATTGACACCCTGAAAGGCCCAATAGCAAAATTCCAGGGGGGTTTCTAAAATCATAAGACAATTATTTTGTCACTTGCAATTGTCACCGGCAGTTCACTATTCAAACTGCAAAACATTTATTCACGAATATGAATAGTGAGCGAAAGAGACGATTTTCTGCCATAAATGATACAGACGGCTAGAGACGCAACAGTATAAGAAAAAATATGTCGCCAAGTCATAAAACTATGTTTCAGCACTATAAAAACAGTAGGGGCAAGTGCATTATAGAAACCAACATGTGTCAGCATAATGGCCTCTATACCATAATTCTATGAGCTATCCTATTATGTTAGTTTGTTTTCATAATCGTCACAGATATTCATGTCTGGTTTCAAAAGGCTTTTATCCATCCATCCATCCATTTTCCTCCGCTTATCCGGGGTCGGGTCGCGGTGGCAGCAGGCCAAGCAGGCTGACCCAGACTTCCCTCTCGCCCGCAACATTTTCCAGCTCATACTGGGGGATCCCGAGGCGTTCCCAGGCCAGCTGGGAGATATAATCCCTCCAGCATGTTCTGGGTCTTCCCCGGGGTCTCCTCCCAGTTGGACGTGCCCGGAAAACCTCCAGTGGGAGGCGTCCAGGAGGCATCCTAATCAGATGCCCGAACCACCTCAGCTGACTCCTTTCGATGCGAAGGAGTAGCGGCTCGACTCCAAGTTCCCTCCTGATGTCCGAGCTCCTTACCCTATCTCTAAGGCTGAGCCCGGCCACCCTACGGAGGAAACTCATTTCGGCCGCTTGTACCCGCGACCTTGTCCTTTCGGTCACGACCCAGAGTTCGTGACCATAGGTGAGGGTAGGAACGTAGACCGACCAGTAAATTGAGAGCTTTGCCTTCCGGCTCAGCTCTCTCTTCACCAAGACGGTCCGGTGCAGCGCCTGCTTTACTGCTGCAGCCGGACCGATCCGCCTGTCGATCTCCCGCTCCATCTTACCCTCACTCGTGAACAAGACCCCGAGATACTTAAACTCCTTCACTTGAGGTAGGCACTCCGTCCCCACCTGGAGGGAGCAATCCACCGGTTTCCGGGAGAGCACCATGGCC
Organism: Pholis gunnellus; assembly: GCF_910591455.1. Classification (NCBI taxonomy): domain Eukaryota; kingdom Metazoa; phylum Chordata; class Actinopteri; order Perciformes; family Pholidae; genus Pholis; species Pholis gunnellus. The sequence goes on along the minus strand of NC_136529.1, from coordinate 582,776 downwards.
TCGGATTTGGAGGTGCTAACTCTCATCCCCGCCGCTTCACACTCAGCTGCAAACCGCCCCAATGAATGCTGGAGGTCACGATCCGAAGAGGCCAACAGGACCACATCGTCTGCATATAGCAGAGAGGTGATCCCGAGACCCCCGAACCTGACGTTCTCCACCGCCCGGCTGCGCCTAGAAATCCTGTCCATGAAAGTCACGAACAGGACCGGTGACAAAGGGCAGCCCTGGCGGAGGCCAACACCCACCGGGAACGTGTCTGACTTATTGCCAAGAATGCGGACACAGCTCCTACTGCAGTCGTACAGAGACCGGATCGCCCGTTGTAACGGGTCCGGCACCCCATACTCCCGCAGCACCCCCCACAAGAACCCCCGAGGGACCCGGTCGAAAGCCTTCTCCAAGTCCACAAAACACATGTAGACTGGTTGGGCAAACTCCCAGAACCCCTCCAGTAGTCTTGCGAGGGTAAAGAGCTGGTCCACTGTTCCACGGCCGGGACGGAATCCGCACTGCTCCTCTTGAATCCGAGGTTCGACAAACGGTCGGAGCCTCCTTTCCAGCACCCTGGCATAAGCTTTCCCCGGGAGGCTGAGTAGTGTGATACCCTGATAATTCGAGCACACTCTCCGGTCCCCCTTTTTGAAAATGGGAACCACCACCCCGGTCTGCCAGTCCATGGGCACTGATCCCGACCCCCATGCGACACTGAAGAGGCGTGTCAGCCAAGACAGCCCAACAGTGTCCAGCGCCTTCAGCATCTCAGGGCGGATCTCATCCACCCCCGGCGCCTTGCCACCAAGGAGCTTTTTGACTACCTTAGCGACCTCTGCCAGGGATATGGGTGAGCCCCCCAGGTCTTCAGGCGCTGCCTCCTCTGCAGAGGACATGTTGGTCGGGTTTAGGAGTTCCTCAAAGTGTTCTTTCCACCGCCCGACGATGTCCCCCGTCCGGGTCAACAGTTCCCCCCCCCTGCTGAGAACAGCCTGGGGTAGGCCCTGCTTTCCCTTCCTGAGCCGTCGGATGGTTTGCCAGAACCTCCTTGAGGCCAACCGAAAGTCCTTCTCCATGGCCTCCCCGAACTCCTCCCATGCCCGAGTTTTAGCACCCGCGACCACTGCAGCTGCAGTCCTTCTGGCCTGCCGGTACCTCTCAGCTGCTTCAGGAGACCCCTGGGCCAAACAGGCCCTGAAGGCCTCCTTCTTCAGCTTGACGGCTTCCCTCACCTCCGGTGTCCACCACCGGGTTCTCGAGTTGCCGCCACGACAGGCACCGATGACCTTCCGGCCACAGCTCCTAGCGGCCGCGTCCACAATAGAGGCTTTGAACATGGTCTATTCAGATTCCATGTTCCCAGCCTCCCTCGGGATGTGTGAGAAGTTCTTCCGGAGGTGGGAGTTAAAGACCTCCCGGACAGGGTCCTCCGCCAGACGTTCCCAGTTCACCCTCACTATACGTTTGGGCTTGCCGGGTCTTTCCAACCGGTTCCCCTGCCATCTGATCCAACTCACCACCAGGTGGTGATCAGTTGACAGCTCTGCTCCTCTCTTCACCCGAGTGTCCAAGACATACGGCCGCAGATCAGATGATACGATTACAAAGTCGATCATTGATCTCCGGCCTAAGGTGTTCTGGTACCAGGTACACTTATGAGCCACCTTATGTTCGAACATGGTGTTCGTTATGGCCAATCCGTGGCTAGCACAGAAGTCCAATAACAAGACACCACTCGGGTTCAGATCGGGCAAGCCGTTCCTCCCAATCACCCCCCGCCAGGTTTCTCCGTCATTGCCCATATGAGCGTTGAAGTCCCCCAGGAGAACTATGGAGTCGGCAGGCGGCGCCCTTTCCAGGACCCCTCCCACCGACTCCAAGAAGGCCGGATACTCTGAACTGCTGTTTGGTGCATAAGCACAAACCACAGTCAGAGCCTTGCTCCCCACAACCCGTAGGCGCATGGAGGCGACCCTCTCGTTCTCCGGGGAGAACTCCAACACAGCGGCGCTCAGCCGGGGGCTCGTGAGTATCCCCACTCCCGCCCGGCGCCTCTCACCTTGGGCAACTCCGGAAAAGGACAAAGTCCAACCCTTCTCCAGGAGCTTGGTTCCAGAGCCAGTGCTGTGTGTGGAGGTGAGTCCAACTATATCTAGCTGGTATCGCTCCACCTCCTGCACCAGCTCCGGCTCTTTCCCCGCTAGTGAGGTGACGTTCCACGTCCCCAGAGCTAGTCTATGCTGCCGGCGATCGGCTCGCCCAGGCCTCCGGCCTGACCTGCCGCCCGGTTTGCATTGCACCCGACCCCGATGCTTGTCCCTGCGGGTGGTGGATCCACAGGGTGGCTGCTCCATGTTGTTTCTTCGGGCTGAGCCCGACCGGGCCCCATGGGCGAAGGCCCGGCCACCAGACGCTCGCCGACGAGCTCCCCTCCTGGGTCTGGCCCCGGGAGGGTGCCCCGGTTTCCCTGGTCCGGGCGAGGTGGCTGAAGTCCGTGGGCTGCTTATCATCAGGGTTGTTTTGAACCGCTCTTAGTCTGGGCTCTCCCCTGAGACCTGTTTGCCTTGGGAGACCCTACCAGGGGCTACTGCCCCGGACAACATAGCTCCCAGGATCACTGAGCCACTCAAACTCCTCCACCACGGTAAGGTGGCGATTCGCGGATTCAAAAGGCTTTTAGACATCTTCAAATATGAGGATAGTTGGAGTTGCATTAGTGATCCATTAAGAGCTTTGGCTTCACTATGTGGTTGGGGAAACGTGTAAAGATTCTGGTTATATGCAGAGATTGGGGTGATGTTGAAATGTTTATTTGTGCAGTAGGGATTTAGTGCACAACTTTCTAAGCTTTGTTTTATCTTCAATGTTGATATAATGTGAATAGTGACACAACCAACGCTGATAAAATGTAGAACACAATCTGCTGTGACATTCGTGCATACCTGGTTGCAGTGTTGGTGTGTGGATGTTGCTGAAGGTGCATCTGCTCTGTATGTGTGCACCTATGAGGTTGTTAATGTGTGTACATCTGGGATTATAAGCATTGTGGTTAGATGCATCATTGCATTATTAATGCGCTTGGTTAAAATGTAAGCTGCCCAGGAGCGTGGCCAAAGTACAAGATGTTACTGCGTTAGACGGCACTTTGGTTCATGTATGCACTGTTGCATTTCACAAAGAGTATAAACTGGTACTGTAGTAGCTGAAGACTCGACTGTAAAATATTGAGGAACAAAAAACATGTACATCAAATGTTCAAATTTGCTTTCCCAACAAACCTCAATAACTGTGAAAATGAGGCAAATTAAGAAGAGGTGTCAGGAAAAGTGTGAAAATCAGATTTGAGTTGCTACAGGCTCTGAATGAGGCAGTAGATGTTCGTGTTCTGGTCAGCCTTAAATTCAGAATCCCCTGCTCAAAAGACACATCCGCCATGTCGCTGGTCCATGTTTGATATGGTTTCTGCTTCGTCATTTTCACACTTGCCATCTGCTTGCTGGTTGTCTGCAAAATTACATCTGTGATTAGAAATAGTACGTAACATTTCTTTGGAAAATAATTTAATAGTAATCATTTGCAATTGCAGTGGAATACTGTGTGGTAGTTCAATCAGGAGAGACTTGTTTTATAGTTTAATGATTTATTACACATGCAAATATGAAAAGTGCAAAGTCTTTGGCGATTGGACTCCATCATGAAGTACTATCACCGAGGGTAGGGATACCGCGGTCCAATAGGCCTAAACCCCCCTGGAGTCCAGACACTGGTGGTGGTGGTGAAGGGAGTTGCTCCAATCTGATGATGAATCAGGAGCATGAATGTGATGCTGACTGGAGGTGACTGGGGTGGAGGAGGGTCACGTCTGCTTTGCTGAAATGACAACTGACAGCAGCAGAGAGAACACTTAAAATTGACCGCACAGATATGATTGGCTTAAGGAAACTGTGCCGCATCTGGTTGGATAGTTAAAAGTGCACGCCCCCAATCAGCTGATAGAGTAATTACAAGGAGAGGAGAGACAGAGATTACCCGTTAGTGTCTTCCTGACTGAACTTGCGCTTGAGCTCCATTTATAGAGAGAAGTGAAACTGAAGCACAGAAAGAGTTTTAAGTGAAATCTAAAAGTCCCAGTGACGCAATGGTTTCTTTAGCTTCTGACGTATTTCACAGTGAAACTGAATATTCAAGCAGTGTACAGTTACAAGAAGGATGAAGTGGACGTAGTCATTGTGACGTCACCCTTTGGTTTGTGGACTGCGGTTTTGGAGCCTCGAGTTCAAAATTTTGTCAGCCCCCATCTTGTTTCTTTTGCAACAATATTGTATAAGTGACCATATTTGGACTGTGGATGAGTGACGCCATCGTAGAGGACTAGAGAGAATGCAGGTTTAAGTTACTGTTGTGGAAAAGAAGTTCAGACCGGGCCAGTAGATGAAGTCTAAACTACTGTTCTCCAACTCTATTCTTATTCTATACTTAATACCTATTGGAGTCCTGATGATCTTTGAAGAACGCACTGGAATCAGACTATTAAAATGACTGATATATTCTGCTCTTACATAGTCTTATATAGTGTGACCAGTGCAGGGCCGTGCATTTTATACCTGGGCCTTCTGTGCTGTCCTACTACAGTTGAATTACCTCCTAATAACCTCATTAACGGACAATGCATAGTCAAAGTCAACGTAATTAACACAATGACAACAACAAAGTCACAAGAACCAGTCACATATATTTATATGACAACAAAGCATGACACATCAATCCAGCAGACCTGCAGCGGATCCACGCATTCCACCACACAAGAGCACGAGCCATTCAAATATTATTCATAAATGACACAATAGACAAATGAACAGTAGTAACGTTACTGCAGATGTAAACAAACAAATGCAGTTTGTCACATACCGAATGCTGTTCACTTAAATACAAAGTCCATCCTCCTTTCTTTGTTGACAAAGAGTTTAATCCCAGTATGAAGTCCTTCTCGAGTCATGGACTGGGGGCCGGGATCCCACCTCCGGCCGTGGGCGGACTGCGGTCGTGGAGCTCCGTTTCCCTGCGAACGTGTTCGTTGATCTGTAGATCCACTCGGGTTTCTCCAAAAGTTTTCAAAAGCACCGTTGTGTCCTGCAGTGCTATGGCGTCCTCAGGTTAGCGTAGCGTAGCTCCAAACACCAAGACGCTCAGTTAAAATGAAACACATTCCCAGCCATAAAATGTGTGACACTGTCAGCCAGGAACACGTTCATACAAATCCTTTTCCTGGCTGAGTCAGCCATTGAGTGTTAAAAATCAAAGCTAGGTTAAAAATAAAGAATCTACACCAAGCAAAATGCAAAAAAATGTCATAACTTCTCTTATATATGTTTCAATCTGAACTCTTACTACTACTACTAACTTCTGCTTCTAGCTTTCTGTTTGACAAAAGTCACGCTGGCCCACTGACCAATCACTGCGCACGTTAATGCAGACGTACTTAGCAGGCTACCTGGGTAGCATTGGCACGTCAAAGAATACGCCCAACATGTCAAACTAAAGATCTGATTGGTTGAAGACTATGACAATCAACAATATTGTCCCCAAATACTTTAATCTGCAAAGGCTCTCTAGCGGTCCTCGGGTCTCTCTTCTTACATCGAGACATAGGGGCTGAATCTGATTGGATAAAAGCTCTCCTTAAAACAAGCTGTGCTGGAAGCAGAGCAACTGAGGAAGACAGGAGCTGTGCAATGAGTAAATAAGATTATGGGAAAAAAAATAATACATGTAGTGTATTTATGAAAAATTATAAAATTATAAAATAGCTATAACTTTGTGATTCTGTTTAGGCCAGCAGAGAAGGCTTTGCTGGCCCTGACGGCCCACCACTGAGTGTGACTGACATTGTTTTGCCCTTTTAAGGTCTTCTTCCGTTTTCCTTTGATATCACAGGTGTGTCTATTTTCCTGTCATGTGGGTATGAGTTGGGTTTGTACGATTTCTAATGTGTGAATTGCATGTACCAATGTGTCATGGTCAGCTTTATCTTTCTAGTGGGAGTTGAAAGTCTTTCTGATCCCGCCTAGCATAATGCAAATCTACTTTATCACAGCTCAGCTGTCCTTCTCACAGCCCTAGCGGCCTTTGCATGCCTTTTACATGATAGCCTTACCTGCTATGCCTCTTTAGTAGTAAAGCCAGTCTTACCACATACCTGATATGCTTCTTTAGTAGTAATGTTGCACGGTGTATCGATACTAAAAAGGTACTGCGGTACCCGTATGTTAAAAACGATACGATTTTGCATATTTTTAGTATGGATACTTCATTACAATAGTGCGATCAGAGCGCACTCACTGTTCCGCTTCCTGTCATGCTGCCTACACACATTGACTGCAAGGGGGCGGGGCTGCCCAGCGCTCACACACACAACAGGCAGCGCTCACTCACAGCGAGTGATCGCAGGGGAGACATGGCATCAAGTGCAGGAGCTTTGCCGACCGTCCTCGGCTTGTTGGAAAAAAGATGCCAGAAGTGAAATCTGGAAGTACTTTGGCTCCATTGCAGACAGTGAAGGAAAGTCCACTGACATACAGAGACCCGTCTGCAAAACTTGTTTCAAAGCCCCACAGACCAAGGGAGGCAACACGTCAAACATGACAAAGCACCTTTCAGACAGACACCCCCAACTGTTCAAAGAGTTCAAAGAACGACAGGTAGTTTTCATTAATATCCTGCTGTAGGCTAATACTAACATTAATGCCAATTGTTAAGTGTTCAAAAAGCAGGGCAGGAACAAGCTGGTAAAAAAGGGAACCATACAGATGTTTTATTTATTACTATTATAGATAAATATACCAGTATCGTATCGTATTTGTGGTATTGTATTGAATTCTGGTACCGTATCGTAAGTATCGGGTATCATGATATTTATGGCAGGTATCGTATCGAAGTCATAATTTTGGTATCGTGACAACCCAATTTTATCGCACACCTGCTATTCCTCTCTAGTAGTAAAGCCAGACTTAACACCTGCTATGCCTCTTTAGTAGTAAAGCCAGACTTACCAAACACCTGCTATGCTATTATCATGCATCAAACTCCAACAGTACTTTGACATTGGCTTCAGAACTGGAGGCTGTTGCCTGGACTGCATTGCTCTCTTAACTACTACGATCCACAAGCGGTGAAGACCAGTTTTATATGACCGGTTGATTTTTTAAATGCCCCTGAGTGTAGGATGAGTCCTCAAACATTTGAAACAGGATCTAGATGCACTCTCTCCTCCATTTCACTGGGACTCAATACATCAAAGCTGCTGCAATCAGTAAGTCATCTGTAACTTCAGTTTCAAGTCTAAACCCTGCAGGTATTGACTTGTAAGTAGCTGTTAGAGTATCTGAACCAGCATCTGACGAGTCAGAGCTGAAAGGAGCTGAAATGGCTGTTGCATGTGAGTGATGACAGCAGTGGAAATGTCATTTGAGACGAAGCTTTTGAGGAGCTTTTTTCAGCATGAAGAGTTGAGGTTTTGATATGTAAGCAGTGACGACAATTTAAAATGTCAGTTGAGCATACAAACTATGTCAGCTGTGTCGAACATGGTTGAGCTGACAATGGGAGAGTGAATAATATAAGTTGTAATGCATCAGAATTATCCTTTAAAAGAATTACATTTCACTTTGAACACTGAAGGGTTAACTATCAGCAGCCTGCATAGATAGCTGCATGGTGAAACCTTTCCTCCATCTCACCCGTGAAACCTAATAAAGGACATTCTGTGTAATTTGGGATTTCAGTCTAGCATCCTTATGAGCTGGATAATGGAATAATATTGAAATTCTATATGTCGAAGCTTTTCATTAGATTTGGCCTTTCACATATTGACTCGATTGTTATGACCTATTTTCCAAACTTCTCCCTGTGCCTGCCTCCTCTCCATCACGTTATAGAGGATGGCTTTGATCATCTCAGAAATTCACTCCCAGTGTCCCTTTAGCTTTAGAAAAACAATACGGTCCAAAAAATGGATTTCCATTTTGTTTATGGGGCCATTAATTGTTCTCTCTCTCTTCTCCATGATTCCAACAGTCAGACTATCTCTCTTAGGCACACAAAATAAATCTCAGTTAGAATTAAATGCAACTCTCTTTTTACTTACATTATCTTTTATTTATAAGCAGTGAAACACAATGGAAAGAACAACAATCGTAATAGTGGAACAATCCAGGAACGAGGAGGATTTGAACAAAGCAAGGTCAAAAGGATTTACGGCCATGAAGATGAAATGTTTTTATTTCCACAATCCGGATCAGTGTTGTTTGTCTGGGCTCGTAAAATCCCCATGACACACACACACACACACCTACACACACACACACACACACACACGTGTATATTCACCCACATGTACACGCTATGCATTCAGGCACATAATGATAAAGCCCAGCCAGCATACAGATTAGGGCTTTGTGATGGACGCTGCTGATGTCTTTGCAGTTGAGCTTTTGCACCAATATTCAATATTAAGGACTCAAAGACACTATACAAAATACAGTATTTAATTGTTACCATTCAAAAATCTAATTCCTGTTAAGTACAGTTAAATCTACTGCAACGTCACTTTTATTATGTAACATCAATGGCGCACAACAATTCTCAATCAGCTAGCATAGCGTATAATTGCTAATGCTAATGATGTGCTAACGTCCTCTGCTAATGTTAGCTCCACAGGTGTTTTTTACGCTATGATTAGCCAATCTGTGTTCGAGGTCAGGACTCAGTGAATTACTTTAAAGGAATTGTGGGACGGCGTTACCTAATTCCTTTGGTAGAGGATGGTTCCGTGTTCTCTATGCTAAAGGAGATAAGAAAGGAAGCACTGAAACCTTCCTCAGCATTCAGAGAATTCCACCAGCTCTTGTCATGATTGCCCATAGTTACTTCCAGTTAATTTCACTCATAAAGGCTATTGAGCCCAGGTGAATCTACGTATACGATAGATGCAGGAGCGCTTGTTAGCAAACAGTGAAGTCACCTGGCTGCATTATCTACTGTACACTTAATAACATACAAAGCAGCAGAGCATTGGTCTGTCTTTTCTTTTGTCAGTGTTGAAAAATCAATGGCATCAAACTGGGCATTGATGGCGTTAAACATTACCTACTTTCACATAACATTATTCAGGAGGAAAGTCTGTTTTTCTCCAGTCATCCTGTTTTTACCTCTGCTGTCAGCAGCCAAATGTCATCAGTCACCAGCTGACATGGCCCTCCTGAGGCCCCGCAACAGGCAACTTAAATCAGAAGGAGAAAAGAGAAAACAGAAATGTCAGGAGCTGTTCCAGTTAACGTTGAGTCAGTGGTATTAATCAACAGGCCGATCTACCTCACACAGACCAAGCATATTATGGTCCTTTCATTCTATAGGGTGTAACATTATGTCCACCTATGTCCACTTCACACCAGTGAGATGATTGCACAGACTGGGTTCACTGCCTTGCTCAAGGACACAATAGTCTATGCACTTTTTTTCAAAGTAGTGAAATACCCTGCTGTCCTGTAAGTTCAGCAGTAGTACAAAGGTTATGCTACAAGGTTGCAATGTTTGAGGGTTGAGGTAAATGTGTGAACTACATAGGTCACTAATGTATGAAAGAAAGGAATGTGGTAGTGGAATGAACCAAGCCAATAAAGGCCCCTTCATTTCTGCATGCATGCAATTTTCATTGTATGAACCTCTTGACCACCACATCATGATTGGTGTACAAAGAAGTCATGGTTACACATGCACTTTTTAATGCAACTTGTTTGTTTGCAACTGAATGTCATGGTAGTTTTTCTGTGTCCTGCAATTTAATGAAAAGTTCTATGCAAGTTAGTTGCATTAAAGTCCCAGTGAAAAATAAGCATTTTTATCTTCTGCACTGTGACATACTCCACAGTGAAACGGAATATGTTAAATTCCATCAAATCAAATTCCATTTCATTGGGCGGGCTTTGAATGTAGGGCGATGCAGATCTACAGAGGACTGTGGCTCCACACACATCTGCCTTGTTGCTAAAAGTTGCAAATTGATTGATGGATGAATGTGATGATATTATTGGTTGAAACTTGTTGGTACTACCTGAAGTAAACACAGGTTATATTTTGTTTTACGGGAAGAAAAGATTATTGAATTTTGATACAAGAATACAAAAACACATTTTTTTGTAAATATGTTTGCATATATTGTTAAAAAGGTGAACAGCATCACAGGGAATGTTGAACATATATGAACAGTTTACAACTTAGTTTAGTTTTCCTTACATCTAGCTAACAACCTCTTATTATTATTATTAGCTGGTTGCTTCAACAACAATTAATGAAATAAACCAAGACAAAGACGAAGGCTATGAAACTGCTGCAAATGTATGTTTCTTGTTCATCACTGGCCAACTGTCTGTAGCCACAGTTCAGCATTAATAGTGATCCTGTCAGGCCGTGGTGTCACAGAACTATGGGCCCCATTTTAAAAAAACCCTGCAGGTGTCAAGGTTAAAATGTTTGTCCTGGAGCACAAATTAATCATTTGTACCTTTGGTATAATCAATCCTGTGCTGAAGCTACTTCATTCTTCCCTCAAATTAATAATTCATGAGCTGGAATGACTATCATGCCTGCAAATGAATGGATTAATTTCCTTAAATGAATATCCTTATCAAGTTCACCTCGTTTTTTTTCACAGTGTTCTTTTAACATGTCTGTTATAATGCAGTGTCAAATCAGCTGTGAAAGTTGTCAGGTCATGGTCAGTCTAAATGGGCTGCCTGTGTTGACTGAGATGTGCACTGAGATGAGTTGACTGAGATGTGCAGTCATAGTGTTGGAGATCAGCATGTCAAACTATCATTATATCTAGAATGCTCGAGGATACTCGCATCTCATCATTTGGCCTGTCCGTCGTACGATAACTATTTTTCAGAAAGAGATAAAAACACAATTTGAAATAGTTTTTTCCCCTGTGTTTCTACAGACTTCCAACACACTCATTTGTAGTAGACCTATATGACGTGACGATAGTGTGTAAATATCTATATATGAATGGACAAAAAGCGTGCTGGTGTTCTACGGATGTAAGAACCATATCTATAAGACATTATGAGCCTCTGTTTTATCAAAAATCATTTCTTCTTGCTTGCTTCATTATACTTTTGTGTCATTAATGACAGCTGTAGAGTCGCACAACTGAAATTTTCTCATCCATAAAATTTGTCAAATTGCAGTTTAGGATTTCTAGCATAAGGTATGGACAGTTTGCTTTTGGCAACACCTTCACCTACATGTTTAGCATTTTGGTGGATATGCACCATGAGAAGTCATTAAAATCAAATTAGCTTCTATTCCTGTTTGCATTCTAACCATGGAAATGCAATCAATGGATTACTCTTGATGCTGAAGCAACTATCTAAAGCTGATGATTACAATGAATCAGCAGATGTGATAATGAACCCAACTAAATTATTTCTAAGAACAATTCTGGACGTTTATCCCCAGATTGACAAAATGATGATTCAGAGAATAATGTCACGTCCGAGGGGCAGATCAGAGACTCAAGCGCAGACACGGGAGACGAGGTTAGATAGAATGCCAGGTTTTATTGTCAAAAAACAGGAACTCAAAACAACTCAAACCGGGAGCAAGCAAAAACCAACAAAAAGGCAAAGTAAACAAACCAAGAGCAAACACGAGGACCAAACGCTGGAGCACGGAGCATATGCGAGGAAGGCGCAATGCTGGAACATGTAGCAGACAGGGGGACGAACAAAGACGATCTGACAACCAGAACAGGAAAAACAGGGGAGGATAGAAGATTGAAGGCAGCTGGGTGGACCAGGCAGGTGAGTTGGATGAGTGCTATTAGGACACACACACACACACACACACACACACACACACACACACACAGACACAGGAACACATTAACACAGGGGGCAAAGCCTAAACCGTGATAAATAAATTGGGTTCAAATGGTTTAACGTGTTGTGTTTGACATCCACCAAAATCTATTTATTAATCATTCAATATTATCAAATTGTTCGAGGGAATTAATTTCAGTCAATTAGACAAATCTGATGATAAAAACCCTGAAATGGTTTTCAACATCAACAGAAGTAAACGGCATGAAAAAGATGAATCTGAAAGGACTAAACATCAGGCCATCAAACTGGACTTGAACAGGTGTAACTGTAGATTCATGCTCTTCTATATGGAGTTGTGATTTGAACCAGAGGAGCAGAAGAGCAGCTTAAAGAGCAGTCTCAGTGTGAATACATCACTTAGCAAAGCTCTGACACTGCGCTGCCTTCATCTTAAGTTTGCTTTTTCACCTTTAAAAAAGAACCATGGACAAACAGTTTGGAGTGGAGAGCCTAAAGCCAGAGACAGGCTGGCCTCTGTCAGTCATAGCAACACATCTACACTTGTTCAACTTAGAGCGCCTCCAACTCTGCCTACGCAGCCGTTTATCACAAACTTTCCCAACAAAACTCATCCCACACTCATTTGCAGCTTGTTGTGTCGAGGTGAGAGGCTCGGAGAGAGAAGCGTACGGCAGCGTGGGTGCAGCTCCTCAGCAGCTCCTCAGCAGCCACAAATTCATGTAGTGTGGAGGCCAGCGTGCGTTGGTAATAGGCTGACTACTGGGGACCAGAGATATCTCTCCTGCAGTCTTTTATTTTACCACTCAGCTATAATATCACAAAACCAGTACAACGATGAACTGTAACAGCTTCAGTCTATTCAGTATCCTTTTTAACTCAGATTAAGTGAGAGTGGCCTGAGATGAACCACCCCCTGTATTTTAGTGATGATAAACAACCATGTTGTAGTAATCGCACAGACAGGGGGTCCCAGCTCCCCTACAAGAGACCTGTGCTCCCCTGCAGCCCACAACGTTTTTAGGTTTGGAGCATCGTTAAAAAAAAAAAACGAACCAATGTTTGCCACTGATTAAATTTCAATCAGGAGAGAGAAGTCAGATAAAGAAAAGATGATTGTTTATTACTAACAGATGATATGTGATGATAAAGTCTTGACAGAGTCTTTGGTGCTTGGACTCTACAGGAAGATTTGTCATGGAGGAGCGTCTGCCCTGAGCAGCAACAGTATAAACCCCCCCGTGGAGTCCAGACACTGGTGGTGGTGGTGGCTGATGAGGCTGATAGAAGGATGATTTGATGAAGATGATGAATCCGATGAAGACTGGGAGGTGATGGGGAGGTGGAGGGGCGTGTAACAGCAGCATGAACGTACTGAAGGTAGAGAGACCATCATATTTAAAGAGACAGCAGCAACGATGTCATTGTGTCGTTGTGCTATTGGATAGAAGAGACCAGCTGATCTAAACAGCTGATATTATGATTGACAGCCCCAAACAATAACAAGGAAATAATGAGTGAGCTGGGGTACATGCCAAGTCTCTTAATTGTCATTTCCTCGCTCCTCGATCCTCGCTCGAACCGGAAGTTGTTCTGCGCCGCCATATTGATGGCCGTCCCAAAGGTCTTATTCAGCTCGAGGAGCGAGGATCGAGGAGGGAGGATGGATCTCTGAGGAGCCATGAGCAAGGACCCACGAGAACAGACTTCCAGGAAGTGTTTTAACGGCCGACACGCCCCCTCATTGTTCATCAGTCATGTGATTGGACGCTGCAGCTGATCGCTGGAGTTGAAGACAGATCAGATTAAACTCTAGTTTATATTTGATATGTTTTCTGATTCACTGTCTGGTTTAAATATATGTTCATAGTCTGAACAAAAAAAGGACCACAAACAACTTTCTTCATTTATTAGAAATATTTGTCTTTTCATGATCTGATATTTCCCTCAATAACTTTTATTATGGATACAATTAAAGTCAGAGAGCTTTTTACATCATTTATCATCATTTCATTCAGTCACGTGAGGCTGTTCATTCCTGAGTGTCGGGTTTGATGAGTTTTATTTTAAGAGAAACAATAATCATGTTCTGGGTTATTTAATGTCGATGTCACAATCTTCATTTCAAAACGTACAGACGCAAATAATTCATAAATAATACGATAGCATTCCGCCGTAGAAATCGATCCTGATCTTATAAACAGAACACAGACACAGTTTGTTAACAGACTACAGAGAGAAACACCTCTACAGTCATGATTACTGTGTGTCTTTATGAGTTATTATTAAGTACAGTGATCATGTGAACAGACACAAACTTCTCAAAAGTCTCTCCAGCTGTTAAAGCCGACTGACAGCTGATCCTCCGTCATCAGAAACAGACGTCGCTTCACGTGACGCAACTGAGGAAAGGACGTCTCACGTCTCTTAGGCCAAATCCCAATGTCCCCCCTAAACCCTCAAACCCTGAACCCTCAAGGACTTACTGACGTCACCTGGTGAGTGGTTGAGTGTGAGAGACTATGAGGGCTTGAGATGGTGTAAATATGAACGGGACAGCACTTTGCTGCAACATGTCATGTTACCATGAAAACGACAACAAATATGATGTATAATTGTGTGTATTTATTTTATACTTTGTACTCCCTGATTTGAACGTCTTCCAGGATCTTTACTCACAAGATGAAGTAATTTCATATAATCTATTTACTCGTTTTTGTCAGCTTCAATGACAAAATCAAATATTTGATGAATAAATAAATAAATATTCTCTGATTTCATGTTTATTGTTTGTTCCATCTTTAACCCTTAGTGTTTCTGTGTAAATGTAATCCTCCAGGCTGAACACACGTGAGCCGTCCTCTTTGTTTACGTCTCCATGCGTCTACTGGTTACCCCGTGTTTAACGTCACATTGCAATGATTTGTGGGTAATTACCATGCTGACTTACGGAAAGGGTTCATAAAGGGCTCAAAATGTCTGCGAGAGAGCCCTCAAAGACTCGATGATTTGACAACGGGACAGAACTAAACCCTCACGGACTTCGCGGGAGCGCGCCTCAAAGTCCGTGAGTCCGTAAGGGGGGACATTGGGATTTGGCCTTAAAATATATTTCCTCATTTAGTCTCTCCTCGCATGGCGGCGCGTTTGGCACGGCGCGAAGTTGAGCGAAGTCGCACGAATTCGCGTCAAACGCCGAATTGCCCCAAAGGCGTGAGTTGAAATTTTTCAACTTCTGCAAAAAAATTGCGTGACGCTATCAGCGTTGAGATGTTTCTCCTGTCATAACTGACGTCCTGCTGTTGTTGAATCAGGAAACAAATACTGTAGCCGTGTGTGTGTGTAAACTATATGGTGCAAACAATGAATAGACGCTGCTGTAGTTACGTCTAGATGACGTTATTGTGAGTGTTGATGGAGTTGCTACAATGTTAGCATAGCCTAGCACCGGTCGATCCGAGCTCCATTGAGAAAACAAGTACAAATGGGCATCATTACGTAGTTATTTCGGAGTCCCTTATTGTCGGTTCATTGCCGTTAAATCACAGCCAAATCAGTTTATTTTGTGTTCATACAGCTGTAGTAAACAGCCGACGTGTGGCTCGCTAGACACAGTGAGCTCGATGAAATCCACGGAGCTCCTCCGGACTATGTTATGAACCAGACATGACAGCGTTTAGTTTCCCGTGATATCTGGGACTTCCACAACACGTACTAGGCAGAAATAGAGGTGATTTTTTTCCACGGTTGATGGCGGACAGTTGAACAGCTTCCAGGCCGATAAGCCGCGCCCCCTCTCCGGCACGTCCAGCGCGATTCACGCGAATGAACACAAATAGTCCCCGGCGAGACCGGCGGCGCAAATGACGCGATTAACGCGATTCGTGCCGCGTTCATCGCGTTTGGTGTGAACATGGCATAGGCATGCAAGAGTAGTCTTCCTGTCTGAACTTACTCGAGAGCTTCATATCTTTGGGGGCTGACTTTATCCTGCATTTTTTAGCCTGGCTATTTGTTATTAGTGTACTTGAATTCGTCAGTTAGCATTAGTGATTATCAACAATGGTAAACACAAAGAGCAATTTGACCCCCTGAAAATTTTGTTTGTGCTGATTTCCAGTGCTTATATTTTCACTATTGCTGCAGTTTTTAAATTCTAATTCAGAAGTTGCCAATTATATATGTGTTAGCTCTGGCTCCTTTTTTTCTCACTGAGGATATACTTCAAGTACAAAGTGGCTCCTTGTACCCTGATTTACCGTACCATTTACTCCTCATTGGAAATTTTTTATCTGAAAAGCAACTAGAATCTCACGATCACAACAGCATCAGTTCTATTTGAACAGGAGAGTATTTCTATATTGAAAGAAGAGCAAAGAACGACACTAAAGGCTTTTCTTCATGGAAGACATGTTTTCTCTTTTCTCCTGATTCACTTCGGTTACAGTATGATTGACAGATATCCAATCACCTGCCACGTATTTTTTGAAAGTCCAAACAGTTTACAAAGACAGTGATGATGACAGTATAATACAAGGGAGTTATTTCTATTTGGGATTGGAGGGGCACGAAACCCTCACTTTTACATTCTTTTGTTGATACATTCACCAAAAGACCACCATACTGTGTCCTCTTACCGCCCAACCGCCTATGTCCAAATGGGAGAAGCTCTGATGTGATCAAAATGCTCATCTGTATGGTCTTCAGTTACATCGTGCTCTCACAGTAGTTAAGCTTTACAAACGAGGGTGATTTTCTGACCTTTTTATTTTGCTGCTGATCAACAAGCTGCCCTACAGTCTAGATGGAGTTAGTAAGGAGTGTATGTAGCTGGAGAGGAGCACTGCAGACTCTCCTCAGGACCCCAACTCCTCTATCTAAAAAAGAACAGATAATTCTCCTATAAAGTTATTTGCAGTAAAACAATATATATTGAGTATAAAGGTTCATTATTGACATTGTAAGGTAGTTTGAATCTTTTGTCAAAGATGTTTTCTATAATACAATAACAATATTTATCAAAAAAGTACCAGGTTAGCATTATTATAAGAAGCTTTATCACCACTTTATCATAATTTACTATTTTCCGGATTATATAAAAATGAAGATATTACCATGGCGCACTAAAAAGTATGAATGGCCATTGCAAAGTACTGAAAATTCCCCTGTGATTAAACCAACAAAACATCATTACTGACACGTTTACAGGTCTGTAGCTGTTGTGCGAGTGAATGAGCACCAGTACCAGGTGTGCAGATGGGAAAAAAAATCCAGCAATGTGTCCAGATGTGAAGCTATGCAGTGTAAGCTATTAACATGGCAGATGTATAGTTGGAGGCAACATATTGCTGCTGTCAGGAGAAAACCTTTCATCTACAAAATGTCAGTTTTTCTGGAATAAAAGCCTTGTTAAATCAGATCATAGTTTGACCACTGTGCTTGCATGCACTTACTCAATGGAGTCTACGCATCAAACTAACAGTTGTAGAGTTAAACATGTCGTGATTATATCACGGCTAAGGGGTGTTGTTCAGCCTTACACAAAGTGGAGAGAGGACATGAAAATGCTCATCAATATGATAGGAAATGCTCATTCCAATTTAAATAGTTTTTTTAACTAATACAAATTAAAGTTTACCATCAAATAGGCCCTGGACTGGCTTCCTGCACATACCCAGGCGATTGTTATTGAATGTAGCTCACACTAGCAGCAAGCATATCTATTTTGTCTTCAAAGGTTAGCGCATTGATTTCATTATTTCACATTTTTTGTGTATGTTTCCATTTATTGTGCAACCACTGAGAAGTGGTCCAGCGTCAGTAGGATGACTCTGGCAACTGCTTGTAGACTTGCCTTTATTTGTCAGGTGGAGGTGTGTTGCTTGTCGTAGGTAGGATGTTGCTCCACTTTCTCTGGTCCCTGAGTTTTTGTTGCCAATTGCTCTGGAGAGAGGTTTCACGCTGATCACTGACGACCAAAATCTCTCTGGTGTCAAGATTATGGCTAGAAAGGTTCCGTCTTGTGTCACTCTCATGACAGTTTCATGTGTTTGTGAGAGTTTGTGTTCATGCGTTTACGTTGGGCAGGCAGCCTTTCAGTGGTTGAGTTATCTTGTATTGCCACACTTGTAAGAAGGTTGTATTTTCCGTTCTGTGTGTTAACACGCTAATTTGAATGCAGTGTGTCATGTGCTATAAATTAGGGTTTTAGTATGTAATGAAGCCACGAATCAAGTTCAAGGTTAAGGTTATTTTTTATCATGTTAAAGTTACAACGAGGAAGTTTCATTTTGTTTTGATTTTGACGGTAACCTGTGTTTTTGAGCACCAGTATGCCTTTAGAAAATCTTAGATTTTTCTGCAGCAGGGTCTGACAGACTGCCCTGAGCTATCCTGGTTCTTGAGAGGCATCAGTATTACATTGACAGTGTGACAGTAAGAGAAAGTGAAAAATCAACATACAATATTAATACAACAGTAAAGCTTAGTTTATACTTGCGCGTCGCACCGTGGTCCAAGCATCCACAGATGGCATGTGAGCTAAGAGCATGCACAAAGGGGCTCATGCTCCGAAACCCCTGAGAGCATACAAACATTTCTTTACTGACAAGAAGCAAGAAGTTAACAGGTATTACTCGGCAATCAACCTCCATCCTACTTTATTGCCTTTATACAAGCCCTGTCAAGAAAGAAGTCAAGTCTTAGTTGCATTATAATCAAATGAAGGATGAATCTCCTTTAATTAATTTGATTTGACTGGCAAAATATATACTCAAATGTATGATTTCTGGCTCGCCCTCCTCGCGCCAGCTTTACTTCGGCAAGCTTGATTAAACCATACGACAAATACAAATATTTTAAAAACCCACTCACCCATGAATCCTTGTTCTTTTCCAAGTGTAATTTAATGAATCAAAAGTAAAAGGTACTCATATGCACAATGGTCCCTTTTATATTCACATACACTGCAATGATCAAGCTGGTGAGTTTGTGCAACTTTTGCAGAATGGGCCTGTTTTCTGCTCAGGAAAGATGAGAGAGGTGTGTATTCTATACTAGAATAGAAGAAAAGGTGCTAACTAGAACGGTATAGTGTTCTTTGGCTTGTCCCCATAGGAGAACCGTTTTTGGTCCCTAATGAAATCTTCCACCTGGAATGCTTTCAGAGGCGTCTACCTCGAGTTCAAGAGTTATACGTTGAACCATCTGGGAAAGGTTCCATCCAGAGCCCTCGAGAGGTTCTACAGAGAACCTTTCTATGGTGTAATGGGTCCTTCAAAAACCCTCTCTGAAGGTTCTTTCCAGAAACTTTCCACCCTCTAAGTTTATATATATGTATATGTATATATATGTATGTGTATGTATGTATGTATGTATGTATGTATGTATATATATATATATATGTATATGTATATGTATATAATCAATACCCGTTCTTTAGCCCAAAATGGCTGCTTCATTAGAGTACTGGTACTATCAGAGTACTAACTCTCCACCACTGGGATCACCCTCAGGAGACAATGAATATTTGTACACAGTATACAGCTTATAATGTAATATTTCTGCTAGCTGTCATCACCTTTCTGAGGAACAATAAATTAAATCATTCAACAAAGCACATTGAAGTAACGCAACTAGTTGATCACGTACAGGCTGTGACAGTCTGATCAACATGGAACCCAGAACAACTTGTGTTGCCCTTTCCTTTGATTGAAAGTAAACAACACAGCTGGCTTTTGCTTAAAAAGGAGTAAAAAGCATAAAGTTCTTGTTATTCAAACTTGGATCAGTGTTTGTCCTCTCCGTCCTTCACAACACATCATGTGGAGAGACAACAGAGGTGGAAGAGGCCCGTTATCTGTGTGTGTGTGTGTGTGTGTGTGTGTGTGTGTGTGAGTGAGTTTATTTCTTTGCTTGTTTTTGCTTGTGTATCTGTGACGGTGGGCGGGAGGTGAACCCACTTGTCATGTGTGGAAGGAGCATTTTGTTTTTCATCTCTTCACGCTCAGTTGGACAGTCAGATGGGATTAACGGTCGGCGGCGTACAGAGTGACGGGGTCAGTGGGACACGGGACGAGGTGTGAAATCACTTCTCTGTGGTCCAGTGACACAGAGCTGAGAGGGCTGGCTTCTGATACACATGACATCATGACCGGAGTAATTACAACTATTTATAGTTTTCCTCTGCCTCTGGGAAAACCTGAAATACCTGGTAAGCTTCAATAGCTATAAATTATTATACAGTAGTTGCTTCAAGCCTCATAAATGAATAGGCTTTCACGTTAGAAGTCTTGAGAGTGACGTGTTTATATTTTAGGCTGAAACTGATTTTATTCAAAACTCACTGAGATGACGAATGATTTTCATTTCTAAATTCAAACTTTTTTTACCCATTGTTGTAGTTGACCCCTATAGAGGTTGTAACAAAGCATTCAACTTAACTTTATTTAGAATACTTTAGAACTGCCTGTTATCTATAATGTCATGCAGTATAAATGTGTAACATCACCCATTCTAAAAATGGTGTATTTGAATATTTCTATACTAAACAGTCTTGGAAATGCATAAATTGAGTCTCTTGTGGATCCAGTGAACTCATTTATATTCATGTGTGATGATGTTAGTCCTCATAGTAGTCTTTTCAGCACCAGACATGACCCACCTGTTCATTGTCCGATGATGTCATTAAGAAAGACTGCAGTTCTGAACTTTTGTGCAGGGTTTCTATTGGGCCAAGGATGTCACATAGAGCTTTCAGCTGTAGTAATTGGTTTTCAGGCCACTAAGAGAAGTTGCCTTAAACACAACACTGAAATAAAGTTAGCGAACATGTTATAAGGAGCAACATCACCAACCCATTGGATGACAAATGTAGGTCCAACATTTCACTTCCTTTTAGCTCTGGTTTGGTCTCTTAGCTGCTACTATATTCATCTGATCTATTTTTAATGAGATGCTGTACGTCGGGTCTTGGTGGCTTTTTTCTAGACAACTTACAATATTATATGATTTTGATGCCAGATTTGTTCTTGTCTAGTTGCCTTTGGGGGGATTTTCACAGTGTTTACTTTATGTTCAGTCGATTAGACTCATTCTAAAATTGCAAAGCTGTAACATGTGTGTTGGTGATCCAGTCTCAGATGAATTGTGAATGAAGAGTGGGAGCTTGGTTATATTTAGGCATGTGTATAGCATCCTTACCGTGTGTGTGTGTGTGTGTGTGTGTGTGTGCATGCGTGCGTGTGTGTGTGTGACCTCGGACAGCTGTGAAATGTACTGTGACAGTGGCTTCAACCAGACCTCCTGACTTGCCATGGGCAGTCAGGAGCCCCAGTGGCCTTCTGTCAACACACTCTGTCTTCCTCCCTATCGGTCTCCGTCATGTTGTCTCACTCAGTCCACGCGTAAACACACCGACACACACACACAAACCCGCTTTTACTATCTGATTAAGGCTGAGGGCCATTTCAGTTTCTTCAGACTGCATTTGTCCACTCACATGTGCGCCCGCTCTGGCCAGCTCCTTCCTATCGGTCACGAAGCGGAATGGATGGTTCTTGTGTTCAAGGTGACATGAGTCAGCACCCATGGGAGCCTAAACCCAGCACCCACATCCACAGGAGGCTATGTTTGCTCCCTTAAGCCCATTATTCATTCAATTTTCTGTCTGCATATTTTCCATATTCGTAAGCTTGACACATTTCCTTGATTTCATTTTGCCAGATTTCACACTCAATTATTTCTCCTTGTTGGGTAGACTTATAACAATTGTCAGTTGCGCTTTATTTATTATTTTTCAATATATTTTTATTCATAAAAAAAAGCATCACTTAAGTTACCAAAAACAAAGAAATGATTTAAACACAAATACAAAACACAACTCCAGAATCCTGCTAGAACAGCCCATCGGCCGCTGACACGTTAGATTTCTAATGAAACAAAGGAAGAAAAGAATGAAACGGAACTAAAAGCTTGATGCTACTATCTATTATTTTAAAGAAAAAATGTCTCTATCTTATTAAACACTGCACTAAATATTCTTTTTTAATTAAATACAAACTTCTTACCAGCCTTCAACTTCACTAAACTTAGTCAACCTTTCCATTTATTTAGTATCATAATTTATATTTCCAAAATATAGTTGCGTTTACTAAACATCCTTGATTGATTGATATTTAGGGAATGAAACAGGGAGTATTAAGGTTTTCTTCGCTGTTCTCATCCCTCTGGGATGACATGAACAACTTGAAACCAGGCGACTCAAGATCAAAAAAAGCCAATTAGGATTTTCACCCCATATGTACGTCTTTACATTTAATGTGGCTCTGAGCGTAGAAATGGTGCTTTCCTCATTGGTTCATGAGAATCATTTCCAATCATGTGTTGAATGTTACCGAGGACTGATCCCCAAAGCCTTGTGATATTTTAGCCCCGCAGTGTGTGCGTTGTTATTTTTGTGACACCGGTGTGGCGCTGATCATGCCTTATTATGGCCGGCGGGCGCATTTCCCCAGCTCCTCTCTCATGTGTTGATGATGGAGCGCCGTAATTGGCCACGCTGAGTGACAACCCACGTCTCGGAGGAGATAATGAGGCAGCCATTTTGAGTGTGATGCTGACAGACACTTTGAGCGGTTAACACAATTAACTGCTGCACTGGGCAGATCACTGGGTAAATGTATTAGCAGGCTGATTTTAGATTACACATTCATGAATATTAATCACCAACTGATTACTGATTGAAAAGTAAGAAGACAGAATTCATTTTGGTCCATTTCTTGTGTGTTTTCTGATGTAGTTATTGTGGATTCGGCTGGTGTTCCAGAGCTGAGCACAGACGCGTCAGAAAGATAAAGAGATACAGAAGAAAACACTGTTTTTCTTTTTGGTGTCAGCTTGTTATAATATACGCTCACACAACGCTGCAGCTTAATGGATTCAGGAACAAAGCATTCAGACATATGTCCCCATGTAAGGTAATGGGATGACTCTTGGTAACCTTGTTCAGGGAGCTTAATGCACCTGCACATCCACACAGTGCAGTACATCCTCCGCTCTCCTCCCTGCTCCATTATGCCCGTCTTCAGTCCTCAGTGTGACTGGAGGAGCTTTAACGGGGAAATTTCAGGCATGGATTCAGTCCAGTGCAGATCATTATTTGCGATTATTGTTATATGTTTGTGTTTTAAAATTTGTTTGTGTTATATTCTGATCCCCCAACTCTTCCTGTTTAGCATCATTATGTACACACAACAGATGCTACCTTTGAAAGTCAGACCACAGAGTACATTTGTGACGAATAAGTGACATATTTTTGTCTCTGTGAAGAATCGTGGGATGTGCAGATTCCGTGTGACAAAGTAGACACAGTGTGTAGACTGAGGAGTGATTTCAAATATTTTACTCTCCGACTGCTACTAGAAAAAATAATGCCATATATCAAAATAATCTAGTGTTATCTTTTAATTATTGCTGCTTTGTTATATGCCCTTGTGTTTTTGCACTGCAAGTCTAATTGGCAGTAGAAAGCGGTTGCATGTTCACCAATAGTTGATGTACTTGCTGTCACTCTTTACTGCAAGACAAAAGCTAGACATTAAATGTGTTTTTTATTATATTTTACAGATTTTGTTGAGAAAAATTCAGGCATCAGGGATGCTACTTGACCATCTGTACCACTGTCCTCAGCAGCAGCATAATATTTGCTTTTCTGTCTAATGTCAATATTCAGGATGACAATCAGGCACGCTGGTATTCACAACAGTATTCACACAGAAAAGTGATCTCAAACCCAGTGTTGCTCATACAGGGGTATAATCCACAATAATGGTGTGGTCTATTAAAAGTGCCACAAAGTTGCACTTATCAGTTGAATAGCAGTGACGTCTACTCTGTACACTGTCACTTCTTCATTTATTTGGTTTGGCAACAACCACAAATGTCAAACCGGCTTCTTCCTGTGCGTCAGCAAAAAATCCAGGTTTATCTAAATGAAAGTGTGGGTTCCTGTTAAAGATAACAACACCAACCAAATCTTTGCTTCATCATGACCCTTTGTATCTCAGAGGCAGTGTTGATAAGACAGAAAGCCTGCAGCACCCCTGTGTGACACTTCCTGACCCATAGGTCTCAGCCATCAATATCCACCTTGTCAGAGCCACAGTGTGTCACACACACCACCTGTCTTCACACAACACAGCTGGGTGTAATGTGGAGACAAACAATAGTTTTACTTTGTGGGTTTTTGATTGTTTCGACTAGAATTACACCAGGGTGGAGAGTTTAAACTGCTCTTGAGCTGAATCTAAGCAGTTGCTGCCCCATGACAGTGTTTTTCACATTACGTTTCACATTACACCGTTACGCTTCGCCGTTACGCTTCGCTTCGAAAAATGGTCTGGTAACTGGGTTGACCTTTGCCATCCTATACGGATTATCCTAAAATAGAAAGCACACGTAGTAATAATAACATGTGAATGTGGCTAATCATTTAGAAACACTGAAAAAAGGATTCAAATCGCTGTTTGATGGTAAATTCACTACTGCCAGGACTGATTGTTCTCCACTCACCACTCCACATGGAGAGATGGACGTCCAGCTGGACATAATGAGAAGCAGACGATAAAGGAAGCGCTGCCACAGTGCGGAAAGCTGACATTAGCCAATATTAACTGTCCATTCAGGTAAATTCAGGTAGAGAGAGAGGAGGGGAGGGGAAGACATTGTTCTCTCATCTGAGATTCCTGTTGCTTTTGTGCAACTTCCATCACAGATTTTCAGCATCTCAGGAGAGAGAGCCCACTCTTCATCTCTGTCAATTATTTACTTTGTAAATACACCTGGCTGCCGTTTCTGACCTTTGAAAGAGTTTGAAGCTTTCTCGTCAATTAGAGCCATTTTTAGGCAGATGCTGTGCGGGCAACCTCACTCACTTCTCACTCAAAAGCCTGCAAAGATTCCAATTTGCGGCATAAACAAACCCAAGACAGTATGGAAACTGCATGCCTAAAGATCACAATTATGGACTGCAAGTTTCTAAACACAAAGGCTATTTTTTTACACAAAGGCAAAAATCACCTTTGGGAGAAGTTGTGCTGTCAGGAGAAATCTGACAAACCCGAGAATAACAATGAAATCAAGGTGTGCCTAATGAGACGAAGGACAGGCGGGATGCTGGGGGAAGGAAACGGAGAGCGATCTTTTGGCGAGCCGTGTTCCGTCCAGAAAATTGAGACACGTTCTTGCCTTACGTCCATCTCCTACAAATAACTGCTCTCGTCAGAAGAGGTTTCCTCAAGCGTGGAAGCAAAGAGAAAGAGATGGACGGAGAGCGCTGTGCTGTTTCTCCTCTCCGTTTGGCAGGAAGCTTCCTCTCAGCAGGCAAGAAGAGATCTTCTCTCCCCGCACTGATTCCATCAGGATTAGTGAGGAAATGGCAGAAATCAAGGCACTGTGGAATCATCCTGTATGTTGAGAATGCCTGGATCCGCAGGAGAAGAGCCAATCCAGTGAGGCAGGGGTATTAGTTGTAATCTCTGGACGCAGTCAGTGCCAGACTCTCCAGAACCCTTCTCTGCTTTCAAATCCTCACCTGGAGTGAAAAGGCACAACAGTGTCTACTAGCTGCCAGACACCATAGGGACAGTGGACTCTGCAGGCCAGTTGTTGTGGAGAGAAGTTGTGTATTTGATGGAAACGTCATGGAAAGTAGTGACACTTACATTTGAGAGTATCAAGAATTCCCAGTTTGCATTTAAGCACGTTCCATTACTGCTTTGTCACAACAGTATGAAGGTAGAAATGGTGCATGTAACTGGATTCAACAATTTATTTTCTGTTACTAACATTTTTCTACATGTAATGGAAAATAAATCACTGCAGGTTTTGGAGTGACACTTCCTCAAAAACGCCCAGAATGTGTGACTAACATACTGCATACTCAACCAGTAGGTACTGCATACTGCCGTACTAGATGAACCATTAAATATGCCATTACCAGCAGGCTCTTCACACTGTCGTATACTCAAGCAATACGTCTTCTCTGCAGCACAGGACTGTATCGATCACAACATTACCTGTCCAAGTTTCCGTAGATTTTATGTTGTGGTAAAACTTTATAATAACTACACACTATGAAGCATTAGTTAAGTATGAGTAAACACTTAATTCATCATTTATAAAGCATTGTTCCTACATTAATAATTCATTAGTATGCAGTTCATAACAGTTATACATGTTTTATTCTTGATTAATAAGCTCGTCTATTATGTGTTTCTTTATTGTGTTTTCATACTTTATAAATGATTGATTCCCCATTTGTAAATGAAGTATTATATATATTACAAACCAATTATTAAGGAGTTGTAGATGATTAATAAGATGAAGTCCTTTTCATATCAGCTTCAGAAGAAGGTTCAGTGTGTACATCACATTTCCACAGTTGTTAAAAGGTATTTTTCATCTTTGATTGGGCTGAGCTTGCAGCTCCCAGTCTTTGAAACACATTTAAAGGCTGACCTATTTCTGTAGAGGATCCACAGATGTTATCAATCCTCTCATCTGATTCTGGGTAAGACAGAAAACAGGCATATTTCCTGATGTCACAGTGTTCCCTTAGCTGTTGACATCAGAAATAGAAGGAGCAACACAGGGAAATGAAAACCGAGGAGTAACTTAATTATAGTCATTTTTCAAACTTTCCGTCTGAGTCCAAGCAGGACCGGCCTTTTGAGGGCCTTAACCAGAATTTGATAATTCATGGCCTTGACTATAATGCGCAAAGCATTGTGTGATCTTTAATGAGCGAAAGATAAACAGTCTCTTTACACATGCAGCTAGTGCAGTTGCATAATGGTAACTTCAAGAGGGTAGTAGACTTCTAGGTTCAGTGCCTTTTTGTGAGTTTGCCTATTCAGCACACAGCTTCTTAGCCATTAGCCAGGTGTGTGATTGAGGTAAGCGCTCTAGCAGTCATGCTAGTCTCCTCTTTCCTCTCCTCCTTTACCTTTGCACTCCCCCATACTGCTGCCTTCAGCAGAAATTAGCTGTATTAAGGCAGTGACTAATCGCTTCACGTTTTCCCTTCCGCTGCATTTGCCGGCCAGGCCGCGGCTGTCTGGATCCATAGGTAATGCTAGCCTTATACGAAAGCCAGACCACCTGAATCAATAGCCGCCCCCGGGCAAGGTCGGAGATGGAGGAGAGGGGAAGGAGAACAGGATGCAGCCTAATTCAATGAAGTAGACATTACCCGGTGCTCGCAACGCGCTGGGGCATGAGTAATCATGGACAAATTCATTTTAGAGCCTAGGAGCCCAGTATTGCTTTCAATTAAGGGCAAAGTTTAGAGCGAATGGGGTGCATATAGTGGGAGCTGGTGTTAGTGGGCAGGGGAAGGAGGGAGATACGGAGCAGTAGAGATTCAGACAGAGCTCGGATCAGTTTCTGTTGACATTGCCAATTTGTAGCCGAGGTCTTCTTCAGGCATTTAGCACAGCTGCATATGTCGGTGTAATGCTTGACTAACCAGTTCACTGTGATATGCAGACAATGATCCATCCGCAAGAGGCTGACTCCTGTTGTTTTGCAACTAATGGAAAATAAGCACATTATAGGATGCTGCTAAAAAACAAATGGTGAAATGAAATAAAACGAGGCTGGAAGTTTTGACCGGTTAGTGCTGCTCAAAACTGAGTGAGAAAAGGATGGAAAAAAAGAAAATACTGGGAAATATGAATGTAGTCACATTAGTGCATTACATTACTGTTGAGGTCTTTATGTAATCTCTGACATCATGGTCCTAAAGACAAACAAGTAATGAAGTATCTACTTCCCATCTAGAGAAACCAGTTCCCATCACACCTTGTGTTTATTGCTGGAGTTAAACATGTCCTGACGGCTGGGATTGCTGTGAGCTGCTGAGCTGACTGCAGCTTGATCTTTTTTTTTTTTCCTTCAACTCTTTGAAATGAGTTTGACACTAAGAGTCAATGAAAATCACCGTTATTATATTTTCTTACTGAAAGGTTATGAAAGTTCTTACTATAAGCTGAAGCATGTTTGACAAAAACCTGAAAGGAGTCTGTGCTGCACATAGCAGCAGTGTTAAAGATGCAATGGCACTGAAGGATTTAGCTACATGTTCATAAGTCATGCAGTACTCATCATGTTGAGCTTATGAATGCGTGTGCCTTACTGAGTGTGTTGAAGCTGAGCAACAGTAGAAATATCATGGAAATGTCACTAAAGTGCTGAAATTCTTGGTGTGCATTATAATATAGTGAACTTATTGTCAGTTTCTAAATACCTTTAACCCACATTTATCATACAGGTTGAAATATAATTTGTAGACTGGCTATAAGCCAGTCTACAAATGATAAATTGATGGCAAGTCCTAAATCATGAGGGGGAATAAGGGGAGTCGTTTAGATCACAAACGATCACACACTGTACACTCCCCTACACATGTAAATTACATACAGGATGACCCGGGGCTGACAAAAGTGTGGAAATTGTAGGTCCTGTGTACCTTCACTCTGTCCTACTCCTGTCTGGGCCTGCTGTGTGTGTGTGTGTGTGTGTGTGTGTGTGTGTGTGTGTGTGTGTGTGTGTGTGTGTGTGTGTGTGTTTGTGTTTGTTTGTGTTTCTGCCCCTTGCCGTTCCCGCACAAGGTTCCAACATTGTTGAAAAATTCAAGCACCGCCACCTGTGTGCTCTCACATTCCCGCACATTTTACCTCCGGTAACCAATCTTTATTTGCTCATACTCTATCCCAGCTGCAAATTGGGGGCGGGACACAATAAATAGAGCTTTGCCAGTGTGGTTCCTGATCACAACTGATCAAGATGGCCAAAAGATTCTCTGCTCAGAGGGCCTTGCAATTGATTTTGGAAGAGAGAGAAGCTTTTGATGATGATGTAGAGGAAGAGGTTTCAGAATGTGAGGATCACATTTCTAAAAATTCTGAGTCTGACAGTGACTTTGAAGAAGAGGATGAGATTGAGCATCAGCTAGTTCCAAAACGAAGACGAGCCACAGGACCAGCCCGTCAGCAGCTAGCTCCAGGACCAGAACAAGCCCGTCATCAGCTAGCAAGTGAAGAAATATGGATGTCAACATTTTTTTAAATTGAATGGTCTTCTTGCCCAAGAAATGAGCCACCCCGCATGGCTGCCAATGTGATAAGGATGCAACCAGGGCCAACACGGATAGCAGTTACTCATGTGCAGGACATCAAGTCTTTTGACCTTTTCATCCCAGATTCCATCCAGAAAATTATTCTGATCACTAATTATTACTAATTAAATTATTCTGATCACTAATTTAGAAGGAAGGCGTGTTTTTGGAGAGAGGTGGAAGGAGATGGACCAAACCCATTTACATGCCTACTTATCCTTGCTGGAGTTTTCAGGTCGAAATGGGAATCCACAGAATCCCTGTGGGATGCAGAAACTAGCAGAGAACTTTTCCGTGCAACAATGTCTCTGGAAAACTTCCACATAATTTCCAAGATTATCTGCTTTGACAACCGAGACGACAGACCAGCTCGACGGCAGAGAGACAAGCTAGCTGCCATCAGGACAGTGTGGGACAAGTCGGTGCACCGCCTCCCCTGTTTTACAACCCTGGGCCTAATGTCACCATTGATGAGCAGCCGATGCCATTTAGGGGCCGCTGCCCCTTTAGGCAGTATATACCATCTAAACCTGCAAAATATGGTATAAGGATCTCGGCTGCCTGTGATGCCACTTCCTCATATGCTTGGAACTTTCAAGTCTACACAGGGAAGCCTGATGGAGGAGCCCCTGAGAAAAATCAAGGAATGAGAGTTGGACACATCACATGCGACAATTTTAAACAAAAAACCAGAAGCACTTTAATTCATAAATGTGATCTAACAAAGGCAAAGGGCAAATATTAACCATATATGCCGTTTATATTGCTTGTAATTGGGATAAAGTAAACACCTTTTGGTAACACTTTATAATAACTACACACTATGAAGCATTAGTTCAGTAGTGAGGACTATTTACGTCTTGCAAAGCATTTATAAATGACATTGAAAGGCCATCACTGCCTCAAAACCCATAATTCTTTAACAGAAAAGGCAAATAGACAACACAAAGTGATCAAGAACATATCAATATGTATTGCAATATACTGTTAAATACAAACCTCTCAGCCATTCATTCATGGAAGTAAGAAACAAAGACGTTCTCCTTCAGGAGAACATGGCTGGATACAAAACATTTGTAAATATACGACTACGGCTAACCAGGAGCTTTGCATATTAGTTTACATTTACTTATTTAATTATTCATTTGACCCTTCCTCTGCCTCTGCAACCTAAAAGGGTTGAAAGGGATGTCCAACAGGTCATGGTTCGCCTTTTGGAAACTCAGAGGCCCTCCAAAGGCCAGGCGGGTTCCCGCAAACTGTTCACTCAGGGGATAAGGGCTTCAAACCTAGGTCCGCTGAGTCCAACAAGTCACGGTTAGCCTTTTGAAAACTCCGAGGTCCTCCCCTGGCCCAACAGATCTCCCTAAGCGGGTCCAACAGGTGTGGTGCGAAGCACAGCGAATGGTGGTCTGTGGAGTCTGACACGGTCGGTTTGTTCTGTCTTGGGGTGTGGTGCAGGGGTAGAGCAAAGGCTCAAGCGCAGACACTGGAGACGAGGTGGAAGGCAAGGTTATTTACTCGCACAAAAGCAGGAACCAAAAACATCTCCAACAGGGAGCGCGAAAAATACAGACAGAAATAAAAGGGCAAAGTCCAAAAAGGCAAAGTCCAAACCCTGGGACGTGGAGGGAACAAACCTGGAACCTGGAGCACACACAGGGAAGCAACAAAAACGATACGGCAAAACAACAGGGAAGCAGGGCAGTTTATATGAGAGGGGTTGGCAGAGGGAAAACCCAGGGGCAGGTGATTGGGCACAGGTGTAGTGAATGAGGACAATCAGGAAACACACTCAGACACAGCGACACAGGGCCTAATCCTGACACTGATGGCCTTTCAATGTAATTTATAAATGCTTTGTAAGGCATAAATAGTCCCCACTTTAGATGAGATCACACACAATACTTAATAAATGCTTTATAAGGCATAGATAGTCCTCACTTTAGATGAGGTCACACAAAATACTTTACTAAGGACTAGTAACTACCTTAATAAATCATGAATTAATCATGAATTGCAGTACGCGTTTATAAAGCATATATTAACATTATATATATAAATGCATGAATAATGTACATCTAAATAAGTTATTAATCATTTACTTTACTTTAAGTGTTTACTTTAACACTTTATAAATGATCTTATTAATCATCTGCAACTCAATAATTGGTGTTTTCATACTTTACAAATGGGGAATCCATCATTTATAAAGTATGAAAACACAATAAAGAAACACATAATAGATGAGCTTATTAATCACGAATAAAACATTTATAACTGTTGTTATGAATTGCATACTAATTAATTATTAATGTAGGAACAATGCTTTATAAATGATGAATTAAGTGTTTACTCATACTTAACTAATGCTTCATAGTGTGTAGTTATTATAAAGTGTTACCCATCTTTTGAGTATTTTAACATAACATTGTTTGATTGTGTTGAATTAAAAACCCAAAAATGCAGCGGGTCCACCAGACCCATGAACACTGGCTGTATAACAAAAATATGAACACCATACAACGATTAAGTGATTTCCCATAGCTGCTTGTTTCATTGCATAACACCCTGAACATCCAAAAAGGGTTTAGCTTTCAAAATAAAGTGTGGGCATGTGGCCATTAGGATCCCCGCAAATGCTGCAGCCATCCAGTTGTTGTCAGACATACATATTTATGGTTGTACTCTTAGACTGATATTCATGATGAGAATAAAAGTGAGGGGGATGTAAGAGACGGCATTCATGCATGCTTTCCTGTAAAATGCAATATAGACAAGAGCACACTCAGAGAGGCCCACACCTCCACCAACGCGGGACAATTCTCCAGCAGTGCTGTTGTTCATCAGTAAATAAAACAGTTATGGAGGCTGCATCCTTTTAAGTTGCTTTTGGATTGGATTTCTTCAGGAAATGGCATTAGACTCTCTTACAAAATAGCAATTGATTGCATTTCTGGTCTCCTGCCAGTGTGGAAGTCTGCAATGCCAGACTCTCACACCAGCTCTGAGTGTCTAAAAACATTGATGTATCAATAGATCATCTTTAACATTCTTCCAACTTCATTACTCAGAAAGAATAAGTCTGTATAAGGTAGAGAACTCCCAGGTTCCCAGCAATCTTCGTTTTTAGCGATTGTTATGGAATGTGGCATTGATTCGTCAACATGAATGAATCACAACCATCTTTAGTACATATTTACAACTTTACAAGGTTAATACTTATTATTTCAGCATAAGACTCTTCTGAATCGTTTCCATGTGATTCTCATCATGTGTTTAATCATATAAATAAGTAAGACACTGTGGTGAAATGTGGTTTTAAATCTTCTCAAGTCACCACAGGGAAAGTCAAAGCTTTTGAGGCTTTTCATTCCACACAAGCAATGCTTATGTTACATAGTGTGTCATTGGCATGTAGCATCCAAGCATCCTCATATCAGACGTGCAGTTTTAAGCACAAACGTGTGGCCTCTATTCAGCTCAACTAAAGAGAGATCCACTTATTTCATATTAAAAAGCTTCCAGCAGTTCAGTGGACATTTCCTCGCCAGCAGAATTATTTTTAGTGACATGGCAACAAGTAGGGTTGAGTTTCATGAACAGCAGCTGAGGAACACTGAGGAAGAAACAGCACAAACCGTGTCAGTCAGAATGAATTAACTGTGCACAAGGACGTTTTGTTGTCTATCAATGCACTGATGGCAATACACTTCTGCTGAGTTTACCATGTGAGCCCGAGCAGATATTCTCTACACAGCACTGTATCTATAAGTAATGAAATTCTTCAATAAAGTATCAATACCTCAGTGCAACAATACTCAAATAGAAGTTCAAGTCCTGCATTCAGAATTGACTTTGAGTCCTACGTGATAGTGTTGATAGTAAAGCTTTTCATTTTAACCACGGATGAAATGACATGCGTGTAATGTGAAGAGGGTTTCATGTAGTGACAAGCGCACAGAGAATAGAATTAGTGCTCTCAGCTCTGGTGAGTATTTTAGAGTCTTTCAGCTCATTGTTTTGGTTCGTCCCGGTTCACTCTCTCATCAACCCGGTTTCAAGTTTTCCAGATGAGCTGGTGAACTAAGTGGAGCATTTAGCAGCTGAAGAGACAGCTCTTTTTGTGGGGACCAAACCAGAGCTAAAAGGAGCAGGTGGACACAAACACAACTCCAAATGTGTAACCAGGCAACGGTTTGTTCAACCATTTGCCAATGTGTGTCAATGTTGCGATTACAGCATGTTCTGCAAGTGGCCATAAGATGTAAAGATTATGAAGACACTAAAGTTTAAAGGGAGTCTGTTTGTGAGAATATTTGCAGGTTGCCTCTTGCTCATCCCAGCTCCACCCAGCCAACGCTCCATCCTCTTTGCCCAAACTAGTTTATTTCTGGCTCCAGACAGCAAAATACAAACCTAACTACTGACTTTAAACAGCCCTTTAGTAAGATGCTATGTCTACATTTAAGCATCTAGGAATCATTTGATTTAGAAGGAAGCTGTATGTGAACAGTTACATCTTAACTACAGAAAATCCAAAGAACCCACGGCTGTACTTAAACACCGTTTATTACTGATGAATTGAGGACTGATCCCTCCTTTATTGACGGTGTGAAGCATCAGGGTTAGAACACTCAACCTGCATGACTGCTCTAAAGCAGACCTGCTTCAAGTCGCTTCAGTGACAACGCCACACAAATAAGAAAAGCTTGGCTTTTTAACCTGATCTTACGTATGATATATGACTCTCCCAATGATCTGATGCAGGCCAGCCAAATGAAGAAGACCTGAACATAGATGGACCTCGACCACTTTCAGTCAACTTTTCAGATCGGATTGCACTCATTCATCACACGTGTTCAGTGTGTGATTCACACATGGTGAAAACTCAAAGCATAGGGAACCACTATACCAGTGCTCTAAACACACAGACAGGTTTTAAGAACACGCTTTTCAGTACAGTAAAAAAAAAGAAAAAGAACAGAACAGCTACTTAGTGGACCTTGTAGTGCATTGGCTGTTCCAGTGATTTAGAGTTGCCCTTCCATGAGGGGCTCACAAGAGACTTGTGACTTTAAAAAATAAAATGAAAGCAGCCGAGATGAGAGGCTGAGATACCCTGACCAGGCTAAACAAAGCTCCTCTAGAGCGACAGAGAAGAGCTCTTCATGACCAAACTTCACAGCCAGTGTAGTTGCAGTAGTTGTTAACACCAGCGTTAAATGACCTGAGTAACCTAATTCGTACAGAAATAAATCACAGTTATCCACAGTAGATCCAATAAATAAGCCAGTGACAGCTATGTGCTAGCATTTCATTGGCCTTTACACGGTTCAAAAACCACTACAGCGGTGTTCTGAAGGAAAGTTGACTGCTGTTTTTGAGAGCTGTATTAACGTATCAGCTTCAGCTATTTTTCGACGTATTCCAGTAAATGCCACAGCAATACATCTCACCGGGTTTTCAGTGACTCAATGAAAAGAGCTTTAAATGGCTCGCGTCTCGTCCTCTACATCGGATGGACTAGTTTCCACTGACAGGAAAATTACAGGTCTGTTCTACTCACAAAGCTGCTTGAATGGGAAATGGTTCAGAATCAAAGCAGCTCTGCGCACAACCCAAATGAGATTATCTGAATGTAGAGCAATTAACTAGGGTCATGTGGGCTGTTATTCAGGTCTTCCATCGCATGACACAAATTTGAGACAGGTATGTAGCCACATAACAAGCATACATGGAGGAATAGTGCACCAGTTTGTAGTATAGCAAAATCATATCAACAATTTCTACAATATCACGTTTTATGTCTGAAGACTAAGAAAATACATAATTCTTTGGACATTTGTTATTGTCAGGCTGCATGCAGGGAGTTATAGCAGTGGACTTGTGTTTGTATTGAGTGCACTGTTGAGATAAGATGAAACTGGGTCAAAGTTTAAGTAAAGGATATAATGTTGATATGAATATACCAACAATGAACAAAGATAAAACCTCAAAAACAATCTAATGTTATTATTTAACTCCATTTTTTTTTTTAAACTGATATGTGATAACCTCACAACTGCAATTAACATTTTCACTTTAGCTCAAAGAGCAACTTAACAACAGCTGGAAAACTGAACTCCAGGGGTTGAACCTCACTGCAGTGATGTAAAAGTGCACTCAGGAGTGTCAGTACGGTGTGACATCACTGTCGCATATGGTTACAGCTGCAACAAAACCACTCCCACCAGTGATGTTGGGTGTGGTCCATTTTCAACCAGAATAGGTCAGAATTTTGCAGCATTTTCGACCCTTCGTGTAAGGTTTTTACAACTTTATACATGTAAAAGAACACAGGGGACACAGAGTACACACATGTAGTACAAATCACTTCTGAGAACGAATTAAATTATATTTTATGATATATCAAAAACCTACGTAACAAAGAAATTCTGATGAAATAGACATATATATACACAAAGTACTACAACATACTACAAGTACTACCACAATCCGCCAGGAGAAGGCAAGCTATGTTCTCCGTTACCGATCCCAGCCACCACCTACGGCACTTTCACAGACAAACTGCATATCAAAGAGCACGAGGACTCCACACTGAATCCAACAATATCTTCAAAATTCCTCTCCTCCAAACCATTAACAAGTTACAATTCATCTGCCGCAGATCAACACAGCCAAACAGCTAAATAACTGAAACGCTTCGCACCTTGAGATGGTTTTCTGGATGAAAATTGCCCCCAAAGAAAATGTATCCTTGCAGCCATGTGCTGCCGTTCTCTCCTCCGTTCTGTGAAAAAACTGAGTCTCTGTGAGCTTGTATAAGGAAGGGGTAATCTTTTCAGTTTTGGCCAATGGGTTTGACCCTTGGGGGCGCACCACGGTTTTCGATATTTTTATTGGCTTAAAATTCTGTCAATCAACTCAAAGAACGTATCATTACACTCCTCACTGTCTTCCGCATTCAATGCTGTGTCGTATGCGCAAATCGGCCAATCACAGGCTTTGGTAAGGTTCAATTGCATTCTGTAAAACTGAAATTTAGACGAAAATGGGCCATTATTTACAGGGTTTTTTTTGGGCCCAGGCTCTCAAAATGATGCCAAACTGCTATATTAGATAGATTGAACACTATTAGTGATAAAAGAAGTGAAATATATAGTTATATAGTATATAAAATTACAATAAAACAGCTGAAAATGCTGCTTCCAAAATCAGAATTGACGTCGGCTGACCTCGGCTGACCTGTACAAAAACATCGATATCTCTGACCTGCTTCACTTTATCAAAGCCAATTCTTTTTAAAAAAAGACTGCTGACATGTTGTGCTATGATTTGGGAGAGTTTAGGCCTTCGTCTGCATCATTTTAAATCAATAAAAGTGCTTTTTTTTCAGGCGAACCTGAACATTTTTAATTTGAGCTATGTGTTATATTCATTCAGCATTTAACAGTAACATATACACTGATATGTTCACATATTAACAAACTATCACAAGTGTTAGTGTTATTATTCCATTGAACTTATTCAAATAGCCCTGTAGTTAGAGAGATAAGCCTCTTTGAGTGTGGGTATGAAATCTTCGAGCTGAGGCCTCAAAATGGGCTTAGAGGTTAAAAGGTTAAGCTAAAAAAAAAAATTCATTTTGGAGACCCATTAAATGAAGACAAATGATAAGATGTGCAAATGTGTTCACTCATTACATGTATGCTTTCAATCATGAACACATATACCATTGAGTAACACCACTGACATGTTTAGTTTTCAGCTGCTCTCCTATTCCTGTCAGCGGATTGGTTGTTTCCAGGGGTGGGTTTAGGGGGGTCTCAGGCAACATCCAGCCCCCTCCAATGTTCTATAGCTACTCTTTGAGCAGGACATTTCACTCCTGGCCTTCCCTATGACTACCTGTAAAAAGTGACTCTAATGCTCCTCTGACCTCTGGCTTTCACTTTGTGGGCTTTTACTGTCAAAGGGTGCAGAGACACACTTTAACTTCCTCATGACTGACTCGTCGGAGGTGTTCTAGGGTTCCATATCAGCTCAGCTGTGTTGGGCAAGCTACTTGGAGAGCGTACTGAGCTAACCTTCCAGTCACTCAACATTAAAGGTAGCTTAAGTACACTGAAGCTCTGAAGCTACCCCCAAAGAAATGTAGCAAGCTAAGCTACATCAACATAAAAACAACACAGCAACAAGAAGCTTGTAGCTTCTACATTGAAGCTCTTTTTTTAAATCATCTTTATTCTAAGTGAATGCTATTAATGTATACATATGAAGTATTTTATAGAAATAAATATAGATGTACATAATATTCATTATTTCCCTTGTGATTGACTTTATCACTGTGTCAATGCAGAGGTGTTGTCTGAGACAGAGCAGTGCAAAACCCAAATATAGAAGTCATTCATCGTGATAATGGCATTTTGAAATTCTCTATTCACTACATGAATGAAAATGTTGTGCTTTCTCAGCAGGTGCATCCGTTTGATGTTTATTCTGCGAGTTTCATTGGAATACAGATGACTTGGCAATGCTCAATGTCTGTCACTGTTTTCAGAGGATATCAGATGGTTCTGAAATGTCATTTTCCTCTGATGTAGCCCTCTAAAGCCTACTCAGTTTCACATCAGTGTGTCCTTCTAGTGATGAGAGACCCTGCTGCATTTCTTGTCTCCCTCAGGTATATATGGGCCGGATGAAGGCTGGGCATCAGCCTACCCAGAATGCAAAGAGAGAAACCAGTCACCAATCAACATTGTGGACCAGGATACCAAAGTATCCACAGAGTATCAGGAACTGACACTGGAGGGCTTCGATATGGAATCCTCTAATAAGACATCTATGAAGAACACTGGCAAAACAGGTACAGTAAAGCCAACACAGGCTCCTGTTGCAGATTGGATTTACTCTGGATTATCCTTTCTCAATTTATGTGGAATAAGCTTTTTTCTACACTCATTCTGACTAAAATGTTTGAAGTAGTGAAATGAAGGACTCAGTTACATTTTGAAAATGAATAACTAAGCCTATGTTATGGGCCATTTAGGGGAGAATGAGAATCAAATATGTGCTGACACGATATGTTAAGCAACACTTTTAGGTTCCCCAGTATTTCATGTTTAGTTCATATGGACTGTACTTGTATTTCTCTTTTCTAGTCTCTCGACCATTCAAAGCTCTTTAACACTACATGTCATCATTCACCCATTCATACACTGACGGCAGGGCTACCATGCAAGGTGCCACCTGCCCATCAGGACTAACTAACATTCATACTACATTCACACACCGTAGGCTACAGGAGCAAGTTCGGGTTAAGTGTGTTGACAAGGACACATGGACATGGACTATGATTGAAGGACGACCCTGGTCTACCACTGAGCCACAGTCACCCCATTACAGGCAGGTCCTGAAGATTGTGATGATTGCCAGTTAATCTATTTGTTTCTCCAACACTTTGATACAGAGCAAAACATCTTGATATCTACTGGCCTTCAAACCTTGTAGGATATTCAATAGATTATTCAAAATTGCTAACTTTTTGTCCACTGGCACCGTCATCGTCAAGTTTGGACATGAACAAAAATGATCTCCATATATTGAATCTAAATGAGTTTTATGAGCCCTGTCCTTTCATCTCAACTATTCTCAGGCCAGCGTTTTATCCCTGCGACACTTTCATGTTGTAGGATCTATTTAGAGTTGTTCTGGTACTGATACCAGTATTGGCTCCGATACAGCCTACAATGCTGGATTGGATATCGGCAATTACACAAGTCCATGCACCAATCTAATATCATGTTATCATATCATTTATCAGCTCATTTAAGCTACACAGGAAACACAACAGGTGTTACTTACTCCACGATCCATACATCCTGCCCGAATGGTTCTGCACATGTGCAAACTACTACTAAACACCTGTGGTTAAACACTCATCTATCTTATTCTTCCCTGCTATTGCTACATTGTTAACAACAAATTCCCTGTTGAAATCTGCAGGGAAAGTGCCATTAGCCGTTAGCAGCCGGTGGGCAGCACAGTCCTGCTTGGCTAAATTACAGAGCTAATAGCTAACGTAAATTCAGTAAAAAGGAGTGTTGGGCGAAGGTAAATTATACCGTTATCATGATGTGTGTTCAAAGGGAATCTTGTAAAACGTGGTGTTTGGCGAGAAACTTGAATATATAGATCTGTTTGAAAAGGTTTCGGTCTAAGAACATGGAAGCATCACTAAAAAGTACTCACGGTTCAATTTGATTTAACTGATGTTTTGAACCATAGTTGTGTGCTCACAGTTTTCATGAGGCATTATGACTAACATCTGCATGTGCTCACTTTCTTTTTTTTAAAGTGTTTTAGATCATCTGCATGAACTGTTGGCTTGCTTACAACCTGCCTTATTGTTGCACTACTCTTTTGTCTTGCTGATTTATTGTAACAATGTTAGCATGTTCCCAGATCTCAACAATTACTTTGTACAAAGTTTTCATAACTGATAGAAATGACGGTCAGAACTGAAAATAAGTTGTAAAAAAGCTGAATTATCCATATTTTATTTTATTTGAACGATATTTCACTTATCACTGAACATCAGTCTTACCAAAGCTAAGATGCAATAAGTAGTCACAAACCTCGAAGAAGCAGTCACGATCTTCAAAGGAAAGTTGTCAGTTTTTAATGACATGATGTTGGTAACCATATAACGCTGTGACAGACCACAGTGCCGAGAGAATGAAAAGCTCAAGTGTGATATCTTTAATAACCCCAGCTCATATTGGCAGGTGTCTGCACGTCAAACATCTGTTGCATCACTTTCCCGCAGATGCTTATAAAACCAGACAGGTGCAATACGCAGCAAGTCATTTATGATGAAGATTACACATCGCATTTTCATTCAGATATGCTGCATCCGTATTAGTACAAGTGCCATGGCAGGTGTCGCCTCTGTAGGCTTCAGCAGCGGGACATCTGCATTCGGCTCTCTTGGCATCTCAAGGACCCTCCTTGTCAGCTACAGGTATTTTTCACAATTCCATCAGTAAGATGGATGATCTTTCACCCACAGTGGAAAACTGGAGTTTAAAGGCTTCTGAGAGGCAGAGGCCACAGATGGTTGGCATCACTGTTGACAGCATGCTGAGTGCTGCCCAGAGCACAGCTGTGTGTTTAGCACAATAATGTTTTACATCCCATCATTTGCTCAATCGAGGATGTATGAGTCTTATGTGATGACACATTTGAATAAATTCAAATTTTCTGCAGGTTAACTGTGACTTCACTAAGCACATTTCGTTGTCTGAAACTGTATTAGCCTGGATGACGAAGGGAGACGGCAACTAATAGAATCAATTGGGGTCTCATTTATAAAACAGAGCGTAGGATCCACGTTCAAAGGAGGAAATGAACGTATGCCAAAAAATATTCATATTTATAAAACCATGTGTGTACCTCGCCAGTGGGAAATTTCCTTTTATAAATCACAAATGAACCTGTAAATGTCCCGCCCTCTACTCGCCCACATTCAACTACGTATAAACGGTCAAAGCACCTCATGAATGTTGATGCATAGAAATGAGCTGCTGATCAATAGTTCTTTATGGTGAGTCACAGCAGCTACCAAGAGGAAGGCCACTCGCTCCCTCCCAACTCTTCATTTACGTATCCTAACAGGGCCAGAGTATCCACTATGCAGCATTCCACATCAGGAGTGTCACGGCAGTAACAATGTAAGTTTGATAGGTGAACACATTTTCTTATTTATTTGCTTCTGTTTTTTTATGGCATTATCATTAGGACTGATAATGAGGGTATGGAGTGATGGTACGAGAGCTCTCTCTGGCTTTATTTCCAGACTAACTTGGTTATGTGCAGGTGATGAAGATTTGTCAGGTGAGGTGACTGGAGGAAGCAGAGTGTGTGACAGTCACCGCCGTGACACCGGTGACTTGTGATACTTGAGTCAGAGAGCTGTTTACAGTTGGTCTGTATACAGCATGCTGCATCTGTCACTATGGAATAAACCATAAATAAATCAATAAAGTCGAGTTCACTGCGGCAATTTTACTCACAAACACTTAATGAAAACTGAGATCTGCACAGTATTAGAAGACTATTGAAAACTCTAGACATTCTGTACTGCAGTTCTTTAACCCTATTTGACGTTATCTTACAGATGATCATTTCATCAGCTGCTCCACAGCTGACCATGAGTGTCAGTAGTTCGATCTCTCCTCTGCGTTTCGGACAGCGCTGATGAAATATATGAAATAAAATTTGATTTGAGGTTTGAGTTGGTTGATATTGTTTGTAATTGAAATGGGCTTATAGTTATCTACACTAGTACAAGCACAAATAACTGCTGGTTTGACTGTTAATGATAAAGAGAATATATAAGTGCAAAGTAACGTGTGGTATGAAGTTACATTAAATGTGAGATGCATCATTATACCTGTAATGAAGCCTTTCACTTTTAATTTATACAATCTCATTTATATAACCCGGCTTCACAACTTCACCATCTGTGTCTCCAAAATGTTTATACGCATGGGTCAGTGTTTCCGTACAGGTGAGCACATTCTCCCTTCAAGTTTGCGTGGGAAGTGGCATGCG
The DNA here is from genome assembly GCF_910591455.1 of Pholis gunnellus. Lineage (NCBI taxonomy): Eukaryota > Metazoa > Chordata > Actinopteri > Perciformes > Pholidae > Pholis > Pholis gunnellus. The sequence goes on along the minus strand of NC_136529.1, from coordinate 541,088 downwards.
CCTCTTTCAGGCCCCGTTTTGTGCGTACGCAACGGTTATAAATGAGAGCCCAGATCCTTTTAATCACACAATATCTCAACAAATGATATTTTATATATATATAACACATATGTGGACATGGACAAACGTTTGGACACCTTAGACAACAGGAAGTGATGAATCAGAAAAGTTTAATATTGTACACCATGAACATGTGCACCATGTGTGCTCTACTGGAGAAACAGCAGGGCATCACCAAAGTCAGTCGTCCAAGAAATGGGACCAAGAATTTGAGCATAAAATGTAAAATCCATGCTGGATTGTGAAGCTTCTGAAAGAGACGCATCACACCACAGTCCTCGTTGGAGCCCTTTATCGTTGACGCCATTAAAGTTAGTGTCAAGACCGTAGCCTTCCAGAGACATTTGATCGTCGTTGACAACATCTCCGATGTTTCCGACATCATCTTTATTATTTTAACATTGTAGAAATGCACTAATTTCCTTTTGAGAGAGTTCAATGAGAAGATCGTTACCACTCTCATGTCTCTCCGTTAAATGAAAGGATACAGCCCTGATAGCTTAGCTTAGCACAGAGACTTTGTCAAAGGGAAACCAAATCAGCCAACCAGCATTTATAAAGCTCGCTGGTTAACATGTTGAATCTTGTAGGCTGACGATAGACTCCAGCAGTGTATTAGGACGATATTCCATCAGGTGCTTATAACAGCAAAATGGGAGGCTACACATGAAATGAGTATTGGTTGAGGCTGACAGGAGTCTCAATAATTATGGGGTGGAGAAGAGTGCCATCTACACTAATATCTAAAATTCAATAAATAAGGTAAAGGATAAAATCACATTCAGAATCAGAATCAGAATCAGAACCGTTTATTGCCATGGTATGTTGAACATACAAGGAATTTGACATGACGGGAAGGTGCTTAACATTTAACAATCAACAACAACAACAACAACAACAATCAGTGCAAGTAGAAACAAAATAATATTAATATTGGGATATAAAATAAAGTAAGATATAAAATAAAGTGAAACATAGAATAAGGATGAAATATAAAATAAAGTGAAATATAAAATAAAGTGCACAAACGAACCGATAACAGGACTATAAACAACGAACAGATAACAGGACTATAAACAAGTAAGATGTGTAGTGTAAAAGTGTCGAGTGAAATAGAAGGGATCGAAAGGATGCAGGGGAGTGACCGGTAGGAATTTTTCCTGGAGATGACAGTCAGTGGGGGTCCCGGGCTCTGTTAATGAGCCCAACTGCGGAAGGGAAGAAGCTGTTCATGTGTCAGGAGGTCTTGGTCCTGATGGACCTCAGCCTCCTGCCAGATGGGAGTGGCACAAACAGTTTTTGTCCAGGGTGAGAGGGGTCGGCTACAATCTTTCTTGCTCGCTTCAGGGTCCTTGAAGCGAACAAGTCCTGGAGGGACGACAGATTGCAGCCAATCACCCTCTCAGCAGAGTGGATGATGCGCTGCAGCCTGCCCTTGTCCTTGGCTGTGGCTGCAGCGTACCAGACCGTGATGGAGGAGCAGAGGATGGACTCAATGATGGCTGTGTAGAAGTGCACCATCATTGTCTTTGGCAGGTTGAATTGCTTCAGCTACCTCAGGAAGTACATCCTCTGCTGAGCCTTCTTGGTGATGGAGCTGATGTTCAGCTCCCACTTGAGGTCCTGGGATATGATGGAGCCCAGGAAGCGGAAGGACTCCACCGCGTCGACGGGGGAGTCACACAGGGTGATAGGAGCTGGTGGGGCTGCGTTCTTCCGGAAATCCACAACCATCTCCACTGTCTTTAGAGCGTTGAGCTCCAAGTTATTCAGACCGCACCAGGTCACCAGATGATCAGTCTCCCACCTGTAGGCGGACTCATCCCCACCAGAGATGAGTCCAATGAGGGTGGTGTCATCCACGAATTTCAGGAGCTTGACGGACTGGTGACTGGAGGTGCAGCTGTTGGTGTACAGGGAGAAGAGCAGAGGGGAAAGAACGCAGCCTTGGGGGAACCGGTGCTGATGGTCCGGGAGGCTGAGACGTGTTTTCCCAGCTTGACATGCTGCTTCCTGTCAGACAGGAAGTCTGTGATCCACTTGCAGGTGGAGTCGGGCACGTGCAGCTGGGAGAGCTTGTCATGCAGCAAAGACGGGATGATGGTTCGCTCTAAAACTGAAGTAAGATTACAAAGTGATGCAATGCTGAGGCGCCAAACACTTGTTAAATGACAATTTCAATTAATAACAAGCTTCTAGGTGACTGTAAAAGGACTTTGATTTTCAGTTTTGTTGTCATATTCTTTGCCCGGACTGTCCATATCGCCTATAGCCTGAGATGTTGCGCTCATTACTGTAAATGTGTGAGGCTCACAGCAGGCTAAGTCATGTGGCATTAGGTCAGACTGTGATTTTAATCCCCTGTCCTCCTTTTGTTTAGTTTTCCAGAAGACAATGTTTAATCCTGACATTGAAAATATCTAATAGAAAAAAGTCTATACAGTAGATCATTGTGTTCTTGCTTTTCATTTGACCAAACATACATCAACAAATACATGAGAAATTGTATTTGTCCTCACAAGTGTAATTAATGCACAGGAAAGAAACATCCTCTGTGAAAAATAAGAGAATCGTCTTTTTATGGTAGCTTATCAATAACTGAAGTTGAAATCTTGTAATTACAGTGCTACGTAATATATTGATTGACCATGCTGTGTTTCAGGATATTTCATTCTGATAGACTCGTGCCTGTTCGAAGTGTCCTGATCGCTTGGACCCTGCAAGTGCTTTTAGGAATTGTGTTTACATTGTACATTATTATTTTATTTGTATTCATTTTCACCTATTAATATAGCACATTTTGGTATACACTACACTGTGATTTGAAAGCGAGATGCCCAACACCATTTCATCACTTGGGACAGATGGTTTCAAGCCTTCTCTGTCCTCTCCTTCACCCTGTTGTTGTGATGCGTCTTCACTGGAAGTCAGCTGACAGCACAAATGTGCTCAGCACTGTGGACAGCATGCTGGAACTCATCTTTGGAGGAGTATGAAGCCAAAGAGAGACAGTGCACGATGGTATACATTAAAGAAACAGACCAACACTTTGGAACATGCACCTGCTTGCTGTCTAATACCAATATCAATGTAATAGCTGTGTGTAAAAGGTACACAGTATAACCACTCTGAAGCAGTTACAGTAAAAGAATCAGCTTTCTTTTGAAAATCTGACAAGATGTCGTCATAATAATCCTAATCACATTAGGACTATTAAAAGACGATGTATCCTTCTTTGCTTGCAAATTCCCTCAGCATCCTTGTTGCTGTACCTGTTTTTTCTTCCCAATTTTCAGTGACTGATTAAGGTCACAGAGAGCGAGTAGATGTCCTGTCCACCTCCCAGTCACTGCATCAAGAGCGGGTGTCAATGAGCCGCTGAGATGTGAGACATCTGATTGTCTGAGTGCAGGTCAGCCAAGGCGGACACAATATGTGCTGTCATGCCCCGTGGGAGTGGACCCACGAGCTGACCTTCAGGGAAAGGATTCCCAGCGCTGACACCCGCCAGCACAGAACGGCAAGATGAGAGTGAGAGACAGGCAGAGAAAGAGAATACCCCATCATCGCAGTCAGGGTGAAAACTTCCCTGACACATTTGATGCAGAGCGTCCCCAGGGCTTCAGAAACTCAAACTACCTCCCCAAGGCCACCCAGCCTGCTCACAGAGAAATAACAAAAAGAGAGGAAGATGATAGTGATGGCCACCTGCAAATAAGAAACAAAGCAGAGCATCATTTAAATGGATTTGGGGATCTGCAGCGTGTAGAGAATCATGTAAGGACACTAACACAAACAGCAGCTGTGAAACAAAATGGCGCGCAGCTTCATGCTCTCCCCTGCTACATAATGCATGGCTAACAAGACAAATGTCCCTTCATTTTCCCCACACATTATGCATGGATTCTGCACGGTTTCTAAATGACAGATTAAGGTTTCACCTGTGGAGGGATCACCATGGTGGAGATGCTGCTGAATGCTGTGATGGAGGGAGGATGACCCCCCACCAAACTAGTACAAACTCAATTTAGAGACGTCACAGTGGTTTTCTTCGCAGGTCAACTTTTGTTTCTCGACCTTAAATGTGGATTTAACATGTTATGGATGGGATGGAAAGAAAGAAAGTTCATGCCATTTATTTTAAATAGTTTCTTATTAAAGAGGAAAACCACCTAAATGAGGAATTCATGGCCTTTTAATCAATGGTAATAAACATGAGCTACTCTCGTTCAAAGCCTGAAACCAGAGAAGTCACAAACTTGTCAAACTTGTCACAAACTTGTCATCAAGTTTGTGACTTGATGACAAGACTAAGTGTGGAGCTGTTCAATAGACAATGAATGATAGACTGCTGCTGTGTTGTTTTATTTTGTTCTCGTGTTCTCATTTCATTTGTGCAACAGAAAATGTACCCATATACTCAGAACATTGTCCTGGTTCTCTCGGTGCCATCTATGACATCTCTCCCCATTCATTGTCTGTGGTGTAGTTTTTTCACATCCCCCTCAGTATTTAGGACATCTACATTTGCCCACCATCAGCAACAAAAACATGAAAGTAGCATAGGACTTTTATTTTGAAGAACCAAAAGAATGCAACTCATAGACGTAACAATGTCTTTGTTTAGGGCCGTAAGCAAATGTTGCAATGTGTCATAACAACAGAAAGAAGTGATGTTGTAAAGTGCAGGGAGGCGTTGTCATAAATCCTACTGCTTTTCTTTGCAAGACCTGCCATGTGTAGCGTTCCAGCACCAGGGTTGGCCAGGTGACCATGCTCGCCAAAGTACCAGTAACCCGACTTCTCCAGGTCCTGTGCCCTGACCAATGGGCTATCCTGACCCTAACTACTCAAGGTCAATGCCTAACCTTAACCAATCGCCTCCACCTAAACTAGCCACGCGGGACGGGCCTTACCAAGAGGGATTCCTAATTACGCTGCAGGGAGAGATGACAGGAGGAGACCTGGGGAAGGATTCACGATACAGCCGCGAATAACAGAGAATAAGACAAACCAAAACGCAGAAAGTCCGTCCAGCTATGACCAGTATTAGTGTTACTCTAATAATAGTCTGAGATTTAGAAATTTAAGTCATAATAGAAAAGGTTGCTTCGAGTCATATGTGGATGTTTTTGCATTTCCTGACAGTCCGTAGACTACTGTAATTCAATTCAAATTTTTTTCAATTCAATTTTATTTGTATAGCCCAATATCATGAATCACACATTTGCTTCAGAGGGCTTTTTAATCTGTACAACATACAACATCCTCTGTCCTTGGACCTGGATTAGAACAAAACTCCAGAATATAAGTGCAGTAGATGTCATGTGTACAGAACGGACATAATAAAATGGCATTATAGTCCATACATATGACACAGATGATACATATTAGAGTAGTAATAGCAGTAGTAGCACTGATACAAATTATAATAATAGAACAAGTATTACTCCTTTCCTGCTAGAGGGATCCATCCTCAATCACTCTCCTTGAGGTTTCTTCCTTTTATTTCCTGTTTTTTTTTTATTCATTTAATTTATATTTTTTGGAGGGGGGTCCCTAAAGTGAATTAATAATCTTGATGAATAATCACAATAATTATTTTGGCCATAATGGTGCAGCAATAACTACCAGACTGTATCAGCAGAGCTCATCATGCTCAGCAGACCATATGAAAACCTCAGAGTTACTGTTTTAACTGTGCGTTTTTATATTCTATGCTATTTCCTACTGGGCCTGTTAATATGTTCTCAAGTGTATATGATCCTTCATGACTCAGAGTCGTGGCCAACGTCTTGATGAAATGATGAACGGGGTCACTCTTCACTTGAGTGCTTCCTCTATAAATGGGGCGGATGAAGTACGGCTGCACTGGGTAATGGAACACGTGATTCCTTTCAGAGCCATTTGTGAATGTGCAAATAAGGCCCCCTCTTAATTCTCTCTACATTTCAGAGAGATGATAACAAAGGATCCTGCGAGGGCAGTTGGCACTGTCTGAAGAGAACGATTTGCTCTGCAAATTAGCCCCTCATTTGACAAACTTGCCTCAAAAGCGGACGGAAAATGACAGAAGTGGTCTTGTATGAGCACGTCTTCCTCAGAGCAAATGGAAAAGATAAACACATATCTACCTGTGGCATGTCCTCAGAATAAATCATTTTGTCTTTCTGTCTCTATAGAACTTAAGGAAATGTGTCGTCACACACATTTTATTGACTTCATGAGCAATCTTTGACATTTGCCTTCACATCAACAACAGACGCCAATTTTCTGTCTTCTGTTTCTTTGAAGGGAATGATTACATACTGTATGTATGTACTTTGAAAAAGATGTTGAATGATGTCTGACTCTCCATCCTCCTGGCTTTCTTCCAGTGGCCATCATGTTGAAGGATGATTACTTCGTACGGGGAGCAGGTCTACCAGGGAGGTTTAAGGCAGAAAAAGTGGAGTTTCATTGGGGTCCAAACAACGGATCTGAAGGCTCAGAGCACAGCATTAACGGCCGCCGTTACCCCGTGGAGGTAAGTGCAATCCACCACAACTCCACATAACCAGAAAACAAACCATATTTGAGCAAGAGAATGGTTACATTTCTTTGATATAGGTGTCTTTAAGGGTATATATATTTTGAGACCTCTTCAATAGGTTTCTGAAGGACGGTCTGGTTTGGATATCCCTTGGCCGTTACTGAAGTCTGGGTAGAGCTGCAATAGGATGAGAAACCATAGTTGAGTGAAAAGTGTGAAAAGCTGTTATCAACATAACAGCTGTTTTTATAGGCTGCAAAATTCTCTCTTAACTTTATAGAGGATTGTCATTTTACACGTAAGAGCAGTGTGCGGAATACCCGATGGCAATCGGGGGTCCTGTCTCCAAAAACTGCTAGGCCTTGGTAAGCTTCTAAGAAACAATTTAGTGACGATTGCAAGAGACACATAACTTAGATTATGGTTTCAGAGAACCCCCCAAAAAGTAGCTATTGAGGCTTTCAGGAGGTCTGAAGGGTCAATCAACCCTGTATTTCACACAATGTGTAAGAGACATGCATATGCAATACAGTGTAACAGGAAACGTAAATTCTAAACAAAGTGCTTCTTAAATAGGAACTGACGTGTGCTTGTAGGTTGTGAGGGCATGAAGTTTGAGTAAAGGACAAACGTTGAATATTCTCATCCCCTGAGGAACCAGAGGGATTAAACACATCCTAACTGCGTGTGTCAAATATCCCTGCTTCAAACAAGCCTTATAGATACCCTTGTAGTAGAGGTAGGTTAATTGAGGCTCGCCACTATTGCAGAATTTATGGTAATAGTTCTCCCATTGAACATGGGAACGCTAAGAAAATGAAACAATGTTACGGTTTGGACAGCACCTAAAACCAGCCTGACCATATTTATCTGATTGAGAAGACATGGTGCAACAAGCTGATGAATGTCTTTACCTTGATTGTTGAGCGGCTTGAAGTGGAATGAATGCGGAGCGCTGGTGAGGCAGAAACTTAAGGATGTTCGGCCCTGAGGCCTGCATGGATTGTTTGCTGGATTTAGCTGGAGACAGCTTGGTGCCTATCAGGTTGTTACCTGCACAGAGTGACCCGGAGAAACCGGTGAGATTCCCCGGCAGGGAAACAATAGAAAAGAGATCCTTTCTCCTCTGCTGAGAAACTGGACGTTGGCTTAATCCTACAAAAGAGACTGGAAAAAAGTGATGTGGACAAACGCGTCGGTTCGTAATGAAAACACACAGACAACAGCGTAACGGCAGCATGAACGTACTGACGGAAGAGAGATACTAAAAAGAGGTAGCAGCAAGATGATAGGCTAATGATGCAAATGTTTCGTTGTGGATAAAGGAGACTAGGTGATCTAAACAGCTAGAAGATTGACAGCCTCGAACAATGAATTATGAGTGAGCACGCATGAGAAGTGAATGACAGATGTATGAGAAATAAAAGAGTATAGTCTTCCTGGCTGAACTTTCACTAGAGCTTCATGTGTCTGGCTTTTCTCTGACTGCATAAGAAGGAATTACTTATTATAATTGCTTATTTTTCACCAAGAGACCACTTCTGGGTCTAGCTATCACCTGGTCCGGATCCTGCATTGGAGGCCACAGGGTTTGTGAAGTGGTGAGCTGTGCTGCTCTGTTAGCAGTCCTGGGGAGGGTTCTTCTGCTATGTCTGTTTCTCCATGTTTACACAGAGTATTGGACAGCTCTCCCTTTACGTTAAGTTAGCTAATAACCACCACCGTATCTCTAAAAGCTTGATTTGATGAGTGCGCCCTCTGAGCTCTGTCCCTCAGGGTTGTGTAAAACATTTTCTTTATTTGCAATTTTTTTTTATTTATGAGTACCAATCCAATTATCAAATGCACTTAATAACAGGACCACATTACATACTCTGTGCTAATGAGGATGGAACATGAAAATGTGCTGGTGAAATAGTAAATGAATGCCAGAGTATTTGAAGGGATCGCAGCTCAGTATGGTGAGATTCATCTAAATTGGTATCCAGTACGGGTGTGGGGGTCAAGGTGGGGAAGGGTTCGTCTTCAAAAGCCTGTCTCGTGCGAGTAATCAGTGTAGACATTATTATTATTTAACCCGGATCACCACTTTTCCTTGATCTTAACGAAGTAGGTTTACATCCCTGCCTTTGACTGTACTCACGCCATACTACGTCTGGGGGATTCTTTAAAAAAGATCTGAATGGGCCACTATTTGCTAGTTGAGTTTGTATGAGTTAATCGACTAATACCTTTCCATGTGTACTAGAAAACTTGGAAAACAGTTGACCAATATTCCAGTCATTGCATGGAATAAAGTAAAATGTCCCATTTCATCATTCTCCTATTTTCATTTGGCTGAGAATGAACTACAAGCTAGCTATCACAGATCCCCAGAATGGATAACATGGCCATCTGAAAGGGCAACGTCATGTTGAGGTTCAGATCATGGTTTAAATGGTGGCTTATGAAGCAGAGTGTTTTCAATAGGCTGCTCTCGGTTGTATTGTAGAGAGGCTGTGAACACACCCCCAAGTCACGGGTGGGAGCCCAAAACAGCTGCTAAATACTGGCTAATGGAACTTTATTGTCTCTTCAAACGCATACATTGTTAAAAGGTAAAGTCAACCATGACATGGCATGTTCAACTTTTCCAGTACTTTCACTATAAAGTGCTCTACAACTGCAGATGTGTTTACATTATTAATCAATTGGTCATAGTTTACAAGCACATGAGAGATTGTGGTAACACTATATAATAACTACACACTGAAGCATTAGTTAAGTATGAGTAAACACTTAATTCATCATTTATAAAGCATTGTTCATACATTAACACTCATTAGTATGCAATTTCTAACAATAGTTATAAATGTTTTATTCTTGATTAATAAGCTCGTCTATTATGTGTTTCATTATTGTGTTTTCTACTTTATAAATGATGGATTCCCCATTTCTAAATTAAGTATTATATATTTTACAAATTATTAAGGAGTTGTAGATGATTAATAAGATCCTTCATAAAGTGTTAGTAAATGATTAAGAACGTATTTAAATACATTATTCATCCATGTATATATATATATATATATATATATATATATATATAATGATTTATGGATAGAGACTATGTTAATATATGCTTTATAAACACTTATTACTACTGCAATTCATGAATAATTCATGATTAATTAAGGTACTTATACTAGTTAGTAAAGTATTTTGTGTGACCTCATCTAAAGTGAGGACTATTTTTGTCTTACAAAGCATTTATAAATGACATTGAAAGGCCATCACTGCCTCAAAACCCATAGTTTTTTTACAGAAAAGGCAAACAGACAACACAAAGTGATCAAGAACATATCAATATTTATTGCAAGATGCAAACAATATACTGTTAAATACAAACCTCTCAGCCATTCATTCATGGAAGAAACAAACAAAGACGTTCTCCTTCAGGAGAACATGGCTGGATATAAAGCATTTGTAAATATACGACTAGAGCTAACCAGGAGCTTTGCATATTAGTTTACATTTACTTATTTAATTATACATTTTAACCAAGCATTAAAACTACTGATGCCACGAAGCAAGTATTTAGATAAATATACAATTATTTATTTCCTATTTGTTTTAATTGCGTGTTTTACATTCATAATACCATGATATATACGGTTACTGTTTGTGATTCAGAATTATACTACATTTTACACCTTACCGCCCATCCATATTGTCATCTATTAAAACACAGTAAGTGGAAAGCTTTTGGACAGCATTTGTGTCGGAATGAATCTGAAAGCATTTAGATCTACGCCGTTGATCACTGTAACCGTGATCACAACGAGCGGTTTCCACTGTTCTAGCCTCAGACACACAATTGTCTCTCGGTTTTTAAAAACGTCCTGTAAAATAATTCTTTTAAAAGAGTGGAGATCTTAAAGAAAAACTTTACACAGGTGACATTACCCAAAAGTAAGTGAATGGACTTGCCTGACCAGGCCTCACCTCTCAAACTTGATTGTTGGCATTAAGAGATACTCTTTTCATCCAGCTTTAACATCCCCCAACTAAACTCATTGTATGTGTGTGAATATGCGGGTGTGTGTGTATTGCATGTTGTTTACGTGCAGCTGTCAGTCTCTTGAACGCTGAAATGTCAGCCATCTCTGTTTGGACTTCTCCTGGAGCTCTGCCTCTGTACTGTGGCTGGCCAAACAGATGAATATGTATAGTTTGACATTTGGTAGATCAGCACACTGACGGTTCAGCTTGATATTGTAATCTTCTCCTTCCGCTCCAAACTCTTTTTTTCTTTCCAAACCTTTCCACAACGTTGCATAAAGGTGCCTTTGTGTCAGTGGTTGATATAGCTCTGTATGGAGAAGATGCATTTGTCCTCACCACTCAGTTTGGAAATATTGCTTACCTGTCTGCCAGAGAAAAAGTCAAAAATGTTGCTGAAAGCACAAAACCTCCAATATGAATGCATGAAGCTTCGTGGGACTGCTGTTTTTAAATTGCTAGATTTATAATATGCCATCACCGTTGATTTAGCAGTGAGACATCAGCAAGGAAAAGTTCCCATGTAGCACTTTTATAAAGTTCCAGTGAAAAATCAAGCCTGCTTCCTCATATTGACTGAGCCTCTCAGTCAACTGCACTATTTCCCCAGACACACACACACACACACACACACACACACACACACACACACACACACACACACACACACACACACACACACACACACACACACACACACACACACACACACACACACACACACACCTCGGCCTTGTGCCAGATTCAATATTGGCAGTATGGCTCAGCTGATCCGTCCGTTAAGGCCACAAGTGATACTGATATTTCAATAACAAACATGATTATGATACAGAACCTAGGTTGTGCAAAGTGAATAGTTGTAATTACAGCCATTTTTAAAACTGACCTCATGGTTTCCTTTGATAATTTAGGCCTGATAATATTAAGGCATCAATAAAAGACCAAAACAGTTAGTTTATTTATGTTACTTTGAATTCCTTAGTGCATTATTACATTTCTAATTGAATTCATATTTATATTACATATTTTAAATGAAAGTTAAAATTGAATGCAGCTTTCCACTTGATCTTGATGTAATTGATGTGCTCAGAATTTCCTCGTCAAACAAGGAGTTGTCATGGCAACAAAGTATACAAACAAATGTAATAGATTTGTTGATGATTGGCTGCAAGTAAAACCATACAGTCATGTTTTTCTAGATCTGTGCACAAAAAGGATCGATTGCAGGAATTGTTTGACTAGTTTCGAAACTACTTAGTCCTGGATTATATCGGTCTATTAGCCCAGCCCTAATCAATGTATTTATACGTTTAGAAGTGCCAGCTTTGTTATTTAGTGGCTAATAGTGTCATACATAGTCTGTGCATTCTTTTTCAGTATACTGAATGTTATTTATTATATTTATTTGAGTGTTTTTTTTAAACATTAGTCCTTTGTGATAAAACATAGTGTAAATATATTTATAATTCAAAAGCACAGAGCAGAATTCCTTATTCAGCCAAATTGTATTCATTCTGGTAGTTTAATCATCTATCTATAAGTCACTGATATGTATTTTCTATCACTGAATGTGATTGTTTTTAGGGTAGAAAATCATCTCAAACATTTTCATACTATTTTGAGAAATACACTTTCTCTCCAAAACACTGCTACAAGACTCTATAAGACCGGAGAGCATTACATTGTTATGTTTACATGCAGGATAAAATGCAAAGCAACATTCAGTGAGAGAAAAGGCTCTCTACAGTGCATCAGCAATGCCCGACAGTGATTGACTGGAGTATCAGCCTCTGATGCTGGTTCATACAACCACAGCATCGGCATTGAAATAGGAGCACGGTTTGATTGCTGTCTCCCCCCCCCGGGTGAACTTCATTGCATGCCTGCTACATTGCTCAATGTGACCTCAGCAGGGAGAGAATGAAAACTAATATATGGACACACAGTAAGCACAGTTAGCCCATAGACAAAGGTCCTCCATTGAGTTTGAACCTAAACCTCAACAGCACATATTCAAAAAAATCTGCAAATAAAACTCTGGTGGGATGCCACCAGAGGAAGGAGGGATAATATTCTCCAAGTGATCTATATTAAGTGACAAAGACTTTATTGCCATTTCAACATAGTGTCGAGGGGAGACCTTTTCAGGGGAGAGACAGGCCGCTGGACTTCTGCTGCTGCTAACTTTCTGCAGCAAAGTCCCACCAAAAATGAACTGGATCCGGCTTACAATCAAAAAGTATTTAATTAACATGAGAAGCTAGAACAGTGGCAAACTGAATTACTCTATCGATATCAATATGTCCCTTGGGGCTGAGTCCTCACTTGCCCCACCTAATCGGCCAGCCCAGCTGGTCAACTCCTGAGTGGTAACGGCGCGAACAGAACCCAAAACTCTCTGCAACTCTCCTATATTTAAAAGTCTCTGTCCGAATGTTTAAATGTCCAGTATCAGCCTCTGTGATTGGCCGAAATACAATAAACCCCTAATGGCTTTGGCCAGTTATCAGCTCAGTGTTTGGTTGAAGTCGTCCGGACTCCTCCTGCTCTGTTGGTCATCTGTCCAGCTCCTCTGTGTCCCCTTTGATGTCCCCTTTGATGTCTCTGGTCCTCGACCTATTCCCTTATATGGTCGTGAAGAGCCTGTCCTCTGCATTCCTCACTGACCCTATCTCCCCTGATCTCTCTGCCTCATGGCTCAGAACCCCCTAACCTATGTGACTATACTTTGGTTCAATACTTCCAATGATTATGTTAAAGACTCCTACAAGTAAACTTATTGCAAACATATAATATCTTCTATAAGTAAACATCCTGTAAACCTATATTACATTCCATAAGTAAATATATTGTGACTCTTAACATAATTTACATTCTCATCATTGTGACAATTTTATTCACCACTAGGGGTGTTATTAATTCTACTAAATAATGCTTTTAAGACTTAAATTCTCCACAATTCCCCCCTAATTCGCTGCTCACAGCGAATTAATCAATTCCCTGGAAATACACAATCCCTCTCTAATGGACTTTTATGGTCCGAGGGTGAGTTTCCTTAACTAAACAATAGTCATCTGTCTCTCAAGTTCATCCTATACACTTAACTGATTGCCCTACATGTTTGTCTCACTGAGCGCAGTATCAATAAGCCTCTGTACAAGTCCACGGATGCAAGGGATGGAACAGCATCCACGAAGGACAAGGACTATCTGGGCTGCCTAGTTGGGACATGACGTGTGCATGAGGTTGGCGATGGAGGAGATTGTGAGGTTGCTGGCAGGAGGGCTGGTTGGAGATGGGTTGAAGTCAGGCTCGCTTGGTGTGGGTGGTCCTTGCTGGTGCTGCTGGACCAGGTGGAGGACATCCATCGAGGTCAGGATCCATCCTGTGAAGTGAGGGATAGAGAAGGAGATTTCTGAGAAGCTTTGTCTGCTCTTTTTACAAAAAATTCTATTTTCTAATTCCTTGCAATTTTAAATCCCAATTTGACATCAAAACAAAACATAAACAAAACAATTTCTCAGAGTAAATTTCCCAAATTTCAGTATCTCACCGGATGTTTTAGAAGTCTTTCTGGACTGAATCAGGTCCTTTAGATCCCAGTGAAGATGATCAGGCGCTGTGTTGTTTGGAATGAAAGTACAACAGGCAGATCCAAACATTCTGCAAACTCTGCTAGAATCATATTTTAATGGCGTCCTATTCTGCAAGGCTATTAAACTAGTTTTCTCTAGCTGTGCTTAAAGTCCTAATATGGCGTCACTAGTGAAGTTTACAAAACGCTGTTGGTTATATTATGTGTAATTAATCCAATTGATATTTTCATTGATTGAGACCCTTCAGAAGAAATCTGATTACTGGCTTTAAATAAATTAAGCACCCCCCTTGGTACTCCTAAGTCATCTATGTAAACTTGGCTATAAAATGAGCCTCTCGGGCTATCAGCATCTCTTTGGATCTTCTGTTGACCTGCGTGCTTGAGGAAATTAATTCTTCATAAGTCGTGTCGTTTACAGGTAAAATATATAATGGAAATATAAGTTGCACAAACGAGCATGTGCCTGTCCAATTACTAGGCAACATTGGATCTATGGTTCTGTTTGTTAATTCTAGCTTCCCACACTAAGTTTGAAACTACTGCTACTATTGAAATTAAAAAAGAATAATAACTGACTTCCATAACCCACTGAATCTAGGTTTCTGAATGGATGTCATTGTTTAAGCTGTGGGGGAGGCATCGTTTCAGAGCCATCTAACCCCTCTGCTTGTATGTTTTCAGATTCAACTTTTTGATTGTGCGATGTTCAATCGAGTCTCTGCGATGGTTCGACTCGGTACCTTAGCTGATGCATAATGAGTGAGGTGGTGCCAATTAACTCTAGTTTTACCTTTTACCGTTACCTCATGCGAGGTTGCCAATATTACCTCCCATGGGCCGGTCCACCTTGGATCACTACACTTACGCTTGTGGATTTTTTATCCACTACCTGGTAATAGAACAGGAGCCTGCTTTCTCCCGTCAGTAGCTACCTCTGTGTTCACCACCTGTGAAAACAAAACTTGACTAATTTTAGTTAGCGCCCTAGTATATTCTTCAATTTCTAGGGTTAGCAAGTCTAGGCTAGGACCATGACTGCTGGACCTTAGTGGGCCAGACATTGGCCTGCCTGTGAGTATCTCATGAGGTGTTAAATGAGTACTGTTGTGCTCTGTGTGTATTTTTAAGGGGTGACACATACCTATGTATGCGGTCTTTTGGACAGCCCTAACTATTGCTGCTAGGTGTCTGATGCATCCTACCCTCCTAGCTTTATCGGGTCTAATTTAGAACTGTGGTAAGTCAGAACTGCTCTTCCCTCTCTCCTCATCTGATATAAGACCGTTTACTACACCCTGCTTTTCCCCTTGGCTGTTGATCCATGGCTTACAGTCTTGATATGTTTATTGACACAAGGCTGTTCCCTTTCTCCTGGTAACAGTCTGGCCCACAATACTTGAGTCTTTTCTTCTGGTTCTTCGGTATTTGTCATTAGGAGAATTCTTCCTCCATGTGTCTGCCATGGGGTGAGTGTCCGGCCTTTGAATGCGATTCTAAGTCCGTCAGCTGAACATTGAATTTCAGCTCCGACTCTGGTCATTCGATCTCTTCCCATTAGATTGACAGGGCATTTGGGTGAGGACAGGAACTGATGGAGCAAGCGTTGTCTTCTTAGTGTGGTTTCCAATGGTGTTGTGAATCTCTGCACCTCTGTTGCTGCGGCATCAGAGTCCACCATAATTTCAATGTCAACTCCGACCACACTACAGGTCACCATTGGTTCTGTCTTCCTGTAAACCACACCTGCTTCTAGGCCTCCTCAGTACTCACCTGGTTGGTAAGCCCCGTCCCACTGTCTGGTGACAACATGGGCATCTGTTGATGATGGGAGGAATGGAGCCCGTCGTGGTGGTGCATTGGACTGTCTCCCTCTTCTTTTATGTGGGCAGAGTCTTGTCCAATGACCTTCTTTTCCACATATGTAACATGTATCTTTACTTGCGGGTCTTTCACATCCCCCTTGCTGAAGTCCTCTTCCTCTGTACTGGGGAGGTGGTTGGTAGTACACCACTGTAGGGGGCGGGACTGCTGGATATGGTTGATATGGGGTCGGGGGTGCTGCTAGATATTGGGGCTGTTGAGGGGGCTGAGCCTCGATTACTGCCATCTGTTTCTTACTTATTTCTCTGTCGGCCTCTGCTATTTGAATTTTCAGCAGCTGCTTCTTCAGCTTTTTCAGATCTTCCTCTCCGCTTGTCTCATCAGTTTGGTGTCTTTGGTTGTGGTGGGTGAGATATTCTCTCCACATGGTATCTTCCATGCTGCTCAACCCTACCACTCCTTCCAGCGCTGTTTGTGCTGGTAGGGGCAGGCCTTTCTGTACAGTATGTCTCCATACAACAGTAGTAGCTTCATGGCGGTCATGTCTGCACCCTGTGGCCACAAGCCACTCTTTTTCCGCTCTTTTTAAATACTGATGCATTTCTTCTTCTGGTTTTATTTTCAAGTCAGTGAGGGGATTCATGTTTGGTTTTGTGGGCCAGATACTTCGCATTGATCCCCAGAAGACTCCTCTGAAGTTGTTGAAAGGGGTCTGGTCCGTTCTGGCGGAAGTTCCTGTTCTCGCTTCCAGTTTAATTGAATTGTTCCCTCTGCTCGGATTATCATAGCCCGTATGTCCCCCAATGCCAATTTATCCGCTGCCGTGAGCTTTTCAAAGAGAAGGATCCAAGGGCTGGCTCCTCCTCTAAGCGGTGGCAGTGCCTTCTCCAGTGTGTCCATGTCTCGATGTCCCCATGGCACAAACTCAGCTTGACCGTTGGATTTCATCAGTAGGGGGTACTGTTGGGCTTTGGGCAGTGGTGTCCACTCACCTATTACAGGACAAACCCAGTCTCCATACTTATTTGAAGACTTCTTCTCTCGGGTGGACCGTCTGAGAAATGGATGACATCCAGATGCACCCCTCATCCCTTCATCACCAGTGTTGTTAGGGTATTCATCATCATCGCTTGGGGATGTTCTACGTCTCCAGGGCAAGACTCCCATTGCCTCAAACTTCTCTCTCTCATCCTTTTTCTTCTTCTTTATCTTTTCTTCTTCACTTCTTCTTTGCTCTGTCTGCAGTTGCAGATTCTTTCTGGCGTCTTCCAGTTGTATTAATTCGTCTTCCTTTTTCTGTCTGTCTCTTTCATACTCTCTTTCTTCCTGCTCCACTATATTCATCACGTCCGATAATGTCATTGTTTGTCTGTAGACACCATTGTTGTGCCTTGTGGTCTCTCTTTCTTCTTCTCTCTTTTTATTCTCTTCTCTTATTTTGTACAAGATTGCTTGGATTGAGGGTTTTTCCAAGGAGGGATTGGTTGTTCTTTGCTTCTTCTTCTCATACTGTGGGAGAAGTTCAGACTGCTCGCGTGCGTCTGTTGACAATGTCGGATAAACCAGTGTGTGGACAGGGTTGTCAGGTTCAGGAGTGGTGGTGGTCTTGTGGGGCCTGAAGTCTGTCACTCCTACTTTCAGGACCTCAGGGAGTCCCACAGTAGATGCAGGAGTGGTCGGGTCGATGGCCTTCCAGTAGGTGAGCAGCCGTAGAGTGTCTGCGCACCTCTTGTCTTCTCTGTTGAGGGCTCTTTTTCTGCCGTATCTGCTCATGCGACTGGCTCCTTCGTAATCAGCAGTGGCATCGTTTCTAGCCTTCACAGCCTCTCTCCACACTTTGTGTCTGTTTTCAGCTATGGGGGCCGTCACTGTTGGAAACCACCCGTTCTTTTGCCATCTCTCCAGATATTTCTTCATTCTTTTCCATTCCTTTCCCCTGTCTTTGGGCTTTGTCTTATCCTCCATCCTTTCTCTGGCTCTCCCCAGCATTTCCTGAGTGCTTAGTGTGACCATCATGCAGCCTAGGAGTGTTCACTGACCTCTCAACTACCTCTATCCTATGAATCTCTATTCTGACTGTAGCTCTTTCAAACTTTGAACAAATCAAACAATAGTGAATTTCCTAAAAATCAAAAATTAAAATCAAAAATCAAAATTAAATTAAAATCCCAAAATTCAAAACCTGAATCCAAAAATCAAAATCCCAATTAAAAAAACAAATAAAAAAATGTCATCCAAATTAAAATTTTAAAATGTTGGATTAAAATTAAACTCCTTGAATCAAAATTAAAAATCCAAACCCTAAATCAGGATTAAAAAACTTTGGAACTTCCATGGAAGTTAAAATACTGGATTAAAACTAAACCTAATTGAAGCTGAAGTGTCGAATTGAAACTAAAATCAAGATTGAAGAAACGCAATTAAAACTATAAACGGAAGTCAAAATCCCAATTAATATCAAACCAACACTGCCAATTAAAATGTTAAATCACTATCAACACCAACAATGAAAGTTAAAATACTGAATTAAAACTAAAACTGAAGAAAATGTAGATCCAAAACGAATATTGAGTCAAAAACAATGAATTTTACAAGCTTATCACCAAAACTCACTTTATTGTAATTTATCTACCAATCTACTGAGTGACGTACTTTTATTTAACTACTTTGTAGTTCTAGGTAGTTTTAGGTTTTCTGGGTAGTGGAGTTTTCTGTAATTATCTAGCAATTACTCCTCCTGTCCGCTAGTTGTGCGGAGTTCTTTTCTTCTTCTATGGTTTTTTTAAACCGGATGTGACCGGAAACAGTTTGGAGCTAATGATAACAGCTACCTCGCTTCTAACGCAACAAGCTAAGCTAATCAGCGAAAACGTCTCTTCCGTCAACTTACAGCACCGTAGTTTTAACTCAATAGCATTTCATACACTTTATTAGACTAGTCCGGGCCGTGGCCTTCCACCACCGTACCGGATATTTTCTTTATTATCTCCTTTTCTATCTATTTATTTAAAGCTAAACACCGGAGCTAACCTGTATGGCCCCTGCTCACTAGCATTCATGCCTGCGATATTTTGCCATGCTTCTCGTCTAGCCCTCGCAGCGTTAGATTTCGCCATGATTATGGTCTTGAATTCCTCGTATGTGTTCATGATCATCTCCTGCTCGTCAGCGGAGTAAAAAGAGGCTCTTTCTTTGAGTTTATTTTCCGTTGTACTGTTAGAAAATCATTGTTTCGGTGATCGATGCTTCCCCCTTTTGAAGTAGGACGGGCACGCGCAAGGATCCTGATGACTGACGTCTGGTTCAAATTAACGAGATTGTTTGAGGAACCGAGATAGCCTGATGTCAATCATCGAGTTAATTTAAGCTGGATAATAGGACATTTGATCGACCTTAGTTGAACCACGTACGAGGAATAGGGCCCAGACGTCCGCTCCGTAGGGCTGGTAACGCTGCTGGATACGCCGCTCACTAATCGCTCCATTAACTGTACAACAGCTGCTAGTAAAGACAACAAGGTCAGCAACACCTGTAATCAGTTGTCCATGTTGAATTAACCTGGTAGTCGATCGATAATCAAGGCTGTTGTTGTTTGTGATTTGTTTGTGATTTTCCGGGAAAGGGTCACGTGATAGGCGCGTGACGAATCAGGGAAGGACACGTCGTGACTGCTAAGAACCAATCAAGTAGCAAACGCAGGTGTGGGCATCATCGTTTCAAAACGTATCCGTTTTCGACCGTCCACACAAAGAGGCAACCACAGAGTTTTAAAACGTATCCGTCCTCGGGAGTGTTTAAAACTCCGGCGTAGTGTGGACGCTCAGTGTAAACGTAGCAAAACATATGTGTTTTCAAATAGAAACGTAGTGTGGACGTGGACTTAGAGCGATCGTATGCTGCAGCGCAGTGTCAGGTGCACTGGAGTTAATCCAGGTGTCCTGAGCAGTCAGCGTGGTCCTTCCCTCAGTCAGATTAAGATGGTGCCCTCCTCCAGTTTGTCGGCTAAGAATTCAGTCATGCTCAGTAATGGAATGCTGTGCCTGCCCTTTCCGTGCAGCACATGAAAGGCAGCCCTTCTACCGCATTCCCTGGGTTCATAGGTATGGAAGCTGGATCGTCTCAGGGAGTGTAGAGGTCTGGCTTGGAATATATCCTTAGAAGATCCATTCCTTCATATTTGATGGAAATATGCAAAGTCTCAACAAAGCACATTGAAAAGACAGACACACAGAGCTCAACAGTTCACCCATTAGATTTGATGCTTATTGTGTAGCAGTGGGATAACGATGCCTTTAGTCACTGACTACAATAGGATTCCTCCTCTGGAGATCATGAATATCTCAAGCATATTTTGTAAAAGCACACATTTTTAACAAGCCTTGAACCGTTTTTCATTCTTCTTATTTCTCGCAGCTTTCTCGAGAACCGCTCATCCGAACAACTTCACACTCGACTCTGTACCTCCCCAGGTCCTCAGCAATGCACCTGCCAAGTGTGAAATCGATCGGTGAACAGTTGTTGAGAAATAAATGTCTCGTAGATCTCTTCTTTATCTGTTTGAAAATGTACCGTAGTCCGCGAGAGGAAACTGTACCCAGCATGCGGTTTGACGGTATAACAGTAGGGGTCCCCTCTCAATACAGTACGGTGTAGATAACTTAATATTATTAATGTCCCGTAGATCTCAAGAGCTAACACTCCACGCTGCACTTCCTTGGGTCCTCAGCAGTACGACCACTAATTCCTTTTTCGTATTCTTTCCTGTCTCCTTTCCTTTCCGTTTGGCTCCACCCTTTACTTCTCTCACTGTGTTACAGTGGCCGGTGGGGAGAGGAGTGTTCTTGTGATGTCTCTGAGCGCTCCACATGAATGATGTATGATTTACAAGCCTTGCCATTTAGTAATTGTGGCCTAATAGGGCCCTTGAATAGCATGATGAAGTAGGGACCTGCTGCTCCCCTACCTGCTGTTTTAAACAGTAATGCTCTGGTTGATATGCCAGGCACAGCCCTGCCAGGCAGCTCTGCAGACGTCTCTAGCTGGAGTGTCACTCATCCTGTGTGTGTATGCGCACCCCTGTGTCCTGTGCATTCATTCCACGGTTGTGTGCTCTGCATCGAAGGGCAAACGTGTATGAATTCACCCACAGGTATTCTCAAGCACAGGGGTGGGCCGTGCATTTTATACCTGCTGAAATACCACCTTATGATGGCGCCACAGCTAGGGTTATTATTCTTTTCTAGGGCTGTAACTCTATACGTATTCGTATTAAACTGTTCGGTACGAGACTTACAAACCAAACAATACGTTTGAATAATACTAGTACATTTGGAAAATGCAGAAGCTTAAATTGTAGGAAATATAATGTTTTCTGAGCTCACTAGGAGACTAGGGTTGTCACGATACCAAAATTATGAGTTCGATACCTGCCATAAATATCATGATACCTTATGTTGGAGCTATAATGTGGTTTTGTTGTTTTCTTTTGTTTTTGAGGGTAACACAGGGTGAATTTGTGTGCAGTTCGGGCATTGAACAGTAGGTGGCGCATTGCCCTGAAAGTGCATATAGGTAAATGCCTGGTAATGAGCCAGGTGTGTGTGGACGGGAAGCCAACAGTTTTTGACCGTCTCAAAGCAACTAGTCGTGTCAATGTGGAGTCTCAAGGTGATATATTATCCAGTCCAGTATCCTATGTGTTTCTGTTATGGTGTCATGTAACCGGAATAAATGGATTAACAGATCGAAAGAAAGACATTGGACAATGAAATGTTTGTGGAACACGCGTCCGAACAAGTTCTCCCGTTCACCCCCCAGTGGCTTTAAGATCGAAAATGGATATTGGTTAAAGTCACTATACCTTATACCTATGATACGATACCAGAATTCGAAACAATACCACAAATACGATACTGGTATATTTATCTATAATAGTAATAAATAAAACATCTGTATGGTTCCCTTTTTTACCAGCTTGTTCCTGCCCTGCTTTTTGAACACTTAACAATTGGCATTAATATTAG
The DNA here is from genome assembly GCF_910591455.1 of Pholis gunnellus. Lineage (NCBI taxonomy): Eukaryota > Metazoa > Chordata > Actinopteri > Perciformes > Pholidae > Pholis > Pholis gunnellus. The sequence goes on along the minus strand of NC_136529.1, from coordinate 519,013 downwards.
TATTAGCCTACAGCAAGATATTAATGAAAACTACCTGTCGTTCTTTGAACTCTTTGAACAGTTGGGGGTGTCTGTCTGAAAGGTGCTTTGTCATGTTTGACGTGTTGCCTCCCTTGGTCTGTGGGGCTTTGAAACAAGTTTTGCAGACGGGTCTCTGTATGTCAGTGGACTTTCCTTCACTGTCTGCAATTGAGCCAAAGTACTTCCAGATTTCACTTCTGGCATCTTTTTTCCAACAAGCCGAGGACGGTCGGCAAAGCTCCTGCACTTGATGCCATGTCTCCCCTGCGATCACTCGCTGTGAGTGAGCGCTGCCTGTTGCGTGTGTGAGCGCTGGGCAGCCCCGCCCCCTTGCAGTCAATGCCTGCCGGCAGCATGACAGGGAGCGGAACAGTGAGTGCGCTCTGATCGCGCTATTGTAATGAAGTATCCATACTAAAAATATGCAAAATCGTATCGTTTTTAACATACGGGTACCGCGGTACCTTTTTAGTATCGATACACCGTGCAACATTATAGGAGACAACGGTCTGTGTGACCTCTGAACCGGAACAAAAACAGCTGATGCTCTGCAAGTGTTCTGGGAGGCTAGGCTAACTAGCTTAACGGATAAACAACAACAGCAACACGCATTCTGCTACACACTCAAGGGCCATTCAGGTATTAGATGTAAAAAAACGAACCAGTTGACTTATCAAATGCTGATCACATCCTCCTTTCTTTGTTAACAAAGAGTTTAATCCCACGGTTAAATCACAACTCACAAATCTGTTTATCCTCCTTCAGCCATTGAGTGTTCAAAAACGAACCTAGGTTAAAAAATAAAATAATCTACACCAAGCAAAATGCAAAAAATATCATAATTTCTTCCATATCTTTGAACTCTTACTACTCCTACTAAGCCTCTGCTGTAAATTTCATTTCACAATAGTCACATACTCGCCCACTGACCAATCACAGCACACACTGCATCTTACTGCAGAGCTGCACCTGCAAACTGAGCTGTGTGTTAATGCTGACGTACTTATAGGCCAGCTAGCAGCTCTGGCACGCCAAAGAATACGCCCAACATGTCAAACTAAAGATCTGATTGGTTGAAGACGATGACAATCAACAACATCGTCCCCATTCACTTAAACTGCAAAGGGATTCACTTGTGAGTCTGCAGGCCTGGGGCCTCTCTTCTACCTAGAGACACAGAGGTGAAATCTGATTGGATAAAAGCTCTACTTAAAACAAGCTGCACTGGAAGCAGAGCAACTGAGGAAGACAGTAGCTGTGCAATGAGAAAATAAGATAATGGGAAAAATATTTTTATAAATTATGATACATGTAGTGTATTTAAGAAAAAATATTAAATTATAAAATAGCTATAACTTTGTGATTCTGTTTAAGCCAGCAGACAAGGCTTTGCAGGCCCTGACAGCCCGCCACTGCTCAAGCATGAGGTTGTGTGGTCAATTCTGAATTGTCAAGCCAAGACCTTGCGCTTACTGGCTCACACGCAATCAGGGCTTTGTTTAGAGGCTAGTGGAACCCTGGAAGAGCAGATACTCTACATATACTGTTTCCACTCCAGTATATTGTACAGTGTACTACTAATTGTGTTGGATTAAACAAAGATACGGTGAGGTACACTTCAATTTTTCAAACAATAGACATGGAGGATATACACAGGAGTTCTGGGTACCCAGGGCAGTTTCTGGAACCAGGCTTATTGTGAATCAACTTTTATTTCATTGAAAATATGTTTGAAAATATATTAGATAATCAGACTGAACTGCCATCTTGTTTCACTTCATTCATTCAGCCAGTTCATATTCTTGTTGGGAGGGTGTATTTGATTTTGTTACAGGGCTAGGCTAGCTATTTCTAGTCTGTGTTTAGCTAAGCCTACCGGCTGCAGGCAGTAGCTTCACATTTAAGCGTGATATAAGAGTGGGATCAATCCTTTCATCTAACTCGCGACAGTAAACCAAATCCTACATGCACACAGGGCTGTAACGAGCACAAACTCGACCCTCCCTACACGCAATCTCATGAAAATCCCACATCAGAAATGGTCTTCACTTCAAGGATTTTGCAAAGGCAACCAGAGTGATATTCATTCATTCCACTCTAAACATGAAAACACTCGTGAAATCTAAAACCATTTGCCTTATTATATCAGAGACTGGCTGATATTTGTTAAAATATCGGCCCAGGTGCATTGTTTAAGGTTACCTCCTGCCATGGCACTCCTATGTCCATCCCCTCTGAGCAGGTGAGAGTGCTATCAGGGCAAGTTGGCCCGGGAGCTAAGCTATCCATTCTGTCTGACCACCTCTTGCCAGTTTTTATCTCCACCCCCTCCCAAGCCTCCCAGACGTGATAAACGAGGAGCAGAGGATGGAAAGATGGAGGAGGAAAGGACCGGTGTGTGTGTGTGTGTGTGGCTCCAGAATTTGCTCCAACAGCTTTTACCCACCTGCCTAGATAAGAGCAGCACTGTAAATTAACACACGATAGGGGGGATGAGAGCATGGGTGGTGTGTGTCTGTGAATACGGGGATTCTGTACACTCATTCACACACATATACACACACACTACCTCTCTTTGCTTTGCCGCAGGTATCGCAGATAAAGATGTGTCATTGATGAATGGGATCTTATTTCCCATCAACCTTTGCTGTGTGGGAAATGGAAAGCGCATCCAGGCCCCTAAATCATCACATGAATAATGATAACACTGGGTAGCAGTTTTCATTTTGTCGCACTATTTATCTGCAAAGAGCCGTATGCAAACTGTTTGTTTCTATCCACGCTATTGTGTGTGAGTGTGTTTTTCTTTTTTTTTAAGTGCAGCTAAAAATGAACACGGAGCTTCTACAAACTGTTTAAAGTTGTGTTTGCACCTTGTTTAATTACATTGGAGGGCAGTGGGCTTCTAATTCAACCACGGCTAACACACAGGCAGAATTACAAGGAGGAAATTCATGGGTGCATTCCCTCCTTTTACTTACAATATAAGAATTACAGCACCTTTCTGACACATAATAATAAAACAGCTCAATTCATACTCACTATGTTTGGTACTACTAGTTTCCCTGCAGTCATTTCCTGCCTGTGAGTTCCAAGCAACAGCATAGGAATCAATGTGTTTAGCACGAACGCCATTATTCACTGAAACATGCAAACTGACAACATAAACATTTACTTGGCATATATTTGTCAAACAATCAAGAACACCTCAGTGAGCGGCAGAGGCGGGCCGTGCATTTTAAACCTTGGCCTTCAGTGCTGTCCTGCAGCTGAACCATCTCCTAATAACCTCATCATGACGCCACAGCTACGGTTATTTGTGTCTAGGGATGTAATAATACACGTATTCGTATTAAACCGGTCGGTACGAGGCTTACGAACCAAACAATACGTTTGAATAATACTAGTGCATTTGGAAAATGCAGAAGCTTAAATTGTGGGAAATATAATGTTTTCGGTGGACTGCGCTCATGTAAGAGACACTGAGCTGTGACCTCTGAACCCGGAACAATAACAAAAAACAGCTGAGGCCCCGCACTTCTATGAGGATAAGCTAACCTAGAACATATATGACAACAAAGCAACAAATCAATCCAGCAGACCTGCAGCAACAGGCATTCTGCTACACACTAGAGGGCCATTCAGATATTAGATGTAAAAAAACAAACGCAGTTGACTTACCAAATGCTGTTAAAGACAAACTTCCTCTTTCTTTGTTGACAAAGAGTTTAATCCCACGGTTAAATCCCAACTCACAAATCTGTTTCTCCACCTTCAGCCATTGAGTGTTAAAAAACAAAGCTAGGTAAAAAAAAAAAAATCTACACCAAGCAAAATAAAAAACATTTCATAATTTCTTCCGTATCTTTCAATTTGAACTCTTACTCCTGCGACTAAGCCTCTGCTTAAGTTTCGTTTTCCAATAGTCACAGCACACGCTGTACCTCACTTAGGGCTGCACAATTAATCGAAATTTAATCGCGATCACGATTTTGGCTGCCACAATTAAAAGAGCATGTTCGTCAGCGATATTGACGTTTAAAATGCTCTGCTACATATCAAATCATGCGCTTCCTCAACTAACAGTCAGCCAACCACCAGGGGGAGAACGAGATGAGAGGTGTCATGCGCCCCCACCCTGCAGCGGCAGCCTCAAAACAAGTTCTGTCTGCAGTCGACTCCGGTATTAGAGTAGAGAGACAGACAACAGAACAGAGAGCAGACGGTCACGGGTGTCGTGTGAAAGGAAAATCGTAAATAGCTGGAATGTAGCACAACATGGAAGTGAAGGCAGTGCTCTGTTGATTTAATTTTGGGTAAAAAGTGTTGATACTATTTTATTTATATTTTCCTTCTACGAGATGCACTGTGATAAGGACCAGTCTGATGCAAAGATTTGTACATTAGCCAGAATGTAGCACAACAATGGAAGTGGAAGCAGTGTTCTTGTTCATTTAAACGTGAAAGTGCAATAAAAAGATGTTGTCCCTAAAATTAATGAATAATCGTGATAAATAATCGTGATCTCAATATTGATCAAAATAATCGTGATTATGATTTTGGCCATAATCGTGCAGCCCTAACCTCACTGCAGAGCTGTACTTTAAAACTGAGCTGCCCGTTAATGCTGACGTACTTGTAGGCCAGCTAGCAGCTCTGGCACGTCAAAGAATACGCCCAACATGTCAAACTAAAGATCTGGTTGGTTGAAAACTATGACAATCAACAATATCATCCCCATTCACTTAAACTGCACATGGATTCACTGGTGAGTCTGCAGGCCTGGGGCCTATCTTCTACCTAGAGACACAGAGGTGAAATCTGATTGGATAAAAGCTCTACTTAAAACAAGCTGCACTGGAAGCAGAGCAACTGAGGAGCACAGTAGCTGTGCAATGAGAAAATAAGATAATGGGAAAAAAAATTATAGTACATGGAGTGTATTTATGAAAAATGATTGAATGATAAAATAGCTATAACTTTGTGATTCTGTTTAGGCCAGCAGAGAAGGCTTTGCAGGCCCTGACGGCCCACCACTGATAAGCGGGCACGCTGAGATTTTTAGAACAGCTGCGACAGTGCAACACACGACTGCTCATTACACATTTCTCTGCACAGATCAACAAGCCAATGTGCTCCTCTGCTGTTTTCTATGAAGCTAATCTCTCTATCACTCTCTGCTCGTCTGCTTGAGAATCTGGAGGCAACAGGACTAGATTTTGTTTTCAGAAGCGTTCCGGTTTCCATTTGTACGATATTACGATATTGTACAATAGTAGGGATATGTAAGATATAAACAGACGGGAGAGACGGGACGACAGACCGAACAATCGGAATAGTAGGTGAGTAAGAGAATTTATTTCACATGTTATTGTGAAACTAAAACCACTTTGTTGAGGTCATGTAAATATTTTTTCACTGTTTGACAACACAAACCCAAGTCAAAGTCCACTATTAGCTTTTTCCTGAGATTTCAACCTCCTTGCGTTGTAACACTCAATGTTGTGAAACAGTCACGGTTAGCGTTTTATCACCAGTTAATGTTGTGAGCTGTCAGTCTTTCCTCTACATAGAGGCCTGGAACGATCTTCATACTGAAGTGGGTGCCTGAGGGGATTTCGTAGTGTGGCTCAAGCACTTTGACCAGATCCTTTGTTTTCCACAAAGGAGAATGGCCTCGTGTCTGCAGCAATAAACACCCCAATAGATGTAGTAATAGCTTTGGCCTGGTCTGATTCTGCCACAAATGGTTTCTTAAGAGAAGTTGTTGTTGTTGTGGCTTGGCCCTCGTTGCTGACAGACCAGGGCCCTATTCCTCGTACGTGGCTAACTGAGTTAGCCGGATAATTTCCAGGATGAGATTACATAAATGAGGCTTTTCGGTTCCTCGAAGCAAGTTTGGAAAAATCACCATAGCAACACATCCATAAGCCTGAACCTGCTCCAGAGCAGGCTTGAGCTAGATCCGCTGGATAAGCTGCCACTCCCCCGGAAAAAAGTGTCAGCTCCCTTCCTCAGAGATCCATCGATGAGGAAGCGATATCAGTCAGATTAGCGTTTTATAGGGAGAGAGTTCTTCGACATCGCCAAGATCCGTTATCACATCATGATGACTTCCTGTACGAGCGCTATCGATTCTGCCGACAAGGAATCATTTATTTAAAGACCTTCTCGAGCCGTACATTGAACACCACACGCCATCTACTGTCTCACAGACTGTATCACAGCCTCGCGCTGTGTTGCGAGTGGTTCATGTTTGTACAGTGTCGGTGATGTGGAGAACATCGGGAAAGCCGCTGCATGCCGTGCTGTTCATGAAGTTTATTTGGCGCTTAATAAACTTCTGGATGTGTTCATTACATCACCATGGCACATGTTGTATTGACTCACCATTCTGAATAATGTTTGTGTGCTTAGTTTTTACTTGCTCCCGTGTCCTCTTGATGGCTGGTTGAACTACATGATGGTTGAAAGCACTCATAATGATATGACAGTATTATTAGTACACCATAGATATCATTATTGTAGAACATGATTAAGGTGGACTCATGAAACGAATAAAGAGAATTACACACAATTTATTTTCACCGCTTATTATGAATAATACATACACACTGATCCGCCCATACACAGATTCACACACACACATATTCAAACTCCTATTCTATATGGTAATCTACACATACATGTATATACACATATATATATATATATATATATAGTACATGATACATAAGTGCATACACCTACATATATCCTCATAAGTATCTATTAATTCGTATCAGTTAGATTCTCTTTGGGCTTGTTTTTATCTACTTATTCTGAAAGAGTTGATATAATTATTTTCGCTATAAGATCTCATTGGATGATGCATTCCATTAAGCCTACTTAAAGAAATATCATCTGATTGATTGAGGTGATGAGGCTCTTAAAATTAACCTATACATTTTCCCAACACTTGCGCATTTAACGACGTCTGCGATATGTTGCCATGCTTCTCGTCTAGCCCTCGCAGCGTTAGATTTCGCCATGATTATGGTCTTGAATTCCTCGTATGTGTTCATGATCATCGCCTGCTCGTCAGCGGAGTAAAAAGAGGCTCTTTCTTTGAGTTTATTTGCCGTTGTACTGTTAGAAAATCATGGTTTCGGTGATCGACGCTTCCCCCTTTTGAAGTAGGACGGACACGCGCAACGATCCTGATGACTGACGTCTGGTTCAAATTAACGAGACTGTTTGAGCGCGGATCAGCCTTTGAGGAACCGAGATAGCCTGATGTCAATCATCGAGTTAATTTAAGCTGGATAATAGGACATTTGATCGACTTAGTTCAACCACGTACGAGGAATAGGGCCCAGGATTGTGGCGCTTCATTTGTGTGGACATGCCCGATGTATTCCCGTTGTCGTGTGTCTTTCTCATTGAACAACGCCCACATATTGTAATGCTTTTGTCCACCACCCTCATCCGTCATTATTAGTAACAGGGAAGCCAAACATGACTTAAATGATGCCGATGGCTTCTGAAGTTCCTCCGCTCGCCATGACTTTTCACCGTCATTATCCCGACTGTTATGAAACAGCGTTTTATAACTAGTTAATGTTGTGAAACAGTCACGTTAGCATTTGAGTCAGTGACTTCCCCTGGGGGAAAGGCCTGTTTGTTGGACCTGAGCATCTAATAATTACGTGGATGGGTTTACATTGGAGTTAGTTGAAAGCTTGGTGCGTCTCATATAGACTCAGTGCCATATGTGTTTGTATCAAGACGTCGAATGCCACTGCCCAAGTGTAGTTATTTGACACTCTGGGAGTGACACAAGGCTGGACAGTGATATCAATGTGACTGTGATGAGCCAATATCAGCCCAGCTGATTTGGGCTCCATGTTTTCAACGTTCAAACAAACAACCAATGCTGTTGTATTTCTGTTGAGGAGTTTGGAAGGTTGGAACACCTGGAGGATTTTTAAAAAACGGCCTTTTTCTTTTGAACAAGTCTGTTTGTGTGTGACTGGAAGAAATCATTGATGCAAAAGACTCACATATATAAACTGGTAATTACATGAAAAGCCCAGGCTGAGGCTAACCACAGCTTGTGTGCATGTCTTAATTGTACATTGAAGAAAAGGTGAGCAGTCAGCTGTCTGATGTGATGCAGCAGCGCATCATATTGAATGGATAGATGCAGAGGGACTGTGCTGTTACACTGACAGACAGAGCTGATGAAAAGCAGTATTTGTTCTTGTTTCCTGTAGCACCACAAGTAAGTAAATCAGTGTAACTGAATGTTGCAGGCTAACACGTATGCATAACCATATTATGGCGATGTAGCTTGTTTTTTTCTGTGCCGTTGATCTTATTAGTAATGGTATCCTTGGAGTTTTTCTTGTCTTATTGTTATGTCCAGCCTCTCAGCTTTTATGCTGTTTATTGCCTTCTCTTTCTTATTCTCCTTCTTGTTCTGTCTCTTTCTCTTTCTCTCGCTCAGCCAGCTACATTCCATTAAACCTTCAAAGATAACTGATGAGTGCCAGGCTGCACTCCGTTGTTTTTTATATTTATTTCTCTTGTATTTATGATTGGTAGATCCGGATAGAGAACACATGCCATTCCTACATAATTTTATATTTCCCGGTGTCTGTCCTCAATGAACCCCCGCCCCCCCCCCCAAAAAAGAGAGTAATTCGTTAACAGCCCAATGCTACCTCGAGGGCAAATAGATGCTGCCCTAGTTGCCAAGCCTGCTCCATACCGTTTTTAATATCTGGCTTGCTGACAGGGGCGGGCCCCACCTCCTTTTTTGTGTTTTCTTTCTTTTTTTGCAAAAGCAATACCCCCCCACCTTGCTTTTATGAAAAAGTAACACTCGTGAAATTGAAAAAAGCCACAGCTGACTTTCAGGGCCATTTCTCATGTAATGCATTTCAATTGTTTTTTTTAAGATAGATTGCCGAGGTCACAGCGTGCTCTAAACATATCTCATAACCCAGATTGTACAGCCCCGTCCCCATGTCTCCGATCTGTTTTGCAAAGCCGTGGCAGTGAGGGATATGGAAGGCGGTATATGTGTGTTGCATCAGTGGCCGGCCATGCTGCATTGCATGACCTTCTTTGATTGACGCCCTTTCTCCAGCTGCGAGAGGGGACGGGGAATTCACAACCCCCATAGCGTGGCTCAGATGGAGACAGAGACTGCATCATGAACCCTTCTTCTTGATGTCCTCGCTCTCTCCTCTCAGCAAGGACGTGCACTCCACTCTGTTGTCTGTTTTCACACAAAGCACTGCTTATGTCGCCTCAGATCTGTCAGTCCCTCAGGGGGGATCACAGGCGCCTTGCCTGTCTTGCAGCTCTCTCTGCGGGGTCGTGGCGCCATCACCAGCCCCCGAGTACCTCCTGCTTTACATTTGTCTCCTCAAGCAGCAGAGCTGTCCCAGGAGACACTTGAAGGTGGTTGAAAAGAATGGAGTTCTCAGAGGTTTCTGTCAGGACACATGTTTTTGAATCGTTGTCTCGTGGTTGGAAACAGATGAGAGACTTCCATGACATTTTCTGTGGGCAGAGGTCTGCTTCAGATTCTTTTTTTTTTCATATGCTTCAGTGTAGTCTGCGACTGTTGAGCCTGTGACATATGTCATTAACATGCCTGCTGTAGTGCTGCAGTCACATTATTCAACGCAGTATTGGCACATGAAAATGGAAGCTGATAAAAGGAAAGACAAATTTTCCGTGGCTCTTTAAACTTACTTATGTGCACATTTCAAGAGTGCAGAAACAATGCATGAATTAATTGATCAACTGCTAATTAAGATAGTTACTTAGTGACATGTATTTGCCATTCACCAAGTAAGTAAGCCTCTGAGTGTCCTATACGTAAATACTTATATTTCTACATGTGGATCCATGCAAAACGGTGTTGTTGGATATTTTGAGCTATAATGGGAGATGTGTCATGGAACCATGTGCTATTCACATATGAAAGATTTAAGTAAGCCAGTCACTTGAAGAAAGCCTGAGAGATGAGGAAAAAAGCCCTTTAAGTTAAACACTAAAATGATGTTGGTGTTCATAATTTAGCGTTGATGTTTTGCATTTGTTTTACCGGATGATGTCTGGTTGTATCTTTGATGTTTTATCTGATATAGTGTCATCTCATGTGGGATGGCTCATAAGTTTAGCATGATCAGCTGTTTCTTCAGCCGGTTTCAGCTTCTGGAATGTGAGGATGCGTTTTGTTTTCTGTTTCATATTATTGCAAATTCAATACTTGTTGGTTTTGATTCTCTTTTTTATATTGCTGTGAAAACATCTTCTTCAAACAACTGTATTTATCCACCAAAAACTACATTTCACAACATTACATTAGAACACATCACAATAACGCAATCATTTACCTTTGCCCAATACTCAATTGTATTGAACAGAGCATGAACACCTCATAATGTAACTCACTGGAATCTCAGTATATTAGCTGTTAGCTCCAGTGCTGCCAAAATGACTAGCTCTCCTCCTGCTGTTTTCAACATGGATTTGTTCTTAACAATCTAGCATTATCATCACATGTAGCATCGCTTTCTGTAATGTGTAAGGAAATAACTCTTTCTTTTGGTGAATGTGGGCTGATAGAATATCTTATTAGCTATGAATAGCGGTCTCTCCTGTTATCCCCTACCCTCTACGATACATATCACATTAAGGCTGAATATTCAAAAAGCGTTTCATGTTAGTTGTCTGATATCAAATTAACTGAGAAATGACAATAAGATATTCTTCATCTGTGGCTTTCCCCATTGCTTGATGAGAAAGAGAACTGCTGACTTCCCTTGGGTGGAAGTACTCTCTTTACTTTGATAAGAAACAACGGAAAGAAGAACTATCATTTCTGTTTTGGTGAGAAATAGTGAAAATGTTACTTTTCTCCAGATGAGAAATAGTGGAAAAGTTGACTTTCTTTGGGAGGAAGTGTTCCCTCAAATCTTACAAGAAATTGATTTTCGTTTTCAATCTCCATTCATAACAAAAGTATCAACTTATTAAAAATATAGTTCATTTTCATTTGAACTGCATCTGAGCTAGTACTGAGACTTTTTCATGTTGTTATATGTACTGCTCCCAAAGATGAAGAGTGAACATCCACGCTCCAGAGGCAGTGCATCTCTACAAAAAGTCTTCACAGTCCTCTTTGTACATGAACATGAAGAAAGGTATTTTTGGAGGGCTGTTAGCTTAGTGCTCATGTATTTAAATATTACATTCAGTGGTTACAACTTACTCGATTTGCCCTCAGCTCCATCAAGGCTTCCAACCTCTGTGCCCAAATTAGAATTTTTTCTCTCCAATAAATCCAGGCTTTGAAATGACAAAACCTGTGGGCAATGAGTAGATTTTCTGACAAAATTAAATCCATATGGATTGTCTTTTCCTACATTCAGTTTACTGTTTCCTGGCCACTATCTTGGCCTAGACAGGCAGTTTGTAAATTGTGAAGGGTCAGGGCCACAGGGTGTACCTTAAGTGACTGATCTTCCTCATCACCTTCAGTCTCGCCATAGGAAACCTCAGGGCTGGTATAGCTGGAGTGAAGAAGAGTTAGACAGCAGAGTGAAATGAAGTCGGGCCAGTGTTCATCCGTCTCCCTTCCTCCCCTCATGATGCCACTCAATGTTCGAGCAATTTCTGCCTCGCAGGAATTCATTTATATGTAAAACACAAAAGCCCAGACTACAGCGCTAACAAACATTATAAGCAGCCTCGGAAGTCCCACAGGTTTTATGCAATTGACCAGTGTATTGAAAACTTTGAACTTGGCAACATGAGAGACAGTCTGTGATATGATTGGAGTTAACAAGGCAGCACTGTGCTCCCCCCTGGGTTTGCTTGTCATGCTAGCTTTATCAGCTTCAAAACGAGATTTTCTCTACAAAACAAGAGCCAGGACTTTCTTTTATCAAAAACAAATGCCCCACTCCCCAAACTCAAACTTGTTTATTCACAAATTAAGACCTCTGACTAAAACTGACAGAATTTCTCACACAAAATATTCTCTGAAGCTTAAAAAACAGTTGCACTTTCAGGGAACTGTCTCTGCTTTCTTTTTCCATCATATACACGGTATCAATCTCTCACCTTTTCCCCTCTTATCTCTTCACACTCCTGTTCACAAGACTCTTTGATGTTACCCTCACAATCTTGAGGATAATAATATTACAAACACTTCCTGATCCTGACACCTTTTTGCCAAAAAGACGTTGGTTAAATTGTAATCCAGACCCACAAAAACACAATATTGCCAGCCTCAGCTGAATTGGTAGACCAGTAACTGAAATGGACTGGCCAACCAGATCTTAAAAGACAGCACACACCTATCCTATCAGTATCATATCCTATAACCATTCATTTTGTTCATTTAAACTTAGGTTAAACATCCTCAAATGGTTATGGCAAAAGCATGACCCGCCCTACTCTGGTTCTTTTTGGTTTACCGTGATATTCTACCCTATCCTAACCAATCTCACTCCTCATGCCTAAACTTTACCAACCCAACCAACAAAGGCAATGGGTACTAGCCAATCAGAGGCAGAGTAGGGCGGGTCATGCCTTTGCCATAGCAGGATTCGTAATTTAGCTACCTGGTTTGGGAAATTTTTCGCTGCTGCCCCATTTGATGATGTCATACCAAAGAGGTTGAGGAAGTCTGACCTAAGAGGGCAAAACCTGATTACACAAATGCTTAAACATTGCCCTCCAAAAGGACCCCTTTATTTCTGACACCCATATCGGGAGGACTGCATCGTCCTTCCCGTTGACTGCTGATTTGCCACGTCTGTCATTAAGGCACACATTCTACTTTGTATGGTGCAGATAGAGGTCATAGTCAAAAGAGAAGAGTGTTGGCTGTTTGTAGGAAACGGGAAACAGAAATGATCCCATCACAAGCTGTTTGGAACCATCCATCTACTCCAACATCCTCCCTAAAAGGTTTTTTGGCATCAGTAATGTTACGCTACTTCCACCTTTGTTCCTGGCGGACAAGAGTCATAATTCACACAGCTGCAAGGTAAACAAAAGTTTTGTTTAGGCAAACAAATAACAAATTCTGCTGTTACCCTCATGAGGAAAGTTTGGTTACATGAACAGTGCAACTTGCTACTCCGCTCTGCAGGTTGTATACGGTATGTCTATGAGTGGTGAATAGGTCAACTACAGTGATATCTCAAGATAGAAAATAAAAACAAATCTGCATTGCATTAGTATCCCAGGTATTTATGATTTAACCAAGATCATTTCTATTGAAATGACAAATTAATACGTTGGTTTATTTGTTGGCTATGGAAATAATAAGTATTGAAAAATGTGAGCAGATGTTTAATATGTTCTTAAGTGAAAGTGCATTCTGTCCTCCAGAGACTACGTTGCTCACACTGAGTAGTGGCGTTTGTAATTTATTAGACAGAGGGTTGAACACATGTTGTCTTGACCAGACATTTCATATTTTAACTTCTAAACCATCATTTGAAATTCATTTCGTCTTCCATTTTAAAGAGTGTGTGTGAGGATTTGGCCAGTTTTCAAAGACATGACAGATGGCGGCTTTGTTCTCGGATTTCCTGCTTGAGAAGAGTTATTCTCTGTGATAGATAATAGAATCTTGTAACATCAAAGAATGAATGCATGTACATTTAGTTTTCAGGTGGGTTGTTAGTTTTAAATCAGCTCGTCCTCCCCTCCCTCAGAAACCACTTAGAACATCTATAATAATGATGCATTAAGGTGTCAGCAGTGCAGGCTGCCATATTCATCACTGCAGCCTGTTCATGGTGAGAGTCTGTCTCCTGTGCTTACCTTCCCACATATTAATGCTTTTTTGAGTACATTACACTACATCACATCTGTGTTTGATGATGTTATCACACACATACAAACACACACACTCACACACACTGCGTCGATCTCATCCACCTTTGTTGCCAGTTTTTTAATGCTTTTTTTTTAATGGATGTAGCTCGGTAGCTAACAACCTGTGTAACTAGCAACCCTTAAACCTACAAAGCTCTCGATTGTTTCTCCAGTGCTGAACTAGCCACATCAGTGATGTGGGCCGTGACTCACAGATCTGGAACCAGGCAAACGGTTTGCCTGGTTCCAGATCTGTGAGTCACGGCCCAGTTTGCGACTGGATGGATTGGTGTGAATTTTGGCACAGAAATGAATGATTCCTGCATTATGAATCCTAATGACAGAAAGTCATCACTTATCTGGGGAACTATTTCCAACATAGCCATCTACTTGATGGATGTGTGATCTTTGGTACAGACAGTCATGCCTTCGAGGCAATGAATGCCACTAACGTTGGTGCTCTGCTGACTTTTCACTGGTGCCACCAGTCAGTGAGCAATGTGTGAACAAGATGGTGACAGAAGACTCAACAAAAGCATCTTCTGTTACTGTTGCCAGTTACTGTTAGTGTAACCTCTGTGAGATGTCTCCTGGCTAAATGAATCTCTTGGAGCTGGTCAGGCTTGTGGTAACAGCAGGTTTATTCCACATCTGCATTTATGACAAAGAACACAATAGAATGTTCATCACTTGTAGACAACAGCGCATGCTCTGTCGAGTAGTGAATCCTCCGTTGCTTTGAGGATTACCCATTTTGAAATACAGTGGTATAATGATACAGTGATCGTATAGTGGTTTTAAATTCATGTAAATAAAATAGCCGAAATACAACAGAAACTGTCTCTCTCTCTTAAATATATGAGGAGAAATACAAAGATATATATATATATATAACCAAAAATATATTTATACAGAATTCTCACACTGGACTGTTACCTTTTTTAAAGTATTTTTCATTTTATAATAACAATTGTGTAACTGAGTAAACATGTAGACTGTAGAAAATACTCCATCTGCATCTTTAAAATAGTATCACACTCTATAGAACAACATATTGTAACATACCTGCATTTTTGACAAAGGACAGAGTAGAACGTTCATCAATTGTAGACAACTGCGCATGCTCTGTCTAGAAAGACGGCATCACGTTAGTGTTAGCCAGCTATACCGGAGACATTTTTACTGGCAATAAAACATAAAAAAAGTATAGTTAACTTCATGAAAATATGGCGAATATAATCTAAGACAAATACTATCCAACAAAATAAAGCCAGCTCAACTCTTATGTACTTTTAAAATTAGTTAACATTAACATTATATTGTCCACAGACATTCACAGGCTCGTAGTGAATCCTCCGTTGCGTTGATTACCCATAGTCCTTTGCGTCTACTATTCAGTGCAGGTACAAATTTACAACAGCAGGTGGCGTAGTTCTCCCATTTAGCGGGATTTAACCTGAACCTGTTCAACTATGTTACATTAGCATTGTACCAGTTGCCAGCTAATGCTACAGTTAACTAGCTAGCTTGGTTAGCAAGCTGCATCCATAATTCAGGTTAGCTGTGATATTAATTTGGATGCAAATGTTGGCTAGTGAAATATTACTTTAAAAAAATGTACTCACCATAAAAAAAAAAGAACAGCAGAAATCCTTTGAAATGTAACTTCTGATCCTAAACATTACCACAAACGGTTACTGTTCATTAATACTGGGGCACAATAATCACAGCTAAAATCCACAATACAGGACCAGGTATTTGGCATACATCAATAATTGTAAAAAAAAGAAGAGCAGTGATCTCAACATTATCATTAAATTATATTTTCCGTCTTCCCACGGTTGTTCCACCCCTCTGAATGTATTCAGTGACCAGAATGCATTAAAGTAACACAGGAAGACTGTGATTGGTTCTAGTGAGCTGGCCGGATCACTTCCATTTCACTGTTTTATTTTTCTTCAGTGTGTTTGAGGTGCTTTTGATTGTCTGGCACTAAAGGATGTGTTCTAGACATGACACCCTCCTGTTCACGCTGGGCGGACGGAGCATAGAGGAGGTATTGACCCTCTCATCAGCCTTCCTCCAGCGCTGATTACAGGTTGCAGCTCAGTCCACCTCAGTCCTTAGACTGGCTGGGTGATGATGTCTTTTGACCTGATGTGAAGATGTAAAAGCAGGAAAGTAGACCCTGCTTGCCTCGGGAGCGACAGGGGGTTCCCCGCTCCTCTCCAAAGTGTTTTTCTGAGCAGAACATAAATCAGTTGTTTGGTATTGAGATGGCTTGCCTCCGGGCTCAACAGTGTCTCTACTTCTCGCTCTCAGGCTTTTGAACTCCAAGAAGAGAGAGGTGCTGTTACAGGCCCCCTAAGGCTGATCGCCGAGAGGGAGGCAGTCTTCCTCCTCCTCCCAGGGCACCATTTACCTAACTCTTTCGCCATCTCTTTGGCTGTCTCTTCCCACAAACCATTGCTTCAAATTATAGCTTTTCCTGCCTCCTGTTATTGGTAATTTTCAATATCCTGCTAGATCATAGGAATCACTACGAGGTGAGAGCTGAGAGATAGAGTGCTCCAATATTTGACAGACCTGTTATGGTGCCAGTGGGGATTATTGATATGCAAGGATACTCAGCTCAAAGACATCCCAAAGACAAACAGGAACACAAATTAGTGACTCCTACCTCACAACGTGATAGAGTTCACTATAGTAGGAGTCGAACCTGAGTCACATAAATGTCTGCCTGTGGCTGGATTAATGAGCAGCACAGCACAGGGATTTCAGACTGTTACATTTTTGATTAAACATTTATCCAGAACAACTTATGAAACAACTCCTTCCTTCCTCTTCAACTCATGCTGTGACTCTGTGTGTGCTCAACACCGAACAGAGCTGACTTATGAAGTTATTTCAACAAAAAATGGATCACTTTTAGTGCTTTGCTCCTGTCATCTTTTTTATCATGTTGCATTTGTAAGAACTTTACAAAATGGGCCTTGATGGAAGGGTGTGTCGACAGGAGGTTGACATTGGGGCGATTGTGGCTCAGTTTTAGAGTCGTCCTTCAATCAGAGGATCGACTGTTTGATCCCCAGCTCCATTAGTCCATGTCAATCAGAATCATCTTTATTCAACATGTATGCATACGCATACATGGAATTTTACTCCGGTTTTTACGTTGCTCTCAACATACATACACAGAATATACAAAAAAACTAAACAAGGACAACAAAGTAGAACAGAGGTAAGCATAGATATTTAACTACTATGTACAATATAAATATACATATATATACAAAAGTATGTGAACATTAAGAACAACAACAATGACAATGGAATGGAAGTAATAGTGCAAACAGAGGTAATAGTGCAGTTTGACTGATTAATTGTTCATCAGAGTGACGGCCAGTGGAAAGAAGCTGTTCCTGTGTCTGGTGGTTTTGGTGTACAGTGCTCTGTAGCTCCTACCAGAGGGGGAGTTGGAACAGGTTGTGACCAGGGTGTGAAGGGTCTGCAGTGATCCAGCCCGTTTCCTGACTCTGGAGGTGAACAAGTCCAGGATGGAGGGCAGGCTGGAACCAATGATCCTCTCTGCAGACCTGACAGTCCGTTGTAGTCTGTTCCTGTCCTGTTTGGTGGCCGATCCAAACCACACAGTGATGGAGGAACAGAGAACAGACTGGATGATGGTGGAGTAGAACAGGATCAGCAGCTCCTGAGGCAGGTTGAACTTCCTGAGCTGGTGCAGGAAGTACAACCTCTGCTGGGTCTTTTTTCTGATGGTGTCGATGTTGAGAGCCCACTTCAGGTCCTGGGAGATTGTGGATCCCAGAAACCTGAAGGTCTCCACAGCAGACACACTGCTGTTGAGTATGGTGAGGGGGGGCAGTGTTGGGGGGCTCCTCCTGAGGTGTCATCTCCACAGTGTTGAGCCTGTTCAGATCCAGGTTGTTCTGACCACACCAGAGGACCAGCTGTTAAACTCCAAGTGTCTCGTCCAATGTGTCCTTTGACAAGACACTTAACCCAGTACGTGTATGAATGTTAGATAGTCCTCATGGGCAGGTGGCACCTTGCATGGTAGCCCCTGCCATCAGTATGTATGGGTGTGAATGATGACATGTAGTGTTAAAGCGCTTTGAGATGATGGAAAACTAGAAAAGCACTTGAATAAAGACCTACTCAGTTTTACAGGAACACTGTTGTTCCTTCATGTCATTGTCTTCTGTCTGGATCTCCAGGTGATGTAGTGGTTCACGTTTACACTGTGATCTGTAGCTTTAGCTTCTGTCTTTTTAATTCACTGCTGAACCAGTTTCATATTCTGGATATATCACAATCACATACTGTATGCTTCTCTCTGAAATCCCTTTTGTTTTTTTGCAAAAGTTGAATCATATTTCTTCATAGAGTGCAGTTAGTGACTGTGTGGGATCCGTGGTCACTTTGACAGCTTGACAGAGAAGCAGCAGGGGGTGGGGCTTAGCAAAGGTCACAGATGTAAGAAAGACCTGGTGCGAAATGTGCACGATGCAGGTAAAGAAGTGCTGGTTGTGGAATATACTACGAAAACACAAACTATTTCTTATTTATCATGTAACCTCTCCATGTAACAACCCCGTAGCTATGTGTCTTGGCCCAGCAGTCTCCCAAATCTGGCACGCTTGGCTCTCAGCTACACACATTATCACAAATTATGATTTTTAGGCCAATTGTAATTATCATTTAGGCCTAATCGCTAATTTGACCGAGTGGGAGTCAGTCCTTTTCAGTTTGGGCCAGTTGATGTTTAATGATGCTACCCGGCACCTTGAACATCACATCAAAGGTAAGAAAAAAGGGAAAATATAATGGTGTGCCATGACTGAGAATTATTTTATAATCCGGTTCATCAGGTTTCAGTGCTAAGTCACCATCTTATTTCAAGTATGTATGTTTTTTATACCTGTACCCCAGGTGTAAAACACAACGAGCAGACAAATATGGGCCCGTCTTCATCTTTCTATGCCACATAAACCTGTTGTGGTCATTAATCTGCTGATATAACGGCCTACACCTCAGGCTTTCAGATAGGGGTATTGGCTGCAGGGATTGTTTCCCATTCACAAGAGTTCCCAGAAGGGCATTAGTGAGGTCCAACATTGTTTTTAGGTGATAAGGTCTGGCTTGATTTCCCTTTCAACCCAAAGGCTCGCCGAGTTCTTCCCCTCTGAAAAGGTTTCTTGATGGAGCTGGCTTTGTGCAGTCCAAGTAAAGGGCAGAACGGGGCCTTTTGAATGCTGTTGTATTTAGATTTTACTTTATCTGAACTGAAGGGTCCAAACCATGAAAATGAAATCGTCTCTCAGGAAATTATTACCTCCATAAAGGCCCCATTTTTATGGGGATTTTTTCCAAACTTTGACATTTATTTATTTGTATTTGGTTCAAATAAGCCTCATAATGTACTAATTTAACTAGCCATCTGTAGACACCCTGTAGCAGTAGTGATGTGTCCTATCTGTGCACAGTTGGTACCACAGCTAGCCATCGTGAAGCAGCTATTGACCAATCGACAGCAGTGCGATGATGTTGTTAGTAGCCGTCTGAATCCTCTGCCTGCACTGTCTGTCCTCAAGTCTTGGCAGACGCTCCTGTAGTTGTGTTTGCATGCTGGATGCCTCCCTCTCTTATAAATATGGAGAACGTGGTGCATTGGGCCAAATGCTAAATGAGCAGTGACACATACACAATAGGTTTGTGTTGGCAGGGTGAAAGCTCAGGGCAGGACACAACGTGATGACTGCTTCACAACTAACATGTCTAACCCACTCTGTCCTGAGAGAAAGCAGGAGGGTTAAAGCTTGATTTAGAAAGGAAACCAATAAGTGAGTAAATGAGAAAATGCTGTCTCAGTTTTATGTACACCTATTGATGGTGCTTGTGTCTTTTTGCAACCAACATGGATCAACAGTTTCTCTTAGATCACTTGACGTTCTGAATGGCTTGTAGTCTTGATTTCCCCTTAATGGTTTTATTTTGTTGAAAAAGAAACAACCACAGGCAACGTTATGGTACATTACCGCTACCAACTGGAATGGAGTGTGGATCAGGAAATGAGCATGTATGAAGTGCCAGGGAGACGCAGACACTCAATCGTAAAATGAATCTAACTTGTTGCAGACGAGTCCGTGTGTCCGAGGCTTTATGCATAGATGGGTCTTAAGACAGGCTGCTACGACAGCTCCTAAAAACTCAGATGACGAATAAGAAAACTTCTAACTTTACTCTTAAAATACAGGTTTTTTTCTCAACAATTCACTTCTACTCATACACTTTTTGGTAGAGGGATTGGAAAAAACTGTTTCAATAACAATACATTAATGCTCAACCAGGGTCACATGTAAGCCAAAGGGAAATGCTAAAAGGATTTTGCATATAAAAGTTAGTTTACCCTTCCTTGGTATTACTGCTCATTCTATCGACACAGTTGTATCATGTCTTCTGTGACTGTGTCGGACAAATTCATCCCACAGTAGAACTTAAGGGTGTAGAGTTTGAATGACTTGGGCGTTTACAGAAGATAATATCTAGTTGTAAAATGGGAAATGTAGTATTCAGCGTTTTGGGAGCTGGACTCGTTCTAGATACTAGAGGTGTGTTTCCCCAACTATATTAAAGTGCTATAATAAATCTTTGAAATGATAGGTGTCTCATTCAGGAGCTGACCAACAGTAAATGGGTTCTTGAGAAAGAAAAGAGAACAGGCAGAATATTGTTCATGTAGTTGTTGTAGTGTTGTTGTGTTATCTACATGGGCTGAGGTATTTTGATGGAATGACATCAAAACTAATTCATTTCTAATCAGCCGCTGTTTGGCAGATAATTTCTAATCAATTATATGACACTGAAATAAAAAGCTGTTTAAGGGCCCTTAGTAACATGGTACACAAGTTAAATGCAGTCTTTTGTCCACTTTATGTCATCACTCTCCCATTTCACGCAGCCATCATGAGCGCAAACACTGCAGTGTTTGAACTGATTCTAATTGTTCTCACTGCTACATTCACAAGCTCAATCGCCTATGTTGACTTTAATTAATTCTCCATCTTTGGGAGAATGTGTTGTTCCAGTTGAGCTGTCTCTGCAATAAATTCACCAAACAAACTCTATAGCAGGCTTCTTGTTCACTCCGCAAGTAGATGAAAAAGCGATGTGCACAGCGCTCTTTATGTGAGGATTAGTAAGCTGGAGAAAAAGCTGGACAAGTGATCTTGGCAGTGTTGATCTTGGCGAGGAAGAAGAGCACAGAATTGCTCTTGGCATGCAGGGAGGCAGTGTTTCTAGACACTGCAAATTATGCAAACACGTGTGCATATGAACACAGTTTAAATAAACATGCAGACACACATAATGTGTTTTCATTTCAACATTTGCTGTGTGCCTAAATGCGTCATGCCTCCATATCACCATGACAACGAGTGGTTTGACCAGTTTTCTGAGAGTTCTCATTGTTTTTCACTGAGCAATAACACAATCACCCGAGTCCATTCCCCAGCATGATTGACTTCAGGCTGCAACCTGGTTATCTGTTCAACACAAGCAGTAGAATGACAATTTACTCTCTATTCATCACTTCTACTACGGCTGTGTTTATGTAATCTCAATACATTTGATAATAATAATTAGTTTGTCCAGTTCATTGAAATAGGGAAATAGGTTTAATATCAGCCTAGACCTGAACAGGATATCAAGGAATTCGAGTCAAAAGGCTGAAGTCCAATTGACGTTTTATTACAAATTATTTTTTTCCACATTGTCATTTCTTAAAGTTACAATAAGTACATTTCATTTTGTGTTGATTTTGGCAGTCCTTGTGGACAAAAGTGGTAGTGTTTCAGAGAACCAAATTCCCTTTAGAAAACCTTTCCTTTTACTGCTGCACGGTCTGACAGTCTGCTCTGCTCAGTCCTGGTTCTGGTTCTCCCGTGCTTGCCTTCCCTCTAGGGCAGGGGTCACTAATAGGCGGACCGCGGTCCGGACCCGGACCCAGACGACCCCAAAAACCGATAGATAATTGAGAATTATTCAAATTGACGGAGCACTTCTATTTTAACCGGCACAGATTTTCTAGCCTTTACGACTCGTTCAGCGGTCCAGGAAACACACTGACCAATTACATGCATTGTAAATCACATCATGTGATGCTGCTCAGCCAATCAAACAGTGGCGGCTGGTGGATCATGTTCTAGGTAGGGCCATCCTATCAATTTCAGCAAACATCCCAGTATGATTTAATGCAAAATATTAGGTATCAAACACGCATTACTATTAAATTCTCAGTAGTGATAGCTAAATGATATGCTTATTATACAAATTCCAAACAAAAACACTTTAAAAACAAAAAAAAAATAATTTCAATGAATCATTTATTTTTTCATTTTTGGGTATTTTGGTCAGACACATACGCAACGCTGATTATCGTAATATGTGTGGCATTTGTTATAAATGTACTTTGGTACATAGAGGGTGATAAGAAACTGTACAGGGAGGGACTTAGGACCCAGGGGAATGTAGGTGAAGGAAACAGGAAGAGACGGAAGAGACGCCACACAAACAGCTGTTCACTGGTGAGCGGTGAGCAGATGAGACTGAGGACAACTATGTAGAAGAAAAGATGTTCACTTTGCCTAATATGTAGCTTGACAGAGTTCTCATGTGTGCCCTGGTGTTCTCATGTTTCCTTACCTCCTCATCCCTCACTCCTACCCTGGTGTTCTCATGTTTCCTTACCTCCTCATCCCTCACTCCTACCCTGGTGTTCTCATGTATCCTTACCTCCTCATCCCTCACTCCTACCCTGGTGTTCTCATGTATCCTTACCTCCTCATCCCTCACTCCCTAACTGTCCGTGCTGGATCTGTCCCCGTTGTTTTAAAAAGCTAAATAAGTTATTAGCATGACTGCATCAAGCTAGCCAAACCTGTCTGGTGCAGCTAGTAGAGAAGCTTCATGTACTGCTTCCCTTTCCCGCTAGTCTGCTGTCTGATTGTGAGGTCAGGCTGATCTGGGATCAGCTCTTTGGACTGAAGTTTCTCCTCAAAGTTCTCCTCTCAAACGGGTCTTGGAGGAGCAGTGCTCGCGCTGGTGCTCGCCTGTAGAGACTTCTCCTGACGAGGAGCTGAATCTATTTGAGGACGCTGATTGGCTAAATTGTATGTCACTCATTTATATCTTTAATCAGCAATTGGCTAAACTGCTTCATAGCCCCGCCTCTTTTGGGCCAATTCTCGTTGGCCCCAGCACTGCTGATACACACACACAGGCGGAGAGGACGAGCAGGAAAAGCATCTATTTTGCGCAGATATCATATTTTACAAATATTACTGGGTACATTCCATATTTCCAAAACACAAATATTGAAAATTTGTATAATTTATTATTATATTTTTTTTTTGTGGCTCAAGGAGGGGCGCTCAAGGTGGGGCCACGCCCCATGGCCACTGGAAGTAGCTCTCAGTTTCAAAAAGGTTGGTGACCCCTGATTTAGAGTAAAGAATGTATTGATACATGATACAATCAGGGGTGACTGTGGCTCAGTGGTAGAGCAGATTGTCCTTCAATCAGAGGGACGGCGGTGCGATCCCCGGCTCCGCTAGTCCATGTCGTGCGTCCTTGGGTAAGACACTTAACCCCAAACTCCTGCAGGCTGTTCCTGCAGTGTGTGGATGTAGTTTGGACTGTGCCACCTGCCTATCAGAACTAACTAACATTTATTCACTATTCAGTTATGTTCTTCTGCACTCATTTTGGCTACTTATATAAATTCCAAGAGAGATGGTGATATCAGCAGTTGTTAATTGTGAGGGAGATATAAATAGTCAACCATTTGTTGTAGTGTCTTTATAGAGTTTAATGCGTCGCTGGAAAGGAATGGTAAGATTTGATTTAATGTGTGTCCCCAACCTAACCTGTGTGTTTCTGTCTGTCACAGATGCAGATCTACATGTACAATTCAGATGACTTTGACAGCCTCAGTGCAGCTCTGAGGCAGAAGAGAATCATCGCAGCCATGGCCGTGTTTTTTCAGGTAGGAGCCTATTTTTCACATACTGTTTGTGTTTGAGCATGTGTACAGAACTCTTATTAAAAGATGAGGAACAGGCACGTTAGGAGGATCATCCTTAAACTAAACTTTCGTCATTGTTTGTTTATCATTGAGCTGGTTTATTTGTTGTCTGTGACAACTAAACAAAACAGTTCTGTCTCGTTATCTTACATGGGAGATGTAGGCCATGTGGACACAGTGCAGCTGTAGGGTTTAGTATGTTGATGTTCGTTTGTGAAAACTTCATTTAGCTGAAGTCTTATCAGATGGACTTGAGCTCACTGTGTAGTCTGTAGAGGCTCAGCTGACAATGTGGGACGATATAATGACATATTCTTCATTAATAATGAGCTGTTGTTAAGATTTAAAATTGCGATTGGTTCAAACGTTTTCTGGGTTTAAATGATTGAACCGTACGGCTGAGGGACGCTATTAAACAGAATTTACTCGGAAATACCCAAAGGTAAGCTGCTAAAATTAAACAATTCTTATAATTTAAGTTACAGTTTAACCTAGTTAAATGATATTGACAGAATCAATAATAGAGAGTACTCAATTAATTATTATTATCATAATTATTATTGTTAATTTTTTATTGTTAGTATTATAATGTCAATTTTATTTTATTTACATAAATTCAAACTAATGGAGTACAAGAACATCTGTTGGTCATATGTATTAATTTTTGTAAATATGAGCCTAAGGATTCTAAATCAAACTTGAACTTGAAATACTAATTTTGGTTGGATAACAAAAAATATGCTAGTCAAAATTAGCATTACAATTAGTTTAGTGTTGGGGAGCAGGATTAGGTCAGAGGTCAGTGTGTGTGTGCTTGTATATCCTCAAAAGGGTGAATTGTATGTCTCGTTTCTCTCCTCAGTTTTTTTTCCTGAAGCTAAACCCCGACGGTCAGTGTGGGAGTGTTGTCATGGCGTGTGATTATGAGCTGTAAAACCTGTAGATCAAGATCAGACTCTCCTGTCACCAGAAGTGACCTCAGATCTGTTTAGTGGAGCTGTGGGGGACTGGGATCATTGTTGCTCTAACACTCTCAATTGGCAGGAATAAAAAGTTAATTTGAGGCCATCGATTACCTAAGTGGGCTCTTACTTGGACCATTAACCCCCTGTTAATATTTCCCCCTCTCACCCCAGTCTCTCTTCCACTCCCTGGCTGTCAGCTGTTTATATCTAAAGTGGACCTCATCTGTTTTTCTTTTGCACATGACTCATATCTGTATTTTTTATAGCATTGTAAACATCACAATTCCCACAGAATCATATGTTCATGACACTTTTACATCACTCTAGCTCGACATTCGTCACAGTACTGCTGTGAATTCATTCACATTATGATCCCATCACTGCTGGCTCTGCATCCACGCACACCTCTGTACAGAAATAGCAGCCCCTGCTGCACAAAAGGCTTTCATTTCTGCTCGTTCTCCTCCTCCTCCTCCTCCTCTGCTCACAGATTCACTGGCTGTCACTGCACATTCACTTTTAAATGAAACCGTAAACGTGGACTTCAGTGCTACATCGACATTGTCTTTTGTGCATGCAGGTCAGTTCATAACTGTGACTTGTTAACCCCAAAAGGACTGTGTCACTCTTCACACTATACGTCTCACAGCAAAGCAGAATCACACTCTTTGGAGAAACAAAGTTTTCTTTTCCCAACAGATATCCAGACAAACACCTCTCATGGAAGCTCTGCTAGCTACCAGCATCCATGTGTGCTTTTATTTGATTGGTACGGATAACGGTTTACCCAAATCCCATTCTATTTCATCCTTACTGACCGCCAGAGGCAGTGTTTAACACTGGATATCTTCTGTCTCGCGCCTGCGCAGGTCGAGTATTTATATCAACAAAGTCACCTGTGACCTCGGATGACCCCCCGTCGTCTATAAGTTTCTGTGTCATCCTGAGTTCAGTCCTTTTTCATCTTCTCGCTACGCAGGTTGGCTACCATGGTAGCATAAGCTTAAACAAAGATGTGTCTACGATCAAGACATATTGGAGCTTGTCGCTGTAGTCTTGTGACCACCGGTCGGAGTTGCGGATCTCGCCCTCCAAAGGCTGCGACAAGCTGTCCCTCTTAGGAGGGAGTGGCGTTTTGTCGCCGTTCGGACCATTGAGCCCCGGACTGGTGGACGCCCCTATCATCGGTCATCACCAGTCTGATAAGGGCCACCGAAGTCGTGAAGACAGCAATTGGTGAGATCGATTAACATTGTTTTCTATAACAGTTGTTCGTTTTCCACGGTTGGCAGAGCGCTTCTGCTCTAGCTAATCGAGTGGCATACCGACAAGAGCGTAGAATATACGCCGTCATTCCGCCCTTCACAGATACGGCTATCACAGTTAGCAGTGTCCTCGCTCAGGCTAACTTGATGAGATGCTAGTTCGACTAGATCGGCATTAGCATTGTGTACACTGATTTTGTAACATTACGGCTATCAGTTAGCGAGTGGTTCCGCTCAGGCTAACTTGATGAGATGCTAGTTCTACTCGATCGGCATTAGCATTGTGTACACTGATTTTGTAACATTATGGCTATCACAGTTAGCAGAGTGTTTCCGCTCAGGCAAACTGGGTGAGAGACTAGTTCCATTAGATCGACATTGACATTGTGTCCATTGGGATTTAATTTGACATCTGACAGATTTCACAGTTAGCAGTGTCCTCGCTCAGGCTAACTTGGTGAGATGCTAGCTAGATAAAGCTGGTACTGGGACTGTGTCCATTGACTTTGTAACCTTATGGCTGTCACAGTTAGCACAGTGTCCTCGCTCAGGCTAACTTGGTGAGATGCTAGTTATACTAAATCAACACTGATGCTGTGTCCATTGATGCTTTTTATGCATTACGGCTGTCGCAGTTGGCAGTGTCCTCACTCAGGCTAACTGGTGGGACACTAACTAGACTAAGCTAATACTGAGATTGTGTCCATTGATTTTGTAACATTATGGCTATCACAGTTAGCTGAGTGTCCTCGCTCAGCCTAACTGGTGGGACACCACTAGTTATAGCGACTGTCCTAGTGAAGAGAGTGCCCTCGCTCCCCTCTCACTGTAAGGACTGTTTTTTTGGCCTGTTTCCACAGTGGCAGAGTGCTCTCGCTCAAGCTAACTGGTGGGTCACCAATATCTGCAGCAAATATCCTAGTGAAGAGAGTGTCCTCGCTCCCCTCTCACTGTAAGGACTGTTTTTTTGGCCTGTTCGACAGTGGCAGAGTGCTCTCGCTCAAGCTAACTGGTGCGACACCAATATCTGCAGCGAATGCCTTCTTCAGGCGCCTTCCCGCCCTCACCACCTTTTCTGTTCCTCCCTCCGAGGAATATCTAAGGGAGTTGCATGCATGCTGGAGAGCCACCAGGGCTTTCTCCTGCCTTACATCAGATGGCCGAACCCTGACGGCCATGCAGGAGCTGGCAAAATTTGGCCTTGCACGTATGCCAGCCATTTAGCCGACTATTGCGCCCCTCATAGTTTTCCCCTGAGAATCTGAGGCCCGATGCCAGGTGCCCTCGATCCCAAGTCAAGGATGACCTGCTATCCAGAGCTTATGACACAGCAGCACTGTGGACTGTATCGGCAACTCCCTCTCCCACCTCATGCTTGCCCTCGCAGCTTCTATGCAGCAGGCTACTTTCGACGCTCCCGCCTCCAGCCTGAGTGAGGCTTCATTGCAGGCGTTTGCGCTCATGTCGAGGGAACTTGGACGTATGATGTCCACCCTGGTCCAGACTCTCCGCCAGGTTAGAACCTGGTGAGCTGTTCGGGTCAGCTGCTATACAGGCGCTTCAGCGAACTGCTAGCCAGACCAGGCAGCAGTTCTCTTGTCTTCACAGGGACATGCCTGCACCTAGGGCCCCCCAAGGCCATTTTGTCAGCCTCCAGCTTACCCCAGTAGCCGCCACGGGCCTCAGCGTCCCGCTGAGCGGCCGGCCCGCTACTAATACAACTCTACCTAAGTCCCCGCCGGGCAATCTCCGAACTTGGGGACTAACAGTCGCCCCCATAACCTCCAGAGGCAGGGGGGCCAGGAGATGATGTCTCTGGGCCGGCTGTCGTTTTTTTCTCCCAGCAGCAGATTCCCAAGGGAGAGTGGTTCACGTCTGTCGACGCCTATTCCCATGTTCCCATGGTGCATCACCACAGGCAGTTTCTTCGTTTCGCCTTTTGAGGCCGCCACTTTCAGTCCAGGGTGCTTCCATTCGGACTCTCCCTTCTCCCCACGGGTGTTCACAAGGTGTGTTACTGCTGTCCTTTCCCCTGCAATCACAGGGCGTGAAAGTACTACCGTACTTAGACGACTGGCTGACCTGTGTGCCGTCCCGGCTTCAGGCACCACAGGACACTGCTCGCTTTCTCTCACGTGGCCTGGTGGGGCTTCAAGGTGAACATGGAGAGGAGCTACCTGAGCCCTTTTCAGAGCATAACCTTCATTAGTGTGGCCCTATGAGGGCCTGTCTGTTGCCCCAGCCTGTGGACAAGATCCCCCACAACCTCTTCCGAGGGGGCAGACGGTTGCCCTACATCCTTTTCTCCGCCTATTGGGTAAACTGACAGCTGCCTCGACTGTCGTTCCCTTGGGTTTGCAGATGGCTGAACAGCCTTCACTTGGATGCCAAGTGGCACAGACACGGGGCAATAATAGTATCAAAACAGTGCCTACTCACTCTATCCCCATGGAGGGAGAGTGCATATCTGGCAAACGGTGGCCCCATGGGCTCGGTTCCATTCCGCCGGGAGATTGTCACAATAGATACCTGCCTCTCAAGGTGCAGTGTGACAGAACAGGACTGCTTGGGGGCAGTTGTCTGCTCAAAGACCTCAGGGGCAAGCCAATGTTCTAGAGCTAAGTGCTCAAACACTTCCTCCCATATTTGAAGGGAAAGCATGTACCTCTGCTGTGTTTTCACATAAACCATCAAGGGGGCACCAGATCTGCAGAAGTTGCTACGGGGATCACCGTGCCCTTCTGACTTGGGCGGCCCCTCGCCTGACCAGCCTTCGGGCAATGTAACCACCAGGAGAATGGAACCAGGTTGTGGTTTTCCTGTTCCGTCACAAGCCTCCACCGGGAGAGTGGCGGCTACATCCAGACGTGATGTCGACCCACTGCCCCCACTGGTTCTCCCTGACGGAAAGGACCAGTCCTCTGGATCAAGATGCCCTGGCTCACACGTGGCCAGAGGATCTTCTTTATGCCTTTCCACCAAACCCTCTAATCTTGCCAATGCTTCTCAGAGTTCTTCCCCGACAGGAGGGACCTCCTGTCGCAACTAGAAGGTCGGACTTGGTATCCCAATCCCTGCCGCCTTAAACTATGGGTCTGGCCCGACCAGATGCTGAGTGGCTGCATAGAACCAGTCAGACTGACTATTCTGAATGCCAGGGCGCGATCTACCCATCTGCAGTATAAAAACAGGTGGAAGCTGTTTTCTGACTGGTGTGTGGCTCAGAACAATGTCCCAGTACAGTGTCCCGTGCCTGCTGTACTGAGTTTTCTACAGTCCCTTCTAGATAAGGGCCGGTCTCCATCTAACCCTTGGAGTATACGTGGCTGCTATCTCGGGGCAGCATACTAAGGTCGACAATGACACAGGAGAGAGCCACAGACTGGCGTTCCTCTTCCTAAGGGGCTCTGCAATTACGTCCCCCGAAGGCCCCTGCATGGGACCTACCCTTGGTACTAAATACCCTATGCTTGTCTCCTTTTGAACCCCTGGCACAGGCGGAGCCGAGATGGCTATCGGCCAAAATGTTTTTTCTCCGGTGAAAGAATCATGTCTGAGGTGGAACTCAGATGGCTTGGGTGTCACTTTGTGGCCTAATGCAGCGTTTTCTCCCAAGGGTGTTGACACGCTCACATATCAACCAGCCTATCCAGCTCACGCAGTTTGACCCTCCCATCAGGAGGGGAGAGGTCAAGGCTGCTGTGCCCAGTGCGGGCCCTCAGAGCTTATGTGGAAGCCACCGCCAGCATACGGCGGTCGGAGCAGCTCTTTGTCAGTTATGGTGAGCCTAAGAAGGGCTGTGCTCCTTCTAAAAGAAAAACAGCGCCTATCCCACTGGATAGTGGAGGCCATTGCCTATACATACAAGGCGAGCGACCGTGCTCGGCCATCCGGGGTGAAGGGCCACTCTACCAAAGGTGTCTCCACGTCAGGGGCAACACTGAGAGGTGTGCCTGTGGAGGATCTATGTGCTGCGGCCTCAGGGGCATCACCGAGCACATTCACCGAACACTACAGACTTAAGGTTGCCACCCCTCACCCACTGGGGAGGGTTCTTTGGCCAATTTCTCTGCCGGAGCTATACGAGGTAGTTATGGTGATTCCTCATGACTCTGTTGATATAAGTCATCCAGTGTTAAACACTGCCTCTGGCGGTCAGTAAGGATGAAATAGAACGAAAGTTACGAATGTAACTACGGTTCTATGAATCCTGGATGACCGCCAGAGTTCTTGGTCACTCGGAATCCCGTGAACTCGCGAGAAGATTCCGTAGGACTGAACTCAGGATGACACCGGAACTTATAGACGACGGGGGGTCATCCAAGGTCACAGGTGACTTTGTTGATATAAATAATCGACCTGCGCAGGCGCGAGACAGAAGATATCCAGTGTTAAACACTGCCTCTGGCGGTCATCCAGGATTCATAGAACCGTAGTTACATTCGTAACTTTCGTTTTAGTGAATGATGAGTCATTTAAAATACATTTACATTCACAGGAAGATAAAAAAATATGAATTTGATTATATAAATACTTTTTGGGGGGGATATAAAGTAAACCTATAACATACGTAGATTAATAACTACAATAAAACAATTTCACTATTTCTTTAATGTTTTAATAAAAGATTACTGTATAAGAACTCTTGTGTAGAGAGCTCACACCGTCTCAAATGTTGACCTGAGGGTGGCGTTAGAGGAAAAGTCACTTAAAGTAATAATTCTCTGGAGGACCATGTGTCGCCAATATAATGAGTAAGCAGTTTCAATGGATAGTTTTGCAGCTATGACAAAACAGAGGAGATGAGTAGGCAGATGGAGAAATTGCTTAGCCCGAAGCAGCCGATGAAATGGCAAAATAAAATGCTCCCTTTTTCCTGAAAGGTAAAACTCCAGTCGTCCTCCAGCACAGGAGCCACTCTATCTGGTCTTTCTTTTTCTCCCTCCCTCCACAATTCTTCTGCTTTATGATATGGCAGTACGCACACATTTCCTCTGAACCTGATCATATTGTGCAGCTGCAGCTCGCAACCTGAAGATTGATTTGAACTCGTGCCCTCAATAACTTGGCTCTCGCAGATGAATCTCAACAGCCTGCGCTCGTGTGCTTGTTCCTATGCAAAGAGAAGTGTGTGGGCGCCAGCCTCAGAAGTTCATTTCTTTTCATTCATGCAGGTGCCGCTCGCTCTCCTGCCCCGCTCGCATGCTTCAGTTTGTCTTTGGTGACCTGAGAACACAGGCTCAAACTGAGAGTGTATGAAGCATGCCGAATACTTTCTTTGTTTTGTAAGGAAAAAAAAACAGGTTCTGTGATGCTAGTTTTTTTCTGTCATTTACATGCTTTTTTGTCCAGCACCTAGTGTTTATCGTCTGAATGTGCATGCTTCTGTGAATACCTTTATTGAGTGTCTTTTTGCACCCAGGTATGAATCACGTGGCAGCTATTTGTCTATTTACACCCGGTAAAGTTAAATATAGCACATTTTGCAATTCTGCCAAAATGTGTTAGTAGCAGTAGTAACAGAAGATGTAGCAGTATAAAGAGTGACAAAGTATGTGTAAGGTGTAGGTTGTGGTGGATGAAAGTGTCAAACTTTCCAGGAGAATGGAGTTTGAGAGAGGTCTCAGGCAACAAAGGTACTTGGTTACATTAAGGTAACAAAAGTACTTTGGATATTTTTAGGCAACAAAAGTACTTGATTACGTTAAGGCAACAAATCTACTTACTAATAAAGTATCTAATGGGTGACCGGGTCAGGTGCAAATAGCATCGTTGTCTGCCATACTTTAATGCATTTATATTACTCCAATAGTTTTTGCTTCATTAGTTCAACTTTAGATTGTAAGCCTGTATGAGAGAGGAGGGGTGTGCAATATGAAGATATTATGTCTACACAATCTGCCTTTACAGAGAGATCATTAGTATCGTACTACAGTGCATGTTCTACCACGTGACTAAAACATCTACTGTACATTTTAGCTCTGTGAGCTAGTATATTTAGTGTGTCTGTGTCTCCTGGGCCTCCTGGTGTTGATGCTAATTAGTCCTGTTGAGGGAGAAGCTCTCCTTCTGGACTGATGAGCCTGAATGTGTCCTCTAACAGGCTGTACTGTACTACAGTAGCCTCTCACACAACACTCCATAGAGACAGTAAAGACTTCATGTGTGTGTAAGCTAAGCGGTTGGAGCTTAGCGGTTCTTCTTCCATTTTCATTAAAATGGCTGAATTAAAAAAAAACGTTTTTAAACTCCCAACATTGCACTGTATTTCTTGACATCAGTAAATACATTTTTCATATCCAAAATGTTTAAGCTGGTACACCTGCTCTATATTTTGTGAACAGACTGCAGGGAAGTGCTCCTGCCAAACACACTTTTGGAAGGGCACACTCTTCGGGCACACCTGTGACACACAAGCACAAGAATATGTTGTCACACGTCATAGGTGGGATTGTTAGAGGGGGTTGCAATCATGGCCGATTACATCCAAAACATTCACACCTTTTAAACACTGGGCTCACCCCATCATACAGTTTGTAGAGCGCTTTCCTGAGTGGATACTTGTTGTTGTCTGGGATACACAGAGTTTCAGATATGAATAGAGCAGCACCAATAATCTTTTTGGACATGTTCAAGTTCCAAAGGTCATCATGTTTTCCGGGCATACGTATGTATGTGTGGATGTGTGTGTATATAAAAAAGTATATATAAAGTCAAAGTGACAATATAAAGATAAAGTGACAATAACCGTTTGCCGTTAAATCCACCATAGTGCCAGATATACAATAAAAGTAGGAAAAAAAATGTAGTCATATTTTTTAAACATATTTCTTTATCTCTGAAATTGTTTTAAATGTTTAATTTATTTTGATTTTACATGTATTACATAATATTGGAAGGAAATGTTCACATTCTTGTTTCTCAAACACAAATAAACGAGAAGAGCTCTCTGAGATCACAGAGCTCTGCCAAGGCACATCCCTCCTAAAATGTAATGTGTTCTTCCTTGGCTGATGCTTCACTCTTCCACCATGTTTCATAAAATCAAGCCAGTAGTTTTTCTGTCATCCTGCTGAAAAAAAACACACAAAACCACCAAACCGAACCGAAAATATAATCACCTGAGCGGAGGTAATTATGATTTTTAAGATTAAATTCTTGGAGTACGACTATAACATCATGTTGGTGATCACAGCCCCACGTCTACCTGTGCTGTCATTTAAAATGTGGATCTCTAGGTCAGAAGATTCCCGTCAGAGGTTCCCCGTGGTTTTGGATGGACCGTTCCTGTCAGGGAGGGTCCTGAGGCAGTTATTAGCTGAGAGAGAAGTTTTAATTGATAATGTGATGATTTCACAGAACTACGTGAATTGTTTTCAATGTGTCAGTATCCAACATGCCTGTTGATTTGCTGCAGAAACTGTAGAATGATTCATTATAATGACCAGTTTGATGTGCACAATAGCACAGAGGTTTCTGTCTGGGGAGAAGAATGAAGAATGAATGAGTTCAGTTTTGTCTCGTCAACATCTAAATCTCTTTATGGAAAAAAAAGGTCATTTGTGAACACATTTAGTCACAATTTTACTACTAAGAGGAATGTGGTTTCAGCCAAGCGAAGACAGACTAGTAGGTGGTTCATTCCTTCATACATCATGTCGCGTTCAAGTAAATTGTTTGCCTGTTCCAGTGCTCAATTAACATGAACTAAATAAATTCATATCACACACAAAAGAGGCATGATGTGTGCGAATTAACTTGAACATTTGTAATGTGCTTGTGTTTTTCTGGGCCATTGTTGGTGATAGTTCTGGATTGCCATAGCATATATACAATTGATTGCATGCTTGCATAGTGTGTACATGCTGTCACTCTGTGCTCGTAGAGTAAAGGCCCAGAGTAAAAGTAATGCCGCTTGCTGCATGTGATGCTTACATGGAAACAATAAGGCAACAAGTACAAATTCTCGAGTTATTTCTTCCATTTCCTTATGTCAAGTTTAAATAAGACTCCACACCAGAATATTTCTGGAGAAATTGAAAATGTCTTGCTGCTCAGCCAGATGGCTCCATCAGTTCTATTGGCATGTAGAAAGCTTTTCTCCTGGAGGCTGTAGTTGACCCCCGCCTCATACAATTGAATGCTTTTCCATCTTTATAAAACACAACTGTGCTTTAAAAGTTTAAAACCTGTTTACACTCATGTTACAGTCTAAAACAAAATGGGGCCCAAAGCCATGGAGACATCAATTGTAACATTGCTTTCTTTGCCGGAGTCTCTGACTATTGTGCAGCCTACAAACTGTAGTACAATGATGTGTTAGTTGTTTACTGACTCACTGAACCCTGTTGACATTAGGGAAGCAGGAGGATTGTTTCTCCGTCATCTCCGGCTCTGGCAGTGGTAAGGTTGAAGTCGAAAGCTCATCACAAAGCCTCTTTAGGGTGGCGGTCGGGGGCGATAAATCGCACTGTTGTTGTGTAACATATGTACCTATTGAAACACAATTCAAATTGTTTTCCGAAATCTCACCAAGTACTTCTGTTGTTTAAACCTAAAGTTGTTTTGCTTGACTGTTTCATTTTCACTTTCCCGATGTGGGGGGTGCAGACTGGCATAAATAAAACCTTTTTCTTTACCTTTCGCTTAATCCGATCTCTTTGCTATTGTGTCTAAGTCTTGCTCGGAGAAGTCTCTTTCTGAAATCTGGCGTCCACATTGCTTAATCAGCTTAATATTCGGCCATGACGTTGAAAGACTTTTAAATAACACAGAGCTACGCTTTCTGTACTCTGGCTGCTGTCAGTGCCGTTCTTATTTAATAATCGACTGGAAAAATGGTTGCCCCCATCAATCACTTCGACACAAAAACATGGGAAACAGGGTCCGGCTT
This sequence comes from Pholis gunnellus, assembly GCF_910591455.1. NCBI lineage: Eukaryota > Metazoa > Chordata > Actinopteri > Perciformes > Pholidae > Pholis > Pholis gunnellus. The sequence continues at coordinate 483,868 of NC_136529.1, read as the reverse complement.
GAAAGTTATTAAAGTCAAGCTTTAACTAAATTTCCATTTCCTATATCACACTATTTCATCTCCACAATTTACAATTAAATATATTGTGATAGAAGTTTTTATCAATATCATCCACCCATATAGAGGCCTGTACTTCTGTTGTAATCCACTGAGAAACAAACTAAAAGCATATTTTAAGGAAAACAAAATTAGTTGTGTAATAGAATGAGTTTAATCTTATCTTCATAAGTGAAACTTAATCATACTTGAAATGTGATGAAGGCCTTTACATGTTGTAACTGGTCTGCTGTCACTGACAGAAAAACCCTCTGTGAACATGAAATAGAACCCCCTGATGCAGTCCAGTACAACTCTTTTACAACTCTTCATTGTAATTGATGATTGTTTCTCTTCCTCCTCAGTGTGCCTCCATTCACTTGTAACCATGCCCCTCCCCCTCCATCAGTGTGTTTCTGCAGCGGCTATACATCGTTGCTCCTGTGTCATGTATTAATGAAATCATCACACTCGTGTTACAGGACAAATTGGGTCCATCATCTCGGCTGAACTTGGAAGTCACGCTTTTATGACCCAGCATTCCATTGCACCGCAGCCTCTGATTGAAATAGATGGCAGTTGTAAACAGCTATCATTGGCCTTTTATTTGCTTATTTACGGCGCTGCATGCCCCCACTGTTTCCACACACTCAGCTAGAGGCAGCAATAAGAAAAACCAAGGCACAGCTGGGATGTAAATCACATGGAGCATTCACTCGACTTTTTACTTTTTGTTTCTTAAATTAAAAAGAGAATCCCACTGAGTCTTATTCCTCATGATTTAGGGGCACTTGTACATCATTTAATATTATAGAGTAGCATGAGAAGAGGCAGAAGATACAGAACAAAGAGAATGAGACTTGACTTATTCTCCACATGGTGAGTCACACACAATGACAAAAGAGCCTATTTAGACAAGGACAAGGAAATAGGAAAATAAATCCAAAGACACTTATCAAAACAAACTCATCCTGATCACATTGATTGACGTCATGAAAAACTGAGTCATGTGAAGCAGTGATTTTTAAAGTACATTTAATGTTCACTATTTAGGCGCTATCCATACAGGAGTACATGTTTCAGTGTCCTTTACTGCTGCACTCCGGTACTTACAGAACTCTACTCGGCCTAGTAACCAGCACCCCCTCAAGTGATCACGTGCCTCCAGTCTTCCATTACCTCGTCTGGCTCCCAGTTAAACAGAGGATATACTTCAAGATTCTACTCACCGCCGACAAGGCCGTCAACAACCTGGCCCCTCCCTACCTCTCCAACCTCCTCCACCAGCACACCCCCTCCCGATGCCTCAAGTCTAATGAATCCAACCTCCTGTAAGTCTGAAGGACCAAGAGCCGGACCTCTGGTGTCCCCTCGCTGTGGAACTCATTACCAAACCACATAATGCCCCCACTGGCGTCTTTCAAAAATGACCTCAAGCTTATGATATTATTTATTATTACAAATATTATTATAAAAAAAAAAAATGTAACATGGGAGGATGCTGGTCACCTACAATGTGAAGACAACAAAACCACAGTTTAACCAGGTGTTTATTATTGTAACCATGACAACAAAGTAGGGGTGCAACTTATTTTAACAATAGATTAATCTGTCGATTATTTCTTCGATTAATCGATGAATCGGATAAAAAAACAAAGCATTAATTTCCAACCGAAAAAATCGTGTGACGCTGTGGCGCGATAGCCTATCAGCGTTGAGATGTTTCTCCTGTCATCACTGATGTCCTGCCGTTGTTGAATCAGGAAATTAATACTGTAGCGTCTGTGTTCACCCAGAGCTCTACGATCCCTCATATCAATAGAGACCAGACCAAACTATGTGTATACATGTGTGTGTGTGTAAACCATATGGTGCAAACAATGAATAGACGCTGCCGTATTTACATCTAGATGACGTTATTGTTAGTGTTGATGCAGTTGCTACAATGTTAGCATAGCCTAGCACCGATCATCCGAGCTCCATTGAGAAAACAAGTACAAATGGACATTATTACGTAGTTATTTCGGAGTCCCTTATTGTCAGTTTATTGCCGTTAAATCACAGCCAAATCAGTTTATTTTGTGTTCATACAGCTGCAGTAAACAGCCGACGTGTGGCTCACTAGACACAGTGAGCTCGATGAAATCAACGGAGCTCCTCCGGACTATGTTATGAACCAGACATGACAGCGTTTAGTTTCCCGTGATATCTGGGACTTCCACAACACGTACTCGGCAGAAATAGAGGTGATTTTTTTCTACGGTTGATGGCGGACAGTTGAACGGCTTTCAGACCGATAAGCCGCGCCCCCTCTCCGGCGCGTCCAGCGCGATTCACGCGAATGAACACAAATAGTCCCCGGCGAGACCGGCAGCGCAAATGGCGCGAATGGCCCGAATGACGCGATTAACGTGATTCGCGCCGCGTCAATCGCGTTTGGTGTGAACACAGCATTACGTGTACTGCTCTAGTTTGGAGAACGAGAGACATCAGTCGCCACTCCTCTGAGAGATATTGTGCTGTTATAGACACATAGGAATCCACTGCGCTTGACATCAACGCACCTGTAGAGCTTGGGCACAGCTGTGTCGGTGAAAAAACGCCGCAACGGCCTTCATTGTTAAACAAAAATCCAAACTATGAACATGGCGCGAATGACGCGATTCGCGCCACGTTCATCGCTTTTGGTGTGAACACGGCATTATTGAATGGCGTAATAATTGCGCGACACAACGAATCGATAATGAAATTTGTTGCCAACTCTTTTAATAATCGATTATTATCGATTTTATCGATTCGTTGTTGCAGCCCTACAACAAAGTTCCCCTAGCCTTAACAAAGATTTTTCAGGTATTTGTATTTCAGTTTTGTATTTCTATTTTTTAATTTTTTTTAATTTAACCCCTCTAGATGGCAAACATGCATAAAACATACCTTCTTATTCAATAACAGCCACCGTCGCTTATGTCTGAATGCAACCCATGGTTGAAAAGGGCTGAGTGGAAGCCTCCGCAGGCTGCATTACGCATGGGCACTGTTGGAGAAGCGGTGCAGCCCCAAAACTCCATTGTTTAGGGCAGTATTTCTCAACCTGTGGGGCGCACCACTCTAGTGGGGCGCAGTGGTATTACAGGTGGGGCGCAGAATGCAGAATTCTTTTCGCCGTATACAGGTTACGCTTGCGCGACGGCCAAGATCGTTGACGACTCACATGTGTAGCTTAGTGTGCAAAATGAAGAGACATTATGGAGATGACGTCCGACTCTAACCGGAGGCTGAGGTTTACAGCTCAAACACTGAGTGAGTTCTGGCTTGGTGTGGAGAGGGAGCCTCCACTCATCGGACAGAGGGCTGTGGGCATTCTGCTTCCCTTCGCCACATCTCACCTCTGTGAGATCGGCTTTTCTGCTGTTGCCTCTCAAAACAAAATACAGATCTAAGCTCAACATTGAGCATGAACTGAGAGTGGCCGTATCAAGTATGTAACCCCGTTTTAAAAAGATTTGTGGTGGAAAGCAGCTCATTGCAGCCACTAATACGGATACAACCTGATGGCTCACACACCTGCACTCATGTAGTTTTGTTTTGCACAGGTTGCACGTTATTGTTGTTTTGAAAAGATATGCAGTGTAAAACTCAGTAAAACTCTTTATTGCCAAATATTTGAACTTAGTTTAGTTTTTCACAGGATGCACTTTATTGTTATTATCTTATTTTTTGCGAAATATTAGTTATTTTTTGCACAGATAGAACTTAATTTGCATTGTTCTAACAAAGTGACTGCACATTGTCTTTGTTTTTGTCTGATGGAGCGATCTGGTTTACTTGAAAGTGATTGCAATTTTATTTATTCTACTTTTTGAAAAAGCACAGATGGAGGAGTCACAAAATGTTGTTATTTCAATAAAAGTTCAACATGGACCATTTTGTTAAATTTTTGTTGGGGCGGCGGGGCATGACAATTTTTTTTCCTCCAAAGTGGGGCGTGACAGAAAAAGTTTGAAAACCACTGGTTTAGGGGGAGAGGGTCTGCAAATAGATTCATTTTTCAATTTCATGAGGGTTTTGGAAGGCACAGAGCAATGACGTTGTTCTGCTCAAAATCAAACGAGGCTTCTATGTGTAGTTTGAAAAGAGTGGATAAACAACGTATTTTGTGATTTGATTCGGAGGACTGTAGGTTGTGAACCGTGTTTTGCATAAAGTGAACCCTTACCTCAGAATAATTTATGGTTCCTTCAAATGCACAGTTGTATGTGAGATAATGATAGCAGAGGTTGTTAGCAGTGTCACTTTTGGTACAAAGTCTTTTGCTTCAAATGAAGTGAATCTTTTTTGTAAGTTACTGAACTGAGGGGCTGCTTGAATACTTATGACCCAGGGAGACCTGAAAGAAAAGCAGGCAGGGATTCTTACTTCATAGACACCTTTTCTTTAAAGTACTCAAGGCAAATGGCAACAAATTACTCATATACTGTTAACCTACACCTTTTTTATTTCAATACCGGAGTCAAGTGTCACAAGCACCACTTGGCTCCGGTATTGAAATACTGCCAAAAGTTCATGAGAAACCCATTTTTATCAAAAAAAGATGAATAATATGAAGACATCCTCAGTAAGTCTCAGTCCTGGGTGTATTCATTTCTAGACAACCTTGAGGTTCCTTTGAATTGGTTCCATACTTGAGGGGCAGTTTTTCACATTAAAGGTAGCTGTGTCAAAGTGGAGATATTCAGCAGGAGTTAGAACAGCATGATGAAATGTATGGTTTCAAGACATAGTAGACCTCAAACCACTTCATTCTGCTCTAAATCCAATACCCCTAATGACGGTAATTAGGCAGTAGGCCGACACCGCTAAACCACCACTGAGCTGCTTCCAATTCAGCACAGTGCTCACCACTTGAGGAAACATTAGCCTCAGCAGCTATGCAGCGGAGCAGAATTCTTTACATTCAGACACTGTTTGACCTACCGTATGTTGTTTTTTAGGAATTTGATAGGAATTTCAGAAGATATCTCATTGCTCATGCTTAAATCTATGAAGCTTTTGTTCTTCACTGTGATTGGGTGATGAAAGTGTGCTTCATCCTGGCTGCCCCTTCCCTGCATGACCGCTGCTCTACTAGTACACAACATCGCTCACACTGAAGAATCGACTGCCACTGTCATCGGCTTCCTCAAAAAAAAACAGGATCCCTTCATGCTGATTTTGAATTTTGATCATTTTCCGATGCAGGACAACAATGGCACTGCAACAAAATTATGTCCATGTCTGCAACTCTCTAATGCTTTGAGGGAGAAACTACGGTGTTTTGAATGGCTTGCAGTGATGTCCAACCTGATTGCTTGAAAATCAGTGGAGACGTGAAAACATGTTGAGAGCAAAATGACTGTAGCTATTACAATAAGCAACAACTGTGTTCGATAGTGCGATGTGGTTACATTATGATTACAGTATATCAACAAACCCAGAGTGGAACAAGAAGAAATGCCACATCTTTTCAAATAAATAATCTAAATGCTTTTATTACATTACATTACAGTCATTTAGCAGACGGTTTTATCCAAAAGCGATTACAATAAGTGTATTCAACGTAGGTATTCAAGAGAACTACTAGTCACCAGAAGTCATAAGTGCATCTCCTTTGTTCTAAGTATCTAAGAGTATAAACCAGAGAAAACGTACAGTGCGGAAACAAACGAAAACAATAAGTGCAACGAACTAATACAATAAGTACAACAAACGAATACAATAAATGCAACAAACTAATACAAATACAATAAGTGCTAAGAGGAAGGCTCAGGGTAGTACTTCTTGAAGAGATGAGTTTTCAGCCTGATGAAAGATGGGCAACGACTCTGCTGTCCTGACGTCAGTGGGGAGTTCATTCCACCATTGTGGGGCAAGGACAGAAAACAGCCGTGACCGGGTTGATCGGCCGCAGGGACCTCTGAGCGACGGGGCAACCAATCGCCCCGAGGCAGCAGAGCGAAGTGGTTGGGCGGGGGTGTAGGGCTTGACCGTGGCCTGGAGATAGGAAGGAGCTGTTTCTTTCACTGCCCTGTAGGCTAGCACCAGAGTCTTAAACTGGATGCAAGCTCTTACGGGTAGCCAGTGTAGAGAACGGAGAGGGGAAGTTGTGTGGGAGGACTTGGGGCGATCGAACACCAGGCGAGCTGCAGCTTTCTGGACAAGCTCCAGCGTTCTGATGGCCGATGGCGGGGCTCCGTCAAGTAGAGAGTTGCAGTAGCCTGGATTAGCACCTGCGCCGTCTCCTCTGTGAGGAAGGGGCGAATCCTCCTGATGTTGTAGAGCAGGAATCTGCAGGAGCGTGTAACCGATGAGATGTTTGCTGAGAACGACAGTTGGTCATCCAGGGTCACACCCAGGTTCCTTGCAGTCCGAGTTGGTATCACCACGGTATCGTCAATGGTGATGGACAGGTCTCGGTGCGGGCAACCCTTTCCCGGGAGGAACAATAGCTCGGTTTTTGTTGTGTAGAGCAAGAAGAGAAGGGGGCCCAGGACTGAACCTTGTGGAACACCTGTAGTCAGCAAGCGTGGTTCCGACACTGCCCCCTCCATGTCACCTGGTAGGATCGACCTGTCAGGTAGGATGCAAACAGGGAGAGTGCAGAGCCTGAGACGCCCATCCTCTCGAGGGTGGAGAGGAGGATCTGGTGGTTCACAGTGTCAAACGCTGCAGACAGGTCCAGGAGAATCAGGACAGAGGAGAGAGAGTTAGTTCTCGCGGCGTGAAGCGACTCCGTCACCGCAAGGAGGGCTGTCTCAGTCGAGTGACCCACTTTGAACCCGGACTGGTGTGGGTCCAAGAGGCTGTTCTGATGGAGATAGGAAGACAGTTGGTTAAAGACAGCACGTTCAAGTGTTTTGGATATAAAGGGTAGAAGAGAAACCAGTCTGAAACCGGTCTTTTGACATCAGAGAGGTCAAGTGATGGTTTCTTCAGAAGGGGGGTGACTCTGGCAGTCTTGAAAGCTGGGGGAAAGCATCCTGAAACAAGAGATGTGTTGATGAGGTGGGTGAGGAAAGGAAGGAGTTCAGTCACAATAGACTGAAGAAGAGGGGAGGGGATCGGATCAAGAGAGCACGTGGTGGGGCGGTTAGATGTAACAAGTTTGAGGACCTCGTTAGGGGAGAGGGGGGCAAGATAGGGTAAGATGGGGCATGGAGAGGGGAGGGAGAGCTGTGGGGGAAGGGTTGAACAGGGTAGAGAGGGTGAGGGTGGACAGGGAGAGGGGGGCTGAGAGAAGGAGGATCTGATATTGTTTACCTTCTTGTCAAAGAAGTTGGCGAAATCGTCAGGGCGAAGGGAGGAAGTAGGAGGAGGGGGTGGTGGTTGGAAGAGTGAAGAGAAAGTTTCGAAGAGTTTTTTAGGATTGCAAGCTGAGGTTAGGATTTTAGAGCGGAAGAACGCAGCTTTAGCAGTAGATAGAGAGGAGGAGAAAGTGGAAAGAAGAGATTGGAAGTTAAGAAGGTCCTCCGGGAGTTTGCCTTTTCTCCATTTACGCTCAGCCTCTCTTAGGCTCCGTCTATCAGTGCGCACCGAGTCCGACAGGCATGGGCCAGGTGGGGTTGGGCGTGCAGGCCTGGAGGTGAAGGGACAGAGTTTGTCTAACGAAGAGGAAAGGGTGCTGAGGAGAAGATTAGTGGCAGTATCAGGGGATAAGAGAGATAAGATCCAGCTGGTTGCCGGCCTTGTGGGTAGGAGGAGAAGAGGAGTGGTAAAGTTTCAAAGGAGGAGAGGAAGGAAAGAAGAGGTTGTAGCTTATCAGTCTGGATGTTGAAGTCGCCGAGCAGGATGAGTGCGGAGCTATCGTCATGGAAGCGCGAGACTAATGTGTCAAGCTCCTCCAGGAACTCACCAAGAGGGCCTGGTGGGCGATACACAACAGCAATGGTGAGCTTGACTTTATTGTCACACATGTACACAGCACACACTGTGAAATTTAGCTTCTGCATTTAACTAATGCTAGTATCCTAGGAGCAGTGGGCAGCTACTGTACAGCGCTTGGGGAGCAGTTTGGGCGTCCCCTGCCTTGCTCAAGGGCCCAGTCTCCTGAAGCCGAGGTCTAAGAATGGTCACAAGGCCCAGTCTCCTGAAGCCGAGGTCTAAGAATGGTCACAAGGCCCAGTCTCCTGAAGCCGAGGTCTAAGAATGGTCACAAGGCCCAGTCTCCTGAAGCCGAGGTCTAAGAATGGTCACAAGGCCCAGTCTCCTGAAGCCGAGGTCTAAGAATGGTCACAAGGCCCAGTCTCCTGAAGCCGAGGTCTAAGAATGGTCACAAGGCCCAGTCTCCTGAAGCCGAGGTCTAAGAATGGTCACAAGGCCCAGTCTCCTGAAGCCGAGGTCTAAGAATGGTCACAAGGCCCAGTCTCCTGAAGCCTTGGTCTAAGAATGGTCACAAGGCCCAGTCTCCTGAAGCCAAGGTCTAAGAATGGTCACAAGGCCCAGTCTCCTGAAGCCAAGGTCTAAGAATGGTCACAAGGCCCAGTCTCCTGAAGCCAAGGTCTGTACCTAGCAATGACTGGAGGGTCCAACTGCTTTTAGTCAGGCCTACAATCTCTTAGTCTCAAACTAAAATTGACAAGAAAGCCAAATATTTATTAGCTTGGAGCTGAATTAACCACAAGGACACACATTGTTTAGTCTATATAACATGACCATAAGACTGGTTTATTGTAGTCTTGCTCTAATAAATGTCAGAAAACCATTATCCTTTTTGTCTAGCTCTAAGAACAACATGAAGGCCAGTTGTCCATTTGTTAGTTCTGAAACTAACCGGTAGATAAAGCAAAACAATGCCAGAGTTCCTTGTCCTCCTCTCTCCCTGTCTTACACTATCTACTGACGAATTGGTCATCGATGTAATTAGTAACTCTGCACTTCGATGTGTCTTCTTTGAAAGAAGTCCAACAATTGCATCCATTATACCATTGATTTATCAGCAGTTAGTGCTGCCAAAGGCAGGGGGGGGGGGGGGGGGAGTCTCTGTAAGACACAGGAAGTCAGGAGAAAAGAGGATACATAGTGAGGGTTCTGGATGGATGACAGTGGGAGGAAGGGACAGTTGATGGGAGAGAGAGAGAAAAGTGGCGGTGGAGAGAAATATAAGGACATGTCACATCATACCACGTTGTCTTTTTTTCTGATTCGTCACTGCAGTGGCTTGTCCCTGGAGAGAAAGAGGGAGATGGAGCTGTGGGGAGGATTGAAGAGACAGAGCGAGCAACACAGGATTTGAAGAGGGATAAAAGGGTGGATGGAGAAAGAGTAGGACATTGTGATGTGAGGCCCAGTGGCTGAGGATCTCGGGGGACGAGCCTGTGGGCTTTTCAGAGACAAACATTAATAATTAAACGCTAATTCCCTCAGTCCTCCTTTCTTTCTCTCCTCCTCACTTTTTCTCTGTACGTCATGTTCTCTCTGTGTCTCCATGGCCGCCTTTATTTCTCTTAATCTTCTTTCCTTTACACACATTTTTTTCCCTCACCTACTTTCTGTCTTGTCTTGTACCAAAACAAGCTCTTTATTGCACTTCCAGTTGTTAACTTTTGCTATTTGGAATGATTACACAATGTGTGTGTGTGCGTGTGTGTATGGATGGGGGTAAGTTAGAAACTATATCTAGTTTGCCATAATTAAACTGTTTCTACATCCCTTAGGTTACTTTATAGTTCAGTTTTTCACTTTATCAGCTGTACAAGCTCCATAGGGGGTCGATCATATAGCGACTAGCGGAGAGAGAACACCACCTGGCTCCACATTGGTCACACAGTCTCCATTTTTAGCTGTGCATTAAAGTTGAAATAGTTAAAACTGGCAACAGGACCCCCCGCCTCCCCTGAAAGAAAGAAACTAAATATTTTACTTACCTAATTTATATGTGTTTATTTAATTTCAGCTTGGTGTGAGAGTGTTTTACTGCGTTTTGCAGTCTTTACTGTCATGCGAGTTTCTCTCCTCAATCTTTTTTGTGTTTTACCGAGGGTGGGGCTTTGCACCAGAAAGTATTCAGTCTGCTAACTTGTTGCCCTCGCCACTGATAAAGTGCTACAGGGATGGTGTGTTTCTGTAGACCACCCCCAGCTGTTAGCATCGCCCTGGCTCCCTAAATAAAAAGCCAATGGGATTTTTCCATTTGATTTTGGGTTATAGCAGATAATAAGCTCTGTGGCAAACACAAGTTTATGATCATTTTGTTTTGTTTCATTTTGTTTAGCAAGATAATCTTTACAAATGAACACCACTTTTTAAGACTCTTGCATGACTACAATCAGCAGGAGTAAAAAGCTAACGTTAGGCTATAAACAAACTACACCACGGTCACATTAGAGTATACACAACAAGGCTGCCTTTTTTAAGACACATAAAAGCTTCAAAATACACAAGTGGGATATTCACTGCCATATTTTATATCGTAGAACAAAAAGGTAAACTCAACTTAAATTATTTTGGAAAGAGGGCGGAATTGGGAGAAATGATACATTAAGTGCAGAGATGCATGCTATTAAACAAGGCAGTAGTACCTCTAAAAGCAGCCACAACACTCCTTTTGCTGGAGGCAAGACAAATCTTGGAGCATGTCACTTTGGTCTTTGACCAAGAAGAAGTTGGTATCCTCATGTCACCATGAGTAAATGGACAGCACCTTAATGAAGCCACCAATAGGAGACTGAATTCTAGTCGCTTTAAAACAAATTCATACATCTGGTTAACATGTGTTGCTTCTGTCCAAGAAGAGCTGTTGTTCTAAAGGAAGCAGTGCAGTTCTCCTGGGCCACCAGCCAAAACAGAAGTTGGAAGTGAGCAGCAGGGACAGGTCAAGCAGCCAGTCCCTGTCACCTAGAGCAGTGTTTTTCAACCTGTTCTTAGCCACGACACACTTTTTACATTAAAAAGATCCCGCGGCACACCAACAACCAAAAACGTTACAAAATGACACCTTTTATCAAAATACAGCTGATATGCCACGGTGTCAAACTCAATCTCAGAGAGGGCCAAAACTAACAATTGGGACTAAGTTGAAGGCCAAATAGAGTCACCATTTAATAAACAGGATAGAAGGGATATTGGACAAAGTGCAAAAAGAATACATGTTTAGGTAGCTACATTATTGTATGCATACGTACCAGAGCCAGATGTTTGGCATCTTCTCTTGGCTGCCAGTTCATTAATACCTGGGGTTAGGTTCTGTGGAAACCCTCAATGTGGAGTGAAGGTGTGCATCAGTGAGACGACTCCTGTGTGGGTTTTTGTTCATCTTCATCACAGAGAAAAGCTGCTCACACAGGTATGTGCTTCCAAACATGCAGAGCGTTCGAGCAGCATGTACAGTAGGCGGAGTTAAGGCATCGTTTCGGGATGAAGCTTGTAAACTGTGCAGCGCCCACAGAGTCACACTTTGCCTTGAGTGTCATTACACTGGAGGTCTATCAGCTCCATGTGGATGTGCACAGGTGCTCTTTCCACTTCAACTGCAAACGGATTGCTGAGCAGTTCAAATTTAAATTTCTGAGCTGCAAAGTCAGCAAATCACTGAGTGAACTTCGTGCCAAGTGCGCCCAGTTATCAGCAAAATGCGCAGTCGGCAACACAGCGGTGGAGACTTTTACTGCATCACACATGTCTGTGATCACACGTCCCTGAAGCTGGAGGTTTAGCGCAGTGAGATGCTTCGTCATGTTGCACAAAAAGCCAGCTCACATCGCCACGTTTCGTCCCTTGTACCGAGGGCCGGATATATGCTGACAATTTAATGACAAGTCTCTAAATGTGTTGATCCTTATTCAGTGTGGCTTTTTGACACAAAGGCAGTAAAACTGCCTGTGCCAAAGCACACTGACTGTAATCCTGCGGGCTTAATAATCTTTATCCAGAAAAGTTTGGCACGCTTCTCCTCACACAGCGTTGCCAACAGCGGCGCGAAAAGTATATCCAAACGTGCGGCCCGATCGGGAATGGTGTGCTATGACTTTTATAAGAGATTTGCCCAGTGGTTTTCCCGAAAATCCCGGAAAACGGAGCAAAATCGCCCCATTGACTTGAATGGGGTTTTGGCGTGAAGACAGCAAAAAAAACACTGAACTTTGGACCCATATTGACAAGCCATACTTTAACGTAGAAAAATGATTTAAAGTTTAAAACGTAGACAAAACGCTGGACATTATTGAGCCAAATGGACATTTTGATAGCTAGCACAGTTTTCATGAAGTCACAGATTAAGTTTCAGGAAAATTTGGGTCTGTTTCTGACTTTATAATGGGTGTGTATTGCGCAGTTTAGAGTGCGTGATGTCACCGCTAGAGTGAAGAGGAGCTTGAGATTCTTGTGAAAAAAATATTTGTCTTTTGCCATTGACTCCACAATTTTCACTCTTCATGAATAATTTTGGATGTAAAAGTAGCTAATCTTGTCGTTGTCGTAGAAAAAGGACTGTGGAATCCCACAGATTTACACATCAGGCAGAAAATCACTTAATTGACAGGAAAACCAACGTTCTGCTCCATTAGACTCCATGTTAAATCTGACCACTCATTTCTCAAAGAAAGCAGATGGTACCACTTTTGTATATTGCTCTGGAGCTCACATTTTTAAAACCACAAACATAAAAAACACATCAGCGCGTTCGGCAGAGTCTTATCTTTCTCACGGTATCCATATTTTGGCACTCAGACTCCTGCTTTTTGTTAAAAGGAGGCAGGAGTTTTGTTCAAAATCACTGTTTACTGTAGTATTTCTTAACTAGAAAATTTCGCAAGAAATTTTGACAGTGTGGCTTCTACTGCCGGAAGACGTCGCAATATGTAGCTACACACGCCGATGTTACCGGTAGTATCGTTAAGGTTCAATTGAGATATCGCTTCTCTCTTTTCAGCATTTAAGATCCATGCTAGTTTTCTTGTGTGTATTGAGAGGGACCCCTAGTCATGGTCATTACTTTATAACAATGAACAACCCACAACTAATGCTCTTTAACAGAGCAATTCACCACGACACAACAGTCTGTGACACAAACAATTTGTAACACTAATAATTGTACATTTATAAAATTACACCGCCGAACTGCATGCTGGGTACAGCTCACTCGCCTGCTTGCAAAACAGTCTGCTAACAGCTGGGAGAGGCTCCGTCGCTCCAGTAAAGTTTTTCACATGATCTGCTCTTCAACTCATCATTCCTCTCATGTGTTCATATCGGAGCAATAGGAGCTACGGTTATGGGGGTTTGAGGATTTGTTTGAGAGGTGTTTCCCTGCTTTTTCTCCATGAACAGGCTGCAGGCGCACAGGTGATTCTGATTGAGCTAATTAGTGAACGGAGACTCACAGACACACATGACTTAGAGATATATGTGATGCAGCTCAGCCAATCAAATATGGGTATTCTGACAAGTTTCCTGATTGTGAGATGTACACACACCATGACACAAGTGGGCGAGACGAGGAAAGACTTGGCAGAGCAGGACAATAGTATTGTAAGCTGTAAATATTAAAACATAGATCAATCTCCAAATGAGAAAATTGTCAAAGAGATAAGTTGTGAACCAGGAATGGTTGGTGGACATTGCTCGGATGGACAGGTGTTTGAGAATGAGCTGATTGGTGGAAACACATCTCTTAGAGATTTTTAGGGGAGATTTTTAAACCTCCTTTCCATCTCTGCTACTCACTCACTCTGTCCATCTAACTGTCTCTCTCTCTTCTCTCTCTATCATACAGTCATTGAGGTCTTAGATATTTTTAGAGAACTTCCCTCCCATGTCAAAATAAAAGCCCCACAGAATCAATTCAAACTGGAATTTTGTGATGAAGCTTGTCATTTAATAACCTCTATTTGGGTTTCATAAATTCAGATTCTGTCTCCTCTCCTCAGGAAACTGACAGTTTTGTACAATCCATATTCTGAGCTTCATGTTAAGATACAGTTCATTTACGGGGCTTTTATTTTGAAAGGGTGGGACTGAATATATTTCCCTTAATATCTATAAGTGACTGTGTACACTAATTAGCTCACTTACTAACACCTGTCCATGGGAGAAATTTGCCTATATCAGTCAAACCACTCATGGTTCAAGACTGTGATCTCTCTGGCAATTTTTCTCATTTGGAGATTGATCTATGTTTAATCATTTACAGCTTACCCAGCTATTGTCCTGCTCTGCCAAGTCTTTCCTCGTCTCGCCCACTTGTGTCATGGTGTGTGTACATCTCACTGGAATCAGGAAACTTGTCAGAATACCCATATTTGATTGGCTGAGCTGCATCACGTATATCTCTAAGTCATGTGTGTCTGTGAGCCTCTGTTCACTAATTAGCTCAATCAGAATCACCTGTGCACCTGCAGCCTGTTCATGGAGAAAAAGCAGGGAAACACCTCTCAAACAAATCCTCAATAACCCCATAACCGTAGCTCCTATTGCTCCGATATCAATACATGAGCGGAACGATGAGTTGAACAACAGATCCTGTGAAAATTGTGTCTGTAGTGTAAATAATGTGGCTAAACTGGCGATGTAGAAATGGGGTACCGTGTTCTGTGGAAGATGTTCTTGAAGTCAAATTTAACATGGGTCTCTATGGAGCATAAAGTTGGTTTTCCTGTCAATTAAGGTCTGTAGTGCAAAATGTGTAAATGTGCTGGATTCCACAGTCATTTCTCTAGACCAACACACCATTAGCTAACTTTTTTGCAAAAAATAATGCATGAGGAGGGCAAATTGTGGCACTCTGAGCAATTTGTTTGCAGAAATCACAGAATATTTTCCTGCTCTGCTCCACTCTAACAATTATGCCCTCACTCTAGCCCTTAACGAGCTGCGCAATACACACCCATTATAAAATCTGAAATGGAGCCAAAATGTTCCTGAAACTTAATCTGCGACTTCATGAAAACTGTGCTAGCTATCAAAATGTCCATTTGGCTCAATAACCTCCAGCGTTTTGTCTACGTTTTAAACTTTAAATCATTTTTCTATGTTAAAGTATGGCTTGTCAATATGGGTCCAAAGTTCAGTGTTTTTTTTGCTCTCTTCACGCCGAAACCCCATTCAAGTCTATGGGCCAATTTTGCTCCGTTTTTCGGGATTTTCGGGAAAACCGCTGGGCGAATCTCTTATACAGGACATAGAACACCATTCCCGATCGGGCCGCACGTTCGGATATACTTTTCACGCCGCTGTTGGCAACGCTGTGTGACGAGATACACGCCGAAATTCGGGGTGGCAGATGGAGAATAAGAACTAGAAAATGCATTTCCTGCTGAAAATGCGTTGGAATGCTGAAAGCTGAAATTAATTGCAAAAACATTGCTGAAAATAGATATCCAAATTAAAAAAAATTGCAAAAAGCTTAATAATTCATAAAGTTTAAAGATTACAAATGGCTGAAAATACAGAAATGGGAGACTACCTGTCTGAAAAATGTTGTAGCCTGAACGCATTTAAACTGCACTGCTGAAAACCCTTCTAATTGAAATGTTTAACTATGGCGTCTGTAGCTGAAAGTATGAGGAAGAAGAAGGCTTTGAAAGTTGAAGAAGTTTAAGAGGATTTGAAGATTCAAAAAAAGATTGCAAAAAGCTGAATAATTCAAAAAGTTTAAAGATTACAAATATGAAAAGTCATATCACCCATCTCCTGAAAGAGCTGAACATTTTGATAGTCGAACGGTTTCTGTAGCTTAAAAAATGGAAAAGTCCTCTAAAAATCTCTAAGACTAAATGAATATATGAGAGACACACAGAGAGAGAGAGAGAGATAGACTGAGTGAATGAGTGTGAGAGTGAGAAAGAGACAGACTCAGACAGTTAGATGGACTGAGTGAGTGAGTGAGACAGGCAGACAGACAGTTATATGGACTGAGTGAGGACCACCGTCCTGCTTGAATAAATAACGCATCTAACAGCATAACAACATTTGGAACAACTAACTTTTTCAGAGACTTATGCCTATTATATTGTAATCATTGTCATGCATGCTGTTCAGATGAATGACAGTGACCATCTCTTCTGCTGACTCTATAGTTCCATGGCATAGTCCTGTTTATAAATGAGCGAATGAACCAGGTTCCATTCAGTTCAATTGTGGTGCGTTCAAGGTCCATAGATAGATAGATAGATAGATAGAGAGAAAGAGAGAGAGAGAGAGAGAGAGAGAGAGACCGACAGAAAGACAGATATATGGACTGAGTGAGTGAATGAGACAGGCAGACAGACAGTTTTATGTACTGAGTGAGTGAGTGAGACAGGCAGACAGACAGACAGACAGACGGTCTAAAAATGCCTTTGACTGAATATCTCCAAGTCGTGTGTGTGTGTAGAGAGAGAGCGTGCCTGCGTGCGTGTGTATCTGGTTGCCATGGTGAGGACGCACCTGGTGTTAGAAGCAGACTGATTAAGAAGCGATTTTCAACAAAACTACCTGTCGAACATATGCTCTTTATACCAAAACCAGTCAATCTCAAAAAACATCAATCTCCATTGATATCTCAAAAAACATCAATCTCCATTGATATCTCATTCAAAAAAGATTGCAAAAAATTGAATAATTCAAAACGTTTAAAGATTAGAAACATGAAGAGATATAGCACCCCTCTGCTGAAAGAGCTGAACATTTTGATATTTGAACGGTTTCTGTGGCTTAAAGAAATGTCAGCAGTAGTGATATTTGTAGTAGTAGTAGTAGTAGTAGAAGTTGTAGTTGTAGTAGAAGTATTATAAGTAGTAGAAGTACTAGTAGCATTTGAATAAGTACTCGTAGTAGCAGTAGTGATTTTTGTAGTGGGTAGCAAAAGTTGTAGTTATAGTAGAAGTATTATTACTAGTAGAAGTATTAATAATTAGAAGTAGTAGAAGTAGTAGTATCAGTAATTGTAGTAATAGCTATAGTAGTGGTCGTGGTATTTAATATAACAGTAGTAGTAGTAGAAGTAGTAGTAGCAGTCTTACTAATATATGTAGTAGTATTAGTACTGGTAGTAGCATGAATAGCAGTAGTAGTAGTAGTTGTAGTACAAGTAATAGTAGTAGTGGTAGTAATAGCAGTAGTGGTAGTAATAATATTGATGGTAGCAGTAATAGCAGTAGCAGGAGTAGTAGTAGTAATACTAGAAATATTAGCAGCTGTAGTAGTAGTTGTTGCAGTATTAGTAAGAGCATGAATTATTTCAACAAAAAAGCCTAATTTTAAGCTTAATGTTTAAATACAATTAATCCATAAGGCTTTTATTTTGAAAGGGTGGGACTGGGTGGGGGAGAGAGGGGGAGAGGAGACAGAATCATAATGTTTGACACACATAAACAGAGGTTATTAAATGACAGGTTTCATCACAAGCATTTCAGCTTAAATTCACTCTCTGGGGCTTTTATTTTGAAATGGGGGGTGTGGGGGTAGGGAAGAGGAGACAGAATAATAATGCTAGATAAACACAGACAGGTTATTAAATGACAGGCTTCATCACAAGCATTTCAGTTAGAATTCATTCTGTGGGGCTTTTATTTTAAAATGGTGTGTGTGTGTGTGTGTGTATGTGTGTGTGTGTGTGTGTGTGTGGGGTGTGTGTGTGTGTGTGTGTGTGTGTGTGTGGGGTGGGGGGTGGGGGGGGGAGGGGGGGGGAGGGGGAGTCCTCTAAAAGTATCCAAGACCTGAATGAGAGACACACACAGCGATAGATAGAGAGAGGAGTGAGTGCACGTGTCTGTGAGTCTGTGTGTTTATAAACATCCCTAATTAGAAACACCTGTGTGCCCGCAGCCTGTTCATGGAGAACAGACAGGGAAACACCTCTCAAACAAATCCTCAAAAACCCCATAACCGTAGCTCCTATTGCTCCGATATCATTACATTAGCGGAAGGATGAGTTGAACAACAGATCCTGTAAAAATTGTGTCTGTAGTGTAAAAAATGTGGCTAAACTGGCGATGTAGAAATGGGGTACCGAGTTCTGTGGAAGATGTTTTTGCAGCAAGATTTAACATTGGTCTCTATGGAGCAGAAAGTTGGTTTTTCCTCTCAATTAAGTCATTTTCTGCCAAATGTGTAAATCTGTGGGATTCCACAATCACTTTTTAACGAGAAGACAGGATTAGCTACTGTATGAACTAAAAAATATATATGAAGAGTTAAAATTGTGGAGTCGAAGGCAAAAGACAAATATTTTTTTCACAAGAATCTGAAGCTGCTCTTCACTCTAGCGGTGACATCACGCACTCTAAGCTGCGCAATACACACCCATTATAAAGGCAGAAGAGGACTGAAAAACTCATAAAAGTTAAAATGGGACAGTTCAAAAAGTATAAAAGACATCAAAAAGATTATAACATACAATAATAGCTTAAGATTTTCTCTGTATTTTAAAGTTGAAATGGTGTCTGTAGCTGAAAGTATGAGGAAGTTGAAGGATTTGAAAGTTGAAGAATTATTTGAATAATTTGAAATATTTGAAAATATTCTCCATAGAAACCCATTCAAAAAAAAGTTGAAAAAAGCTTAATAATTCAAAAAGTTTAAAGATTAGAAATATGAAGAGACATAGCATAAATGTCCTTAAAGAGCTGAACATTTTTATAGTTGAACGGTTTCTGTAGCTTAAAATATGAAGAAGAAGATGCGTTTCAAAGAATGGGGACGGAAGAAATATAAAAAGAGGAACTAGAAAATGCATTTCCTGCTGAAAATGCGTTGGAATGCTAAACGCTGAAATTAATTGCAAAAACATTGCTGAAAATAGATATCCAATTAAAAAAAGATTGCAAAAAGCTGAATAATTCAAAGTTTAAAGCTTACAAATATGAAAAGTCATATCACTCCTCTCCTGAAAGAGCTGAACATTTTAATATTTGAATGGTTTCTGTGGCTTAAAAGATGTCAGCAGTAGCGATATTTGTTTTAGTAGTAGTAGAAGTTGTAGTTCTAGTAGAAGTATTATAAGTAGTAGAAGTATTAGTAGCATTAGAATAAGTGTGTGTGTGGGGGGTCCTCAAAGTATCCAAGACCTGAATGACTGAATGAGAGACACAGAGAGACAGAGAGAGAGAAGTTTATGTGCGCGTGTGTCTGTGAGTCTGTGTGTTTATCAACATTGCTGATTACCTTAATCACGAACACCTGTGTGCCAGCAGCCTGTTCATGGAGAACAGACAGGCAGACAGACAGTTACATGGACTGAGTGAGTGTGATAGAGAGACAGACAGCCAGACAGACAGTTAGATGACTGAGTGAGTGTGAGAGAGAGACAGACAGGCAGACAGACAGTTACATGGACTGAGTGAGTGTGAGAGAGAGACAGACAGGCAGACAGTTAGATGACTGAGTGAGTGTGAGAGAGAGACAGGCAGGCAGACAGACAGTTATATGTACTGAGTGAGTGAGACAGGCAGACAGATAGTTATATGTACTGAGTGAGTGAGTGAGACAGGCAGACAGACAGTTATATGTACTGAGTGAGAGAGACAGGCAGACAGACAGTTATATGTACTGAGTGAGTGAGTGAGACAGGCAGACAGACAGTAATATGTACTGACTGAGTGAGTGAGACAGGCAGACAGACAGTTATATGTACTGAGTGAGTGAGTGAGACAGGCAGACAGTTTTATGTACTGAGTGAGTGAGTGAGACAGGCAGACAGACAGTTATATGTACTGAGTGAGTGAGTGAGACAGGCAGACAGACAGATATATGTACTGACTGAGTAAGTGAGACAGGCAGACGGACAGTTATATGTACTGAGTGATTGAGTGAGACAGGCAGACAGACAGTTTTATGTACTGAGTGAGTGAGTGAGACAGGCAGACAGACAGTTATATGTACTGAGTGAGTGAGTGAGACAGGCAGACAGACAGTTATATGTACTGAGTGAGTGAGTGAGACAGGCAGACAGACAGTTATATGTACTGAGTGAGTGAGTGAGACAGGCAGACGGACAGTTATATGTACTGGGTGAGTGAGTGAGACAGACAGACAGACAGACAGACAGGAGGTCTAAAAATGCCTTTGACTGAATATCTCCAAGTCGTGTGTGTGTGTAGAGAGAGAGCCTGCCTGCGTGCGTGTGTGTAACTGGTTGCCATGGTGAGGACGCACCTGGTGTATAAACATCCCTAATTAGAAACACCTGTGTGCCAGCAGCCTGTTCATGGAGAACAGACAGGGAAACACCTCTCAAACAAATCCTCAAAAACCCCATAACCGTAGCTCCTATTGCTCCGATATCATTACATGAGCGGAAGGATGAGTTGAACAACAGATCCTGTGAAAATTGTGTCTGTAGTGTAAAAAATGTGGCTAAATTGGCGATGTAGAAATGGGGTACCGAGTTCTGTGGAAGATGTTTTTGCAGCAAGATTTAACATTGGTCTCTATGGAGCAGAAAGTTGGTTTTTCCTCTCAATTAAGTCATTTTCTGCCAAATGTGTAAATCTGTGGGATTCCACAATCACTTTTTAACGAGAAGACAGGATTAGCTACTGTATGAACTAAAAAATATATATGAAGAGTGTAAATTGTGGAGTCGAAGGCAAAAGACAAATATTTTTTTCACAAGAATCTGAAGCTGCTCTTCACTCTAGCGGTGACATCACGCACTCTAAGCTGCGCAATACACACCCATTATAAAGGCAGAAGAGGACTGAAAAAATCATAAAGTTAAAATGGGACAGTTCAAAAAGTATAAAAGATATTAAAAAGATTATAACATACAATAATAGCTTAAGATGTTCTCTGTATTTTAAAGTTGAAATGGTGTCTGTAGCTGAAAGTATGAGAAAGTAGAAGGATTTGAAAGTTGAAGAATTATTTGAAGTATTTGAAAATATTCTCCATAGAAACCCATTCAAAAAAAAAGTTGCAAAAAGCTTAATAATTCAAAAAGTTTAAAGATTAGAAATATGAAGAGACATAGCACCCCTCTGCTGAAAGAGCTGAACATTTTGATATTTGAACGGTTTCTGTAGCTTAAAAAATGTGGAAGGAGATAGGTAGCAAAAAACAGGGGGACGGAAGAAATAGAAGAAGAACTAGAAAATGCATTTCCTGCTGAAAATGCGTTGGAATGCTAAAAGCTGAAATTAATTGCAAAAACATTGCTGAAAATAGATATCCAATTAAAAAAAAATTGCAAAAAGCTTAATAATTCAAAAAGTTTAAAGATTACAAATGGCTGAAAATACAGAAATGGGAGACTACCTGTCTGAAAAATGTTGTAGCCTGAAAGCATTTAAACTGCACTGCTGAAAACCCTTCTAGTTGAAATGTTTAACTATGGCATCTGTAGCTGAAAGTATGAGAAAGAAGAAGGCTTTGAAAGTTGAAGAAGTTTAAGAGGATTTGAAGATTTTCTCCATAGATATCCAATTAAAAAAAGATTGCAAAAAGCTGAATAATTCAAAGTTTAAAGCTTACAAATATGAAAAGTCATATCACTCCTCTCCTGAAAGAGCTGAACATTTTAATATTTGAATGGTTTCTGTGGCTTAAAAAATGTCAGCAGTAGCGATATTTGTTTTAGTAGTAGTAGAAGTTGTAGTTCTAGTAGAAGTATTATAAGTAGTAGAAGTATTAGTAGCATTAGAATAAGTGTGTGTGTGGGGGGTCCTCTAAAAGTATCCAAGACCTGAATGACTGAATGAGAGACACAGAGAGACAGAGAGAGAGAAGTGTATGTACGCGTGTGTCTGTGAGTCTGTGTGTTTATCAACATTGCTGATTACCTTAATCATGAACACCTGTGTGCCAGCAGCCTGTTCATGGAGAACAGACAGGCAGACAGACAGACAGTTACATGGACTGAGTGAGTGTGAGAGAGAGACAGACAGGCAGACAGACAGTTAGATGACTGAGTGAGTGTGAGAGAGAGACAGGCAGGCAGACAGACAGTTAGATGACTGAGTGAGTGTGAGAGAGAGAGAGGCAGGCAGACAGACAGTTATATGTACTGAGTGAGTGAGTGAGTGAGACAGGCAGACAGACAGTTATATGTACTGAGTGAGTGAGTGAGACAGACAGCCAGACAGACAGTTAGATGACTGAGTGAGTGTGAGAGAGAGACAGACAGGCAGACAGACAGTTAGATGACTGAGTGAGTGTGAGAGAGAGACAGGCAGGCAGACAGACAGTTAGATGACTGAGTGTGAGAGAGAAACAGACAGGCAGACAGACAGTTAGATGACTGAGTGAGTGTGAGAGAGAGACAGGCAGACAGACAGACAGTTATATGTACTGACTGAGTGAGTGAGAGAGACAGGCAGACAGATATATGTACTGACTGAGTAAGTGAGACAGGCAGACGGACAGTTATATGTACTGAGTGAGTGAGACAGACCGACAGACAGACAGACAGACTCAGACCGTTAGATGGACTGAGTGAGTGAGACAGGCAGACAGACAGTTATATGTACTGACAGAGTGAGTGACACAGAGAGGCAGACAGACAGACAGGAGGTCTAAAAATGCCTTTGAATGAATATCTCCAAGTCGTGTGTGTGTGTAGAGAGAGAGCGTGCGTGCGTGCGTGTGTGTAACTGGTTGCCATGGTGAGGACGCACCTGGTGTTTATAAACATCCCTAATTAGAAACACCTGTGTGCCAGCAGCCTGTTCATGGAGAACAGACAGGGAAACACCTCTCAAACAAATCCTCAAAAACCCCATAACCGTAGCTCCTATTGCTCCGATATCAATACATGAGCGGAAGGATGGGTTGAACAACAGATCCTGTGAAAATTGTGTCTGTAGTGTAAAAAATGTGGCTAAACTGGCAATGTAGAAATGGGGTACCGAGTTCTGTGGAAGATGTTTTTGCAGCAAGATTTAACATTGGTCTCTATGGAGCAGAAAGTTGTTTTTTCCTCTCAATTAAGTCATTTTCTGCCAATTGTGTAAATCTGTGGGATTCCACAATCACTTTTTAACGAGAAGACAGGATTAGCTACTGTATGAACTAAAAAATATATATGAAGAGTGTAAATTGTGGAGTCGAAGGCAAAAGACAAATATTTTTTTCACAAGAATCTGAAGCTGCTCTTCACTCTAGCGGTGACATCACGCACTCTAAGCTGCGCAATACACACCCATTATAAAGGCAGAAGAGGACTGAAAAAATCATAAAAGTTAAAATGGGACAGTTCAAAAAGTATAAAAGATATAAAAAAGATTATAACATACAATAATAGCTTAAGATTTTCTCTGTATTTTAAAGTTGAAATGGTGTCTGTAGCTGAAAGTATGAGGAAGTTGAAGGATTTGAAAGTTGAAGAATTATTTGAATTATTTGAAATATTTGAAAATATTCTCCATAGAAACCCATTCCAAAAAAAAGTTGCAAAAAGCTTAATTCAAAAAGTTTAAAGATTAGAAATAATAAAAGTCATAGCACTTGTCTCCTGAAAGAGCTGAACATTTTGATATTTGAACGGTTTCTGTAGCTTAAAATATGAAGGAGCCTTAGCGTGCCAAAAAACGTACGGAAGAAATATAATAAAAAGAGGAATAAAGAAGAGGATAACAATACTTGGAATGCTTAAAAGCATTCCAACAATAAAGAGAAACAGGATAACAATACTTGGAATGCTTAAAAGCATTCCAACAATAAAGAACAGGATAACAATAGTTGGAATGCTTGACAGCATTCCAACAATAAGCCCGCAGGATTACAGTCAGTGTGCTTTGGCACAGGCAGTTCTACTGCCTTTGTGCCACAAAGCCACACTGAATCAGTCTGCCTCTCCAACCAGGTGCGTCCTCACCATGGCAACCAGTAACACACACGCACGCAGGCTCTCTCTGTCTGTCTTTCTCCACACACACACACACACACACACACACACACACACACACACACACACACACACACACACACACATACACACACATGACTTGGAGATTTTCAGTCAAAGCCATTGTTAGACCTCCTGTCTGTCTGCCTGTCTCACTCACTCTGTCTCTCTCTTACTTTCTGTGTCTCTCTCTATCATACAGTCATTCGGATCTTATATATTTTTCGAGAACCCCCCCTCCCATTTCAAAATAAAAGCCCCACAGAATGAATTCTAACTGGAATACTTGTGATGAAGCCTGTCATTTAATAACCTCTGTGTTTGTGTCAAACATTATGAATATGTCTCCTCTCCCCCTCTCTCACCCACCCAGTCCCACCCTTTCAAAATAAAAGCCCCATAGATTAACTGTATCTTAACATGAAGCTCAGAATGAGGTTCGTACAGAAATGATGGGAGCGTTAGCTCCCAGCATTTCCAAAGGCTTCTCAAACAAAGATGTATATGTCCAGTACAGAAATGACGGGAGACATTTGTGGACTGTCCATCACGAATACAAGATTCAATCCAAGAGTATGAATCTAAAATGCAGAAAAGGGAGAAGCGATATCTCACTCGAACCTCAACGATACTACCGGTAACATCGGTGTGTGTAGCTATATATTGCGACGTCTTCGGGCAGTAGAAGCCACCCTGTCAAAATATATATATATATATATATTTTTTTTTAAAGAAGTGTAGTAGTAGTAACGTCTCTGTGTAGTAAACAACTGTCAAATCAAATAAAGAAGGTACACATCAACTATATTTTAACAATTATTATTCTTATTTTTCAAATTTACCTGGATGGATTATAAATATTACATAGAAAATACATAAATAAATGCTCTTCTCATTTCAAGTAAAATAACGGCTGGATTAAAGAATACATTACGTAGCAGAATTCATTCAGGGTGAAGTGAAAAAGCCACTAGATTATATTTTTCTCATCTTCTGAAAGGAGAAATTCACCTATATGAGTGTCCAGCCAGAGTCTCAATGGACATTTCTCTCTTTTGGAGATCGTCCTATGATTTGACTTTAACATCTCTCACTACTACAGTCCTGCTCTGCTCTCTGTCTCCTCGTCTCTCCCCTGTGTGTCGGTGTGTGAACATCTCACTCAAGTCAGGAAACTTCAGAATACTCATATTTGATTGGCTGAGCTGCATCACGTGATGTGATTCACAACGTATTGGTCGTTGTTTTTCCTGCACCGCTGAATGAGTCCCGTAAATGCTGGAATAATTCCCTTCAAAATATAATCACTTTTCTTTTTTTTCTTTTTATCAGGCAAAGGCCCACCAGTTGAGAATCACTGACCTAGAGGATGTAACTGCCTCCATAATCATAATTTGTATGCATCATGTCACACAGCCATGTGAGTAAATAGAATGAAGATATATTAGTTTTTCCCCCTGATTAAGGAAATTATATAAAATCCCAGACAGAAAACCTTGGCCAACAAGTATGTGTTTCCAAATTCAGGAGAGAAGAGGTTGTGGAGGGTCTAGGGGAGTCTTGGCAGTCTCTAAGCGGTTCAGGCAGCATGTTGGATTTGCATGCTGTGGCTTTGCTGTAGTTTGGGTTAGTTTGGATTATACACAAGAAGCTGTTCCTCTCTGTCTAAACGTAGCACCAACAACTGAAACCTCTGAACATTTTAATTGTTTGAGAAAGCTGCAGTTTGATTTTGTATTGCAAGTCATTTGAAGTACAATCATGTTTTATCATGACATTAGCAGTACATGTTGTTGATTGTAGCTGTGTGTAGTAACCACCAGGGCCCTATTCCTCGTACGTGGCTAACTGAGTTAGCCGGATCATTTTCAGGATGAGATTACATAAGTGAGGCTTTTCGGTTCCTCGAAGCAAGTTTGGAAAAATCACCATAGCAACACATCCATAAGCCTGAACCTGCTCCAGAGCAGACTTGAGCTAGATCCGCTGGATAAGCTGCCACTCCCCCGGAAAAAAGTGTCAGCTCCCTTCCTCAGAGATCCATCGATGAGGAAGCGATATCAGTCAGATTAGCGTTTTATAGGGAGAGAGTTCTTCGACATCGCCAAGATCCGTTATCACATCATGATGACTTCCTGTATGAGCGCTATCGATTCTACCGACAAGGAATCATTTATTTAAAGACCTTCTCGAGCCGTACATTGAACACCACACGCCATCTACTGTCTCACAGACTGTATCACAGCCTCGCGCTGTTTTGCGAGTGGTTCATGTTTGTACAGTGTCGGTGATGTGGAGAACATCGGGAAAGCCGCTGCATGCCATGCTGTTCATGAAGTTTATTTGGCGCTTAAGAAACTTATGGACGTGTTCATTACATCACCATGGCACATATTGTATTGACTCACCATTCTGAATGTTTGTGTGCTTAGTGTTTACTTGCTCCCATGTCCTCTTGATGGCTGGTTGAACTACATGATGGTTGAAAGCACTCATAATGATATGACAGTATTATTAGTACACCATTGATATCATTATTGTAGAACATGATTAAGGTGGACTCATGATAAGAATAGAGAGAATTACACACACCGCTTATTATGAATAATACATACACACTGATCCGCCCATACACAGATTCACACACGCATATTCAAACTCCTATTCTATATGGTAATCTACACATACATGTATATATACACATATATATATATATACATGATACATAAGCGCATACAGTACATATATCCTCATCAGTATCTATTAATTCGTATCAGTTAGATACTCTTTGGGCTTGTTTTTATCTACTTATTCTGAAAGAGTTGATATAATTATTTTCGCTATGGATCTCATTGGATGATACATTCCATTAAGCCTACTTAAAGACATATCATCTGATTGATTGGGGTGATGAGGCACTTAAAATTAACCTATACATTTTCCCAACACTTGCGCATTTAACGATGTCTGCGATATGTTGCCATGCTTCTCGTCTAGCCCTCGCAGCGTTAGATTTCGCCATGATTATGGTCTTGAATTCTTCGTATGTGTTCATGATCATCTCCTGCTCGTCAGAGGAGTAAAAAGAGGCTCTTTCTTTGAGTTTATTTGCTGTTGTACTGTTAGAAAATCATGGTTTCGGTGATCGACGCTTCCCCCTTTTGAAGTAGGACGGGCACGCGCAACGATTCTGTTGTCTGACATCTGGCTCGAATTAACGAGACTGTTTGAGCGCGGATCAGCCTTTGAGGAACCGAGATAGCCTGATGTCAATCATCGAGTTAATTTAAGCTGGATAATAGGACATTTGATCGACTTAGTTGAACCACGTACGAGGAATAGGGCCCAGGTTGTTGCTGTTGTAGTGGTGGATGCAACGTTGTAGTCGCAAGTTTTCATGAAAAATAAAAGCACATCATTAGTAGTAGCAGTTGTTGCAGGGTTCATTTTAGCAGTAGCTTGCAGTGAGTCATTTTATTTGTATAGCACATTTTATTGTGTGTTTCACATAGAAAAACGTATATGTCCTGCAGTATATAGCCTTTATATACACATTCAAAATGTATATGTAAACAATGAGATCACTCTGATAGACGTTGACCCTCTGAAGGACACACCTGAGCTAGTTTACTTCACGGTCCTTCATACTGAATAAGGAGGTCAGAGAGTTGGTGTCGAGCAAGGCAGCTTGGGGTTTATAGACGAGGAGTGACTTTGTATAATATATTCTGGAACTAACGGGGAGCCAATGCACAGATGTGAGAACAGGTGTGAAGTAGTCCATTGATTAATTGGGTAAGAAACACCTTTGCTTTATTAATGAGCAATAGCAATTATACAAAAGATAAATAAGATGGAACAACTAATTGGTTTTATTTTTTATTTTTAAATACATTTTCATTGCTTGAACTGCATACAATAATATTATCTGGGAAAACTCAACCAATTTATTCCATTTAAATGCCACTTTTGTAGTCTGAAGGATTTCTTTCTTCAGAACACGTCACTGGGACTTGAATCAGAGTAACATGTCACAGGTCATTTTCATTTTCATTTTAGCAGACACTTAATCACAAAGGACTCAAACTGTACGAATCATTTTGAGTCATATGTGGTGTTCTTGAAGAGCCTGGTGGATCACAGTGTTGGCGCTCAGATGAAGAGGGCCTTTAAGAGCTTCTTGATTGCTGCTATATGTTCCTCCTTATTACACTGCACCTTTTTTCTCTCCCCTGTACTTTTCAACTTTTTTTTCCTTCATCCACCTCCATTAATTCTATTGCCCTTTTCTTTCTTTTGATTTCGCACAGGTGCATGGTACTGTACTATTGTTATGACTATGCACCAAACAAGCTTTTTGACCCACAAATATTCATCCTTTAAATCAGTGGTTCCCAACCTTTCTGAGTCATGACAACCCCCTGCAAAACACAGTGTTTGCTCATAAATTGTCCGCTCCTCCTTTGTCACAATCAAAATCTTAAAATATATAACTTGTTGGTGTCTAAACATTTGTGCATATGAAAACTGTAAGCCCTACTGTTAATCAAGGGGCATTTGTTTGTGCTGTGAAATGAAAGAATGTGAGTACAGCTAAATTGGAGGGTGCGTGACCAGGTGCGGCGCCGTCCATAGAACAGAAACAGAGTGAAAGAGATTGTTTTTTTTGTTTTTAATTCCAACTTTCGGCTCTAACTCCATTACGCCCATTATAGCAGTCCACAGGAAGTGAAGGAACAGTAAATAGGAGAGAGATGCAAACCAGTGCATCAGCTGCTGATTTTGAGCGATGATTGCAAATGTTCTGAAATAAATGTAGAAAAATAGTGCTTTGTTTGTAATGACAGTTAAGTTTAGTTTGAACAGTTAGCACCTAGGCTTGAATTTTTGAAACATTCCGTGACTTTTTCTCTCCACCTGACTCCCAGGATATCCCCCGTCACACTGGAACAAATGCCACGTCAAAAATAAGTGCTAATAATAAGCTTAGATTAGTTGACACTTCATGACTGCAAGGAATTGAGTCGCTGCAGCAGCAGAGGTTATAATATATAGTAGCTAGTACTAACAAACACAAAGATATGTAAAATACATAAAGGGAAATGATAGTCTTTTACATAACAAATAAAATAAACATGCATATTTGGAAAACAACAGAAATGGCAAAATAATTTGTTGTAGCAAAGACAAATATTCAATATTTGGAGAATGTTTATAGAAAAACAACAGAAATGTATTATGTCTGATTTACATGTTACAGATCATATAAGCAGCGTGTGTAACCTTTAATGTATGCAGCAATGTTTTCTATGAATACTAATACTATGTGATGTTCACTGTATCTTTTTTTCGTGTTGCTCAGGTGGGGGGGAAGGACAATCCCGCTGTAGACCCCATAATCCACGGCCTGAAGGGAGTGGTCCATCATGGTGAGTGGCAGTCCCAGTCACACAATGATGTTGACTCATAAGAGAGCCAGGACTCTTCTGAATAAATATCAATTCATCTTGCGTTATCACACAAGCTTTGAGCCCTTTTTAGCACATTGTTTTGGTCTCTCAATTACTGTCTGGTTAAGTCCAGCCCTGGTCCTTAAATCTCACTTCACTTTGACATTTCACAAACAGACTGCTCAATATGACAAAGGAATAATACAGAACATGTATACTCATTGGATGGTAAGCAACATTACAATCAATCTTCAGAGGTGTAAAAATGATATAGGGAAAGTCTCTTCCATTAACGTCAATACCAGTTCTGCCACTGGTGGCCAGATTATGTAGGAGACTTAAGCTTTCAGGACTATTGCTGTGCTAAAGCCTCTGTCATCAGCCACGAGGTATTCGGTAGATTAGCCTTGTCGACCCACTATTACACATTCTGTGTTGAAATATAGACTTAAGTACGTCGTCAGTCCAAGATTCAGTTCGCTGTATTCACTTGGACACACAGTGATTTTGCCCAGTCAGGCCCTTTTGCAGCAGTTAAACTGAAAAGCCTTGACTCGGCA
This sequence comes from Pholis gunnellus, assembly GCF_910591455.1. Lineage (NCBI taxonomy): Eukaryota > Metazoa > Chordata > Actinopteri > Perciformes > Pholidae > Pholis > Pholis gunnellus. The sequence continues at coordinate 454,031 of NC_136529.1, read as the reverse complement.
GGTTAACCTCATTGATCTGAGGAACCGCTGCTGTCAGCCAATCAGGTTCCAGTATTGTGATGACTTCAGATTCGTTTAGCTTAACTAATTCAATTAAATTTGCTGCTGCATTTATCTGCAAACTATCACAGTAGAAGAATATTCCTGTCGATGGCCATGATATATTTGCAAACTAAACGTCCAGACATGAGGCTTTACACACTGATGTGGTGTAGTATCTCAACTGTAAATTTGCTTTGCTAATTTCCTCACTGGACTCAGGAGGGGAGTGGAATTAACACGGTAAATTAGTTCTGGTAACAAAGGCCTTATCACTCTGAGCTATGGTGGCTTTATGGGAGAATGTTCTTGTTTTTGTTCTTTCAATGAAAAAAACTCCAAAGGCAAAGGAGGTCACATTGAGGTCATGGGAAATTGTGGTAAATATTTTCTGATAAGAGTAAAACATTAACATAAACTTAAATGGAAAAAACGTCCCCTTATCCTAGTGAACGAGATTGTATAACAAAGCATTCATACTTTTATGTAGGACACTGAAATTAAACATAATTCTGATTCCTTACAATTTTGGTTTTATTTTCATAATTATCTGTAAAAAAATAATAATGCACAAAATGACTTGCTAAGATCTGGGAACACTGCCTCATCGCTAAGAAGAATTCCGACAGGGCAACTTATTTGGGAGAGAACAGTACATTATTCCCCAAACTTTCTATTGTCTATGACCGATCAATTCACCTGACTAAGCAGACTTGCATAGTTCATTTTACTGTGCAATGAGGACTACTACTGTCATTTAATCTCACTCACTTTCAATGAAGTGGTTTAGATAATCTGGCTAAACTCTTGCAAATTCTTGACATACTATACTGTGTATATTTTATGACAATTTACTAAACAATTACTTTTTTTATAAACTCTACTACGGCTATTTTAACATTTTTATTGCATACTATACCTTGACAATTTATGATATTTTTATGACATAATATACCTGACCTTTTTTTTCTGATCACTTTGCTGTAACAAAGTCATCATGTTCCTAGATCTCATTTACTTTGGCAGGTATAATGTTAGCAATGAAAAACGATCTTTGCATACATGTAAACAAGCATGTGTGTTAGAGAATAAGTGATGCATTCATTTAAGTGTCAACTGTATGCAGTAGCTGATGTTTGTTAGAACATTAATATCATGAGATGAGTGAAGCTAACTGTCGTCCCAGTGCGTCTTTTAATCACTTCTACAAAATAAACATTGTGGTTATCAGAACTAGATGTCAATAAGAGACACAGAGGCTGTAATATCTGACTTTAAATCACAGCTGCCATGAATGACAGTCAGCAGCTTTATATAGAACATTAATCTGCTCATCTGGAATGCTGACCATGGAGGCAAAGTGAGTGTGCCAGTTTCACAACATGGGCCGTGCTTTAGAGGAAGTGAATCTGCACAGTATAGGATGCCTATGGAGAGAAACGTGAGGCCTTATTTTGATTTACAAGGTCACTATAAGGCAGTGGCGGGCCGTCAGGGCCTGCAAAGCCTTCTCTGCTGGCCTAAACAGAATCACAAAGTTATAGCTATTTTACAATTTAATAATTTTTCTTAAATACACTACATGTATTATAATTTATAAAAATATTTTTCCATTATCTTATTTTCTCATTGCACAGCTACTGTCTTCCTCAGTAGCTCAGATTTCACCTCTGTGTCTCTAGGTAGAAGAGAGGCCCCATGCCTGCAGACTCACCAGTGCCTCCATGTGCAGTTTAAGTGAATGGGGACGATATTGTTGATTGTCATAGTGTTCAACCAATCAGATCTTTAGTTTGACATGTTGGGCGGTGACAATCCCAACATCTGCTGCTTCTGTGGAGCGGACATTTTCAGCCCTCAAACACATTAAAACGTGTTCAAGAAATACAACTGGGGAGGCTCGACTGTCTTCACTGGCGACCATGAATCCAGAAGGACTTCTTACTGGAACAAAAACGCACGGATGTACTGAACAACCGTGAGATTAAACTCTTTATTAACAAAGAGAGGAGGATGGACTTTGTCTTTAAATAATGAACAACAGCTCTGGTATTAAATGTGTTTGTTTTTACATCTGCAGTAGCTTTAATATGCTTGTTTATATATTATAATTTGTACAACTTGTTTTTATGAAGATGGATTTTTGTTTGGTTTAATATGTGATAGGAACCATTGTTACGTCCAGTGTTGCTCTGGGGACACATTTAGCCGGTGCCAGTGTTGCCAACTTGGCGACTTTTCGTTAAATCTGGCGACTTTCCAAACCCTCATGGCCTTTGTCAAAAGCTACTAGTGACAAATCTAGCGACATGTTCTGGTGTTATTGGAGAGTTTTCTGGTGTTTTGACATTAAAGCTTGTACGTTCTTCACTGTCGTGAACGAGCAGAGGGTGCTGCCGTGAGCCCCTCCGCCGCCGCCCACAGAAGCCTCGCGCAGCAGTCCCAGCTGCAGTCAGAGCAGAGAGACGCACTCTCGGCAGTTAGTGTATCTATAGCTGTTGGCTTCATTTTTACACGACACAAATAATAACCGTAGCTGTGTTTCAGCTGTGAAGGCCCAGGTATAAAATGCACAGCCCGCCACTGCTATAAGGCCATAACATGATGTACTCTGCACTGAATAGATGCAAGGAAAACAAGTTGTAAAACACATTTGATAAAAACATCTGATGTATAATATTGTATCATACTTACTTAGTAACTGCAGGGTCCTCTAGCTTTGATTGTATTCCTCATCAAAAAGTCTCAGCCTTTTGCATCATTTAGTGCCTCACATACAGTATAAGCACACAATAATGTAGGACTTCTGGGATGGTTCAGTGTTTTTTATATGCCTCACATAACAAATTAGAAGATTTTACATTGTGTTTTGTTAGCACTGTATGCCCTCAGTCAAAAACAGTTGTCTCCTGCATACAGCCCTGAAGTGCATCCCTGTCATGATCAAAACATTTATCCTAAAGCAATGTTCTGTCTTGTCCCCCCAAAGGGCCCTGCTCGCCTTGCAACAACAGAACGGCTTCACAGTGAATTTTAGAATTTCAGCATACACAAATAAAACTTTGATAAAACCTCACCGCATGATACTTGCACTTTATCTCCTGCTCAGCTGTCTTGGAAAAACTACTCCGCCTCCATAATTCATCTAACACAAAGACCACTCAAGTTCAAACAAGGCCACGTTCCCATCTCTCCCACAGGGAAGGTGGTTGGTTAATTTGCTCTGTCTCCGTCAGTGCTACTCTATGGAGCAGCGGGTGGTTACATTTTTCACAGCGCTCTCTTCCCTTGTTGCTGGGCTTGTCTAGCGGACACGCACCGCAGGTCTGACTCCTCTGTCTGTACCCCATGCCTCGTTGCATTTTACATGAAACCTCGCGGGAACAAATGCCCTCTGACTAGTTAGCCAGCGAGCGGCTCCGTGCCATCCCTGTGAAATCAGCCTGGTAAAAAGGCTGAGTCTGATTTACATAGCGGACTCATGAAAGGCTTCGGCAGAGAAGAGAGGAGCCCATTGTCTACGCAGGGTTTTTGTCGGGACTTTGGAGGCAGATGCAAAGACTGATAATGATGTGGTGGGATGATGGGAAAGACGAGATGCGAAGGGGAGGAGGAAGAGCACAGTGATCGCTCTCTCATTCTCTCATGCTTTTCATTTTGATGTTGGTCCCAGTGAATCATCACTCTTGCAGAGATCATCATCATTGCCGTGAAATCGTTCAAACACACATTGGTCTCATCTCAGCATCTCAGCTTTTTTTAGAAAAGAGAGGCTTGGCTCAGCCTTAGAGATGAGGAGCTCAGACATCCAGAGCGAGCTCGGAGTACAGCCGCTGCTCCTTTGCATCGGAAGGTTCAGCTGAAGTGGGTTTAGGATTACTCCCGGACACCTCCTTTTAGAGGTTTTCCAGGCATGTCCAACAGGTAAGAGGCCTCGGGTTAGACCAAGAACAGGCTGGAGAGATCACATATCGGCCCTGACATGGGAAAGGCTCCGGGTCCCCCAGGATGAGCTGGGAAAATTTGCTGGGAAGGAATATCATGCTAAGCCTGCCGACTTTCAGCCTGGACCCGGATAAGCAGAAGATAATGGATGGATTGATTATGAGTGTTTTCTGATTTGCCCCATCTATGCTTAACTGTTACTTTACGTTTAGGCACATACAACTACTTGCTTGGTGTAGTCTAACATGAGGTTAGTGTTTCACTGCACTTTCTGGTTGAAAGTGTTAAGTCTGTTTCACTGCTTTCCACAGCCAGCATCACTGCTGTGCTCTGCTGTTCCATAACCACACCCTAGAGTGATCATTCGAATCGCATTCATCATTATGTCAGGGCTCAACAGAAAGCATTGCCCATTTGCTTGGGGCAACTAAACTGCTACATCGGGCTTGTAAATTTAGCAACTCACTTAAACTCAAAAAACAATGAAAGACATTTTTTTTTTTTCAGAGCTGATGATGGATTTGCTCAGGCGTAGTCCAACTTGCTTCCTTCTTATCTGTGTTGAGTGTTTCACATGTGCAGAAATGATCGGGCAGATGAAGAAAATGAACTTAAGCGAGTATTTAAATTATCCTGGGAATAGGAGTGTGCATGGTTGGCATTGGAGGATTGGGACCGTACTCCAGATTCATTTACTTAATTTACACATGACAATTCAATTTAATCTCATTTGCTATTCGATAACCGCTAATAAATTAAACAAATTATATACGGCTTTCTGGACCGTGCAAGTTAATAAAAGCAAAACACATTAACTTTGAACCCTGTTTGTATATTATAATTTACTTTGCATCAATTACATGATCAATATCGTTGACTATCACTTTCTATCATGGTCCTGATTATCCACAGCAAATCCTCAGCAAACGATGGGATTATTGTGATACAATGCTTTTTGTAGACAGAAGCTAATAGAATGTCCAAATGCAAAGGATTCATTCTCTCCGACGAGTATGAATATCTACACCAAGTTTCCCTGACATCTGAAAGTTGTTGAGCTATAGCAAAAGAAATATCCAAGGATAGTAAAGTTAGTTCATCTTGTTCTTGAAGAAGAGGATGAAGATTCTGGGGAGATTTATTCTTGGGAGCACAGCTCATCTCATCCAAACTCTTCCAAAACAGCAGGCCTTTCAAGAGTTATCCTAACATTGACATAATGCACAGCACAGCTGGAGATGAGGCATGTTTAAGATGCAGTGCAGTGCACCATAGAGTCTGAAGGAAAGGCGTGCTGACCAAACCAAAACCTGTAAATAAATTATTTATAAAACCTACCTGCTTTTCCAAAAAGGATGATCTTAAAAGTCTTGGCATAACTAACTATCATCATGCCAAACTGCTCAAGTACACACTCAAATCAAGATAGCGGCTGTGAATAAAATCCTGTAAAGAATATGCCATAATAAAGAAAGGAGGACAGATACATAGATGCGCCTGCCCCAAATTTCTGGAAATCCTATTGAGGAGAGGATGAAAAAGAAGCTTAACATGCGAGCACTGTGCATTGGAGCCACATCAGATCTGATGTGAAAGAGAGCGCTTTGGGATTAAACCCACATCAGCAAAGAAATAGGAGACATACTGGTACAGCAGTAGAGATGGAAAGAAACAGAGAGAAACATAGAATTTATCTTCGATTTCCTATAAAAGTGCCACAGGGTCGACACGGTACCTCAAATCAGGGGAAACCACCATAAGCCTTGTACACCCTTTAAAAATGAATTGCCAATTCAGGGTCTCGCAGTGCCAAGTCAGTGGAGACTTTGTGCAGTGAGTGAGAGAGTAAATTAATGGACTTGTAATATGAGCCAGCGAGGACAAATCGCTTCGATTCAGCACTGTGTCACGAGAGCAGCGGGAGCACAGATGCTTGAGAAGATAAACAGAGGAAATGACACAGTGCTGACACAGAGGGGTGTGTAAATATACAACTGTATGCAGCATATTAGCAATGGCAACATAACAAAAGCCTCACTTTCTGTCCATCTATAAAATATACTCGACTGGACATGCTAGACATACTGGACTATACTAATTATTTACTAATAAAGTAAAATAGAACATAATTCTCAGAAATTTGACAACATGCAGTTGTGAGATTTTACTTTGCATTTTCCTACTAAAACAGATGAAATCTGAGTTTTCAATCACTACCCCTCACAGGTCTTACCTCAACCATTCCATTTCAATAACCCACCGTAACCAAAACAATGCCTAACCTCAACCATTCAAAAACAATGTGTGCTTTTAAACTATTGCATGGTTTCACTTTATATATATTTGCATGTTTTAACAAATGTATATTCTTTTATTCTATTTATATATTCTTTAGACACATACGGTTTGGGGGTCGCTACATATTAAACTAAAATATTCCTTTAATTATCGCACGCAGACGGGAAACATTTTAAGTGAAGGACCGTCCATTTTAACTATTTTTAATTTTTTCATTATTTAATTTACCTCCCCTTCCAAATGGATGTCTGTGAGCGATGGCAACAGAGCATACTTTTACACATTTTATAGCACATATATTTTAATCTGGCATTTCCTTAGTTTTGAACTTTTGCACGTAAGCACTTGTTTTACATTTTTTGACGTGAGTACTTTCCTTATACAGCACTTTTATTCTAGTGTGTATGTGTGTGCATATATATTATTCTTTATTTTGTATTCCTATTTTCTTTGTATTTTAATTTATTTATACTAAGGGAACATCTTTGTATTAGTGTGCTCTTACACTGTTTTATCTAAAAACCTAAATAAACTAAAAACCCATTATCTCCATTATTATAAATACATAAAATCCCTTCTGTCAAAACCTGTATTTTAATTCATTGTATTTTATCTTGGACGGGGCCTTTAATTTATCCGAATTTTACAGGAACCTCCACCGGGGGACGGACCTTGGACATCTAGTGGGTTCTTTTAAGTCTCTAGTCCCATTGCCCGGCTTGCGTCTGCTCTGATGCTGTTTTTAAGCCCTTTTAATCATTTCTATATTATTTTATTGGTTTCTTATATTTTTTTTATTTTGTATCTTATTTTAAACTTTTATTCTTTTAAAAGGTTGTTTATTATAGGTGGACTTTTAGCAAAACCATGCACCTAATAAAGAACCACTCTAACATCTTTTTAGATAAGAGTTCCCTGTGTGCCCATGCCCCCCTGACCTCCACTAGGAGGCCACGTCCCCACCCAAACCTAACCATTCAAGAACAATGCCTAACCTCAACCATTCCAGAACAATGCCTAACCTGACCATTCCAGAACAATGCCTAACCTCAACCATTCCAGAACAATGCCTAACCTAACCATTCAAGAACAATGCCTAACCTCAACCATTCAAGAACAATGCCTAACCTCAACCATTCAAGAACAATGCCTAACCTCAACCATTCCAGAACAATGCCTAACCTCAACTATTCAAGAACAATGCCTAACCTCAACCATTCCAGAACAATGCCTAACCTCACCCATTCAAGAACAATACCTAACCTTAACTATTCAGGAACAATGCCAAAGATGCCAAAGACACGGAGAAACAGTTTTCAGGGGACGAGGGAGGACTGTGCCGCCCTGAGTGGGTACCGGATGATCTCCGCCTTCCGTAGGAATAAAAACTTAAAAGATTCCCTGGTCCACACAGATCTCAATAAAGAGAGGACCAGGAAGGACGCGCTTCGAGGTTCGGAGATCGGTTTTATTCGTCTCCCCCATGTTTTTAACCCTCATGCGAGGATTGGTTTTAATCTGGGGCAGGCCCTGCAGCCTACGGCTACAAACGCAGTCTACGCTGTCAGGTGCGGGGCCTGCCACAAACTGTACGTGGGGGAGACGGGTAACGAGTTACAGCTTAGAATTAAACAACACATCTACATGATCAATAGTGGGAATGGCACAAGCATCCTGTACACACATTTTAAACTCCATGGCTCACACAATGTACAAAGTAAGGGCCTTGAGAGCAACAGAAATTGGAGTGTGGCGCAACGGCGATCAGCAGAGAGGAAATGGATGCACAGACTAAAAACAATAGAACCTGAAGGTCTAAACGAAAAATACTAACTGTGTGTCCATTTTTTTTACCAGTTTTTTTTAAAACCTCCTTTAGGAAATAAACCATTTCCGGATCTCCATGGTCCCACCCCCACTGGTCTTTTTAGCGGTAATTCCGTCTGCTGTGCGATTATTTATTTATGTCTTTTAAACGCTCTTTCCTCCCCTCCTCCCCCCTTTCTTTTCCCCCCCCAACCACTGTAGGTACCCCTCCCCGTGTAGTCATATGAAATATTTAATTATAATTTTTTAATATTTATTTTAATTATTTATTAAATTAATAATTTTATTGTATATTATATTTTATGTTATCAAATATTGTGTGCTTTTAACTTTTGCATGTCCTTAATATATTATATATGTATATATAATTGTATGTTTTAATTAATTTACATTCCTTTGTTATTTATTCTTTTAGACACATACGGTGGGGGTGTTGCCACATATTTAACAACAATATTTTTAAATTTTCGCACGCAGATGGAAAATATTTTAAGTAAAGGACCGTCCATTTTAACTATTCCTCTTAACTCAGTGTTTCCTCATCTTCTTGTTGTTGTTTTATTTATATGTTTGACCTGTTTTAAAAGCACTTACCTTTACGTTTTAGATGTGGGGTGCATGTGTGTATATATGTATATATACTATGTTTATTTATCTTTTTATACTTTGTTATATCAATTATTTATTTATATCATTGTTTTATTTATATATTTATAAAGGAAACACTGTATTAATTTGTTGGACGGTGCCTTTAATTTGTCTGTCTTTTATAGGAACCTCCACCGGGGGGCGGACTTTGGAGATCCTGGGGTTTCTTTTAAGAGTCTACTCCCGTTGCTCGGCTTGCGTCTGCTCTGATGCTCTGTTTTTATAATTTATTTTATTTAAATTTTTTTTATTCTTTTAGTAGGTTGTTTATCATGGGGGGACTTTTAGCAAAATCTATGCTCCAAATGGAAGAACACTTGAGATCTTTTAGATTAATGCTCCCCTTGTGCCCGTGCCCCCCGTGACCTTCACCAGGAGGTCACAACCCCACCCAAACCTAACCATTCCAGAACAATGCCAAACCTCAACAATTCCAGAACAATGCCAAACCTCAACAATTCCAGAACAATGCCAAACCTCAACAATTCCAGAACAATGCCTAACCTCAACAATCCAAGAACAATGCCTAACCTCAACTATTCAAGAACACTGCCAAACCTCAACTATTCAGTAACAATGCCAAACCTTAACCATTTGAGGGTCAATATCACATCTGGATCTACACATATAGGTGTGAAATACATTTAAGCAAATGTACTAAAAATAATAATAGTAATAATTAACATTATTTTTAGTAGCCGCCTGCAGACGGGGCTCATTTCAATGTTTGTTCTTCATTATTTATTTTTACATAACCAATTTTAACAAATACCCTTGAGTTAATGTTTCATAATTGTGTATTGTATGAGATAACTGTAATCATTTTAAATTATCATCTATATATCATTGTAATTTTACATACTGAATTGATTGGTCTATAGATATATACATACAAATACACTTTTTTAATGCATTTTACTAAGCCTTCTGTGTTGTAAGTTTGTTTTGTATCTGAATACCTATTTATCCTTTTACAGCACTTATTTTTAAAGTTCCATACATGGTTTGTGTAATATTTTGAAATAATCCTCAGTGCATGATTTATATATTGTTGTGATTCTCATTCCAACCATTTCCATAAAGAAATAAACTATTTAAATGTGCTCATTACCGGAAAACCAAATCCTACAGTATTAATTTATTCAAATTATGAACATCCATTTCAACATACCCTATTTTATTAACTTGACAACTGTGAGATTGTCCATGGAAATCTTCTTCTCGCTTGCACATGTTTCAATTCTCTTTTAACCTTTTGATTTTTTACATGTATATTGAGATTTTAACCATCTGCAATGGTTTCATTAAGGACATTTTAGGATTGTTTTGAATGTACAGTTCCTGTGTGCCGTGCCCCTCGTAGCATTCAATTGGAGTACTACATTCTAACCCTTACTTAACCATTCAAGAACATGGCTTAACCTCATCCATTCAAGGTCAGTGCCTGACCATTTGAGGTCAATGTATAACTTCAACCATCTCGCAAGTGTTCTGCAAATTGAGGAATACTATGTAGACACAACCTTAGAAAGTAGAACACAGTACGTCATGGATTCTAAGTACCATGCTAGCTGTCAGCCAATCTTAGTCCAGCAGGGCTTAACATCAACACAAACAACACAAAATATATGGGTAAATCTTGGGCAGTAAAGGGTGTCATTTTATTCCATCGCATTATACAATGATTGTTGTTAGATATGGGAGGTTTGCCCTACCCATCCAGTAACAAATGATGTTCTCATCCCACTGACGTTTTCATTCGACATAGGTAAGGCAACGGTTTCCAAAAGTACACCTAATAATATACACCAATAAGTATTGCATAGTGTATGGAAATGGATGCAGTGATTAAAACATTTTGGCTGGTGTCCCTGTAACACAGTATTATCCTTACCAACAAGATATAAGCCACACACAGTTAGTGGCTCTACAGTCTATACACGATATCAGAATAGACTGCAATCTAACATTTTAGGAACTAAAGATAACTAGTTAGTACATCAAAATGTTCTTATTTGTTCCATTATGTAGGAAAGTCAAACAGGAAAATCACTAATTTATTCAAAACTAATGCCATTGATAATGTGCTAATGCTAAGAGAAATATAATTCATGACCATAAAGCACTCAAGTTAATGCAAACATTATTGTTCAAGGTTTAACAGTTCACAGGATCACGCAATAACATCCGAATAAATCCACACAATAGATCCCAACATTTCCCATCTGTGGAAGACTGGATTGGAAGTCATTGGCTCAGTGTTTTGCATTCAAAATCCAAATATCTTTGCAAAGTACATACAATTCCAACTCATTTCATGTACAAATCTAGCAATCTAACTGCAGTGTAAATAAATGAGTCCCTGGTTCATTATTCTTTAAACTTCAGGATTTAGAGCTGAAATATCTCAGCTTTAAAACAAACAAACATTCCTGTCCCTGTATGACTTTTCCAAGACCCACTTTCAGAATCAGGGTTCAAAACCCAAGAAAAAAGCAGTTATAACTCTACTGTATTTACACTCTTTCATCATAGATGCTTAATGGTTGTGGGCTCATGGCTCAAACAAAACACCTAATTCATTCTGACACCAAGGCTTATTTTTTTTTTTATTTGTGCTGTTTTTTATGGAATATCAATTATTTTCAACCATGCGTGGAAGTGTAATGCCCTCCCAAAAAGGGTCAAATTAAAACCACAGGTTTTTCATAATAATTTTCCCACTATTTATATCTACTAAGTAAGGATGCAGGCCTTATTTGATTACTGATCCTTATTGTAGAACGGTAATTGTTCTACTTATTAATAACATTATTATAAGTTATTATTCGGGCCCATTATCCCTTCTTTTCTTAGGATGATCAGTAGTTTTGCAGGTATCCGGTCAGAAATTATTTGACTCAAAGCTTGACCCCATATATGAAAAGTCGGGATCAAACAATTTAAAATCGAAATTGAAATTATCAAGTAGATATTTCACTGGTTCACTATGTACGCTTTAAAAGCCATGCGATCACTAATATCCTCTGGGGATTACTCATATCTCAAAAAACTTCCAAGGCAAACCATTCAATAGATGAAATTTTATAAAGTGGACCAAAGTAGGGACAGATACATAAACTCTACCGCATGAACAATAAATGCACTATATACAGTAACTACCCACCACCTCGACCTCCACAACCCTTACTTCCTACATCTCTACACAAGGGGAACTCTACTTCCTGCCCTGGCACTGAATAGAAGCATTGGACATAAACCCTGACCTGCTGAAAATATTAACATAATTCCTGGGATACTGGGTTGTACAGTTTCATCTGATCTCATCAGATCTGTGACTGATATCACCATCAAAAATCCTATGCTTCATGAGCGTTTGCGTAAAATGGGTCAGCGATGTAGAATACACTGGTCTTATCAAACACCTTAAAGATGTTCAAAATTCAAAACAATGGTTGGAGTCTTTCAGGTTAAGTCCCAGTCCTGTTATCCTTCTTCACCTCAAGCTGTCAAATCAGGCGTGGGCACAAGCTTTAAAAATAGATTCAATAAAACTGCTGTAAAAAACGTTATCATGTTACCAAACATGCAGGAAAAGCAAACCCTCAGGTTGGCTACTTACAGGCTGCATCTGTATTTGTCTTGAAAAACAATCTGTTCTTTCATTGTACAGGAGCTTTGGCAACACGCTGTAATCTTTAAACTGTCATGTCCTTAAGCTTCTTAAGGAAGAACACAACGTTATCTACAACATATGCACAATATTTGTCATTTTTCCATTCTGACTATGGACTTGCTCCACTCCAGGTACATTCTTACAATACACTGATGTAAGTACTGCACAGTCTCCACCAGGCCTGTATGCCAGCTGTAAAAGCACACATAAACTCAAAATGCTTTAATGAACATTCTTATATTACATGTGTATCATGAGTAGTAATTTTATCTTTAAAGGACTAGATCAAATATTGTTATTAGGATTTTGTATTGTAAAATTGTTTTGGAATTCAAAGGGTTTCATTTTTTAAAGAACATTTCTTAGGGCACAAACAAACACTTGTCTTTAATGAGATGTTATTGCAGTGGGACAGTTGCTGCTCACAAGTGCTACATTTCACAACCGGTATGATCCCATACAACAGATCTCACTCTGTCGTGCTCCCTTCATTTTTTTCAATTTTAATCTAACACACTGCGGATATCACAAAACTCCATCTGTCTCTTTTGGGCTTGAAAACCATCAAAAACTGACCCTTTTCATTCACTTTTACTGCAGATGGACACTGGCATTAACCTGACCCTCCAGATGGTTTGTTACACAGGACCATCTGAGAAGCTGTCATTGGAAACTGTGTGGAAAAGGGCAGGCACTCTCAAAAACTACTTGGCAGGTGATTGGATGAACCATCTGTCATTCAAACTTTTTGCTGAAGCCTGTTAGGAGCAGATGAAAAACATCTTCACCATGGAGAAAAGCCTTCAGAATGAGGAAATACTCTCCAGTTCTGATAGAACTGATGCTATTGTAGCATCCTCACTAAACTCTTTAGAAGCCACCATTGTTGTTTTGAATGAAGAGTTGTCTCTCTGTGTCGTCTCACAAACCTAAGCCAGTAGCTCCTCACAGGATGCTGATTGGTCCGGACACAAGTGCATTACTTGAAGCTTGACTAGTTGGATTTTTGTGTGATCTTGTGATATTGCAAGAATCCAGCTGCCACGTTAGGTAACCCTAGCATCGCTGATTGGTCTAAATTCATCCAGTCAGTCTGGAGAATTAACCTAAAGGGTCAGACACATTATTCTTCAGCCCTTCACTCCATCGCCCATGCATGATTTTATCTGATTTTGCGAGGAATCCGACCCGTTAGCAAAGACAACAGTTATAGTTATAGAATAACTTTATAAAATTAGTCAATCTTCTTGCTGATGTTCTCTTTTACTTTTGTTTTTTTGTATTAGTATTAAATTGAGATGGCTTCATAACCAGTTAAAAGTTCCTCAAAGTAAGATTAAAGAAAACAACGTTTGCTTTTGGAAGAAGACTGGTAGGAAAATGTGGCCTCCGGTATCAAAGTCATATGTGGTTGAAAGCTCCGGAAAAAGCCAGCAACTGGACCTTTAGTTAATACTGTTGTGTTTTGGAAGGCAGTGAAAAGCAATGTTGTTATACTGATAGGTGGATTAGAAAACTATCATACAGGTCATTTTTACATCTCTTTTAGGTTGAAAGAATTGTCAAACCAAAGGTGGCAATGAATAAATACAATTGCTAAAATCTTCCAAACACAGCATTGTAATGAAGCTTGACCTGCTGAAACCATGTGCTTTGGCCAATGTGATGTGCAACTTGAATCTCACATTTTTTTTTCCTCAAAGGTTTCAAAGCTCTTCAGATCAATGCAACAAACTGGGTAAAGACGGTACAAAAACGTGTGTTTGGTTCTTGAGAGTACTATTTCAGATGCATAACTCTGGGGGAAGGCCTGTTCCCCAAGTACATCCCCACCACCAACCCCCACCAAATTACTATCAACACCCCCTTCCCTGCATCCTACTCTTCCTGCTTCTCTGGCTCGCTCTGTCGCGCCTATTCGACAGAGCTGAAAATACATCTCTGAACTTGGCGTCTGGGAGGCAGCGGGAGATGAGGCTTGTCAGCGGGAGGGTGAAGAAGAAGAGAAGAAAGGGGGAGTTAGAGGAAGAGGTTGGGATAGGGAGGGGGGGCCTATGCTTCTGTCGCCAATAAAGACAGTGCATCTCCTCCTCCGCCCGTCGCCAACCCTGTCAACTGACCCGCCCCCACTGCACACATCACACCGCGCCCTTAAACACTTCCTCACCCCTTATTGTCATTCCTGTCACCCTCCTTCCTCATATGTTTGCATTGGAACAGCGAAACGAATGCCCCCCCCTCCCTTTCTCTCATGTTTTATGAATGTATCTCACTCTGTTGCCAGCTTCTTATTCTTCTCTTCCTTCTGCGCCTCCTTTCCTTACTTCTCCTTTGCTTCACAAGTCAATTCCTCCATTTTCTCCCCTCTGATGACAACTCCCCCTCGTCCTGTCACGCTCTCTCCTTCCCCTCCTCTTCTTCCTCTCCTCGACTGCAAAGCGTTTTCTTTCTACAGGTGTTACCAGGCAGATGAATGATTTGTTAATGAAAATTATTAAAGTGTTTTATTCATTTTCTGTCAGTAATTTGAAGAATTACTTGACTAACTATACTGTACAATTGACCATCTCAAGAACATTTTCATGATGCAACAGGTAATGCAGATGGCTATCTCATAAAGCAGTCAGAGGTAACGTTTTGAATTGTTAGGTACTGGAGAGCTTTTTGTTTAGCTTTGCAGCTCTGCAGCTTTCTCTGAATAGAGCTTCCACAAATCGCTCTTCAGGAGACACTCTCTAATTATAACTTTATCATTTAAAGCTGCATTGTTGAATATCGTCTTATATTAGGAATGACAATGTTAACAGGGTTGCTATTCAGCTAACAACCTCAGCTCAACTCCAAACAGCAAAAACACAAAGTTAGCAACGAGCTGGTTAACACGGTGGACCATTGAGCAGCTAAAGAGACAGATATTTTTCACAGTAAAAAACATGAAAACACAAGTGAATATTTAATACATTTAAATCCAAATACATGCTAATGTTGCTTTGTGTCTTCTGGATGTAGGCATTTGTGAAAAAATAGCTTATGTCAGATAACTTATCAGCTTGTTCTATTGCAGACACAAATATCAATGAATGCAGGTTGTAAGATGATTTGCCAGCAGCAACCATACCTGATTCCCAGATGCATTTGGGGCCAATGGCATTTCTGGATGCATTTCAGCAAAGCTAGTGAGGAGTAGAACTTATAGTGCAGTTAGTGGCTCTCCGTATTGGTCCATGCTGTAACACTTTGGATCATGACACTATGAACAAAGGGTCAAACATTCATCACATTCGTTGCAGATGTTGATGATCACCAGATGATGATTGATAAACCATTGACATTTCCTTTGGTGCCACCATTCGGCAAAATATTTTATTGTAAAGAAATATTGAAACTATAATAGGCATATTGCCATGAAAATACTGAGCAAATGAATGTTTAGCCTTTCTGTTAGTACCCAGTCTTTCAGTCCTTTGCGTTTTAGTCATGAACATATAGCAGCCTTGAGAGGTTTCTTACCAGACAATACTACTATACTAGTCTTGTTATTGCAACCAAAGTTATCTTTTCTTTGGAGTTCTTTTCACTTTCAAATTATTAGAAAATGTAGCATAGCAACAAGAAGCATGGTAGCAACACTTGGTAGGGTTCTGCATGAGGCTTAAACTGTCTCTACCTGCATTATTAAGACACATTCCAACTGAAACCAACTGGTGCCTAATCTTAGACCTGAACTCAACTCAAGAATTTGTATGTTGGGCTATATAAATAAAATGTACTTTTTCGTTAGCCTGTTTGGTTAATGCCAAATATTGTCCACTCTGTCATGTTTTATACTGGGCCTTGAGTATACATGAAGCATGTCACACTCAGAAAGAAATAAAAAACTTCATAGGTTAATGCATAAACAGCTTGGCACATCATCTTGCATCTGTTTTTTTGTAGCATGTCTTCTGAGGTCAGTGGAAGCTCAAGGCCCCCCACTCACAGAAAGATTTACCGAAAATGTGTTTATCAGATTACTTTAATTGTTTTGCTTGAAATGCCCATTTCTGGATTGCTCTCACTGAAAGTAATATAAAAAGGAAACAGACTTTCTTGCTTGAAGCATCCTTTATCATTTCATGAACAGCTTTGTTTCCTTCCTCTAGACCCCAGACCATAATGTGCTTCATATCACTGATGATTTTGTTTGTCAGTCTGGGAATAATTCCAGTGTCAACATTTGGGCTTGGGGATGTGATGTTACAAAGTTGATTGTATTGTGTATGCCATCCTACACCAACAGAGGTATAATTATAGGTGTTCAGTGCAATTATGTCTGTCAATACGGGGACATTGAACGAGGCAGGCACAATGCAAATGAAATCAATAGCATAAACCTAAAGGCTGGGAAACAGTAGCACTTGGATGTGCTCCAGAAAGCCTGGTCTCTGTAGTTTACATTGAAATAAAAAGTGTTGTGTGGATCATGTTGTATTGATCTGTCCTGCTCTCTCTCATATAGAAAAAGAGACTGTCCTGGAGCCGTTCGTGCTGAAGGACCTGCTGCCATCTGCACTGGGAAGTTACTATCGCTACACCGGTTCTCTGACTACCCCGCCCTGCAGTAAGGTGGTGGAGTGGATCATCTTCAGCAGACCTATCTTTGTCTCCTACAAACAGGTAAGAAGCACAGAATACCAAGACACGTATAGAATATAATCACTTGTTGTGGTGGAAATTAATGTATTTCCTTGTGAGAAATCAAAAGTATCTTAAGCTCTCTGTCTTTAAGTATTTATTACAGGATAAGATGTAGAAAAATTATGAAGAGTGTGCAAGTCAAACATGAGCCAATGAGTACAAACAGAGTCACAGGATTCTATTCAGCTGAAGAGGGACAGAGTTCCTTCACCCTATGTGAGGATCAAGGAAGTCTGACCTCTTTCTCGGTCTTGAGAGGAGCTTTAATACATATATTTTGGAATAAAATGAAGTCCTATTCCATTGTTAAGAGGAAAGCTCTCCTGCCATTGTAACAAATTAATCTGTGTCCGAGAAATATAATTTCCCATGTTTAGAAGATTACATAATCAAAGGTGCTGAATTTGAAATTCAGAGCATATCTGTTGCCTCCACACTGCTCTCAACATGGTGAGAGCTGAGTCGGCGGCTCACAGCTAATGGTGCTAACAGAGCTTACAGTACCAACAACAGCAACAGGGCTGACAGAGGTAACCGCTTTTACCTGGGAACCAGAGGGTTGGGGCTACGTTTCCACCCCTACGCCGTCAGTCGGGCCGGCGTTATCAGCTGTAACATCCTTATGAGCACAGTGCCATGAGCGAGCCTGTGGGGCACGCTCACATGCACTAATATGCACTACAGGTAAACTACAGGTAAAAGCCGGCCTGTAAACAAAGCACAACATCACACAGAGGGAGAGCAGCTTCATTCTCTGCTCAGGTAGACATTACTACACTATATCATATACATATACTATACTATATTACGTAGCTAATAAATGTTTGTTATGTTAATGCTCTTAATGTCATCTAGAGAACCTTTAACACTATCTACCTTGAGATGATTAGATAATTTAATTATGAACTGGAAATACTGAGCTAAAAACAGATATTAAATTGCAGAAGAACGGACATTCCCATTCAAATTAACGTAGTATGATTGTCAAAGCGGTGGCCATTATCATCTGTATGTTGCCATTGCGACGGGGCTAACTTCCCATACACTAAACCTACATATAGCAAGTTGAGGCATCACTGATGTGAGGTTTAGAAGTAATGACTAAAATCAGCAGTAGATTAGTGACGTTATGAAGCACAGAGAGCCAGAGTAAATTCTTAAAATCAAAAACTTAATGATATAAACAACCTGTGTAGAATTAAAGCATGGTGCAATTCACAAGCTAGCCAGCCCTTAAAATGTGAACATTGGGTTCCTGTGTATATTTTTCCTTGTATCAAACTGTTGAAAGATACACCTCCTGATTTTGTTACAGTGCCCTATCATTTTCACAATTTAATTGACTCCAAATTCAGGTTTAAAAAAATGTGAATGCAAAATGCGTGCAAAATGTCAAGATGAAATCCAAAACCTCACAATATGTTAAGCAGCATATCAACAGACCCTCCAACAATTCCCAGAGATCCTTGTGTTCGTATACATACAGAAATTTTAATCTGTTTTTTACATTGCTCTCAACGTACATACATAGAAATTACGAATAAAAAACAAAACACATTTAACGATATGTACAATATAAATATACATATATATCCAAAAGTATATATATGAACATAAAGAACAACAACAATGACAATGGAATTGAGGTAATAGTACAGAGTGGTGGTAATAGGGAAAATGGAGGTAATAGTGCAGAATCGAGGTAATAGTGCAAATGGTGGTAATAGTGCAGAATGGTGGTAATAATGCAATAATGGAGGTAATAGTGCAGAATGGTGGTAATAGTGCAAATGAAGGTAATAGTGCAAATGGTGGTAATAGTGCAAATGTGGTAATGGTGGTTGGGCTCAATAGGGCTCAATAGTGCAGGTGGTTCAGGGAACCACCTGCACTATTGAGCCCAACCACACCCACGCCACCACATACCCCCACCGCCCGGCTTAGGCCGGGGAGCCGTCCGGCCAAACCTACTCCCTAGCCCCCTTGGGAGCGGGAGAGGAAGTCGGCCACGGTCATCTGCGCCCCCGGCCTATGGACCACCTTGAAATTAAAAGGCTGCAAAGCCGGATACCACGAGTGATCCGGGCGTTGGTATCTTTCATGCGGTGGAGCCATTGGAGCGGGGCGTGGTCCGAACAGAGGGTGAACGAGCGTCCCAGGAGGTAGTAGCGCAGGGAGTCGACCGCCCACCGGATGGCCAGGCACTCCTTTTCCACCGTGCTGTACCTGGCCTCCCTCTCGGACAGTTTCCGGCTGATATAGAGAACAGGGCGGTCAACCCCCCTACCTGCTGGCACAAAACAGCTCCCAGCCCTCTGTTCGATGCGTCGGTCTGCAGAATAAAGGGAAGAGAAAAGTTAGGTGTGTGAAGGAGCGGTTACCCACAGAGAGCTTGTTTCACCTGCCAACCGGCATTGCTCCGACCACTGGACCGGATCTGAGGCACCTTTCCGGGTCAGGTCGGTTAAGGGGCTGGTCAGAACCGCGACGTTCGAGATGAACCGTCTGTAATAACCCGCCAGTCCCAAAAACCCCCTAACCTCTTTTTTAGTCTTGGGCCGAGGGCAGGCTGCGATAGCGGCAGTCTTGTCCACCTGAGGGCGCACCTGCCCGGCGCCCAAGTGGTACCCCAGATACGGTACCTCCCTCCATCCAACTGAACACTTCCCTGGGATGGGGGTGAGCCCCGCCTGCCTCAGGGACTCAAGCACCGCGCCCACCCGCTGCACATGCTCCGCCCAGGTGGTGCTGTGGATGATTACATCATCCAAGTAGGCGGCAGCATATGCAGCATGCGGACGCAGCACCCGATCCATGAGGCGTTGGAAAGTGGCTGGGGCACCGAACAACCTAAAGGGAAGTGTGGTGAATTGGTACAAACCAAACGGAGTGGAGAAGGCCGTTTTTTCCCTGGACTCTGGTGACAGAGGAATCTGCCAGTAGCCCTTGGTTAAATCCAGTGTCATAAAAAAACGCGCAGTGCCCAGTAGGTCCAGGAGTTCGTCGACCCGGGGCATTGGGTACGCATCAAAACGTGACACATCATTCACCCTGCGATAGTCCACACAGAACCGTATAGATCCATCCTTCTTGACAACAAGAACGATGGGGCTACACCAGGCACTGTTGGACTCCTCTATTACCCCCATCTCCAGCATAGCCGCCAATTTCCTCTGAACCACTTTTCTTTTGTGTTCAGGTAACCTGTAGGGTCGTGACCGCACCGTCACGCCCGGAGGAGTCTCAATTTGGTGCTCTATGAGGTCTTTGCGTCCTGGCAGGAGGGAAAACACGTCAGCAAACTGCTTTTGCAACTGGGCAATGTCAGCTCTCTGGGTCCCGGAGAGATGGGCTTCAAAGAGGAGCGAGGTCGGATTGGTGGATTTTGGCACCTCGGGCCCCAGCTCCTCTCTCTCAGACACCGCAGATACCAGGGAAACCGACTCAGCCTCTCTCCATGCTTTTAGGAGGTTGAGGTGGTAGATCTGTGTAGCCCCGCCCCTGTCAGAACGCACCACTTCATAGTCGACATCCCCCACTCACCGTGTGACCACAAAGGGCCCTTGCCACTTGGCGAGGAGTTTAGAGCTGGAAGAAGGAAGCAATACAAGTACCTTTACTCCCGGCGTGAATTGTCTTAGCTTGGCGCCTCTGTTGTACAGCCGTTGTTGACGTTCTTGGGCCTGAAGCAAATTCTCACGTGACATATGACCCAGTGTGTGGAGTTTTGCTCGAAGGTCCAGGACGTATTGAATTTCACTTTTACTGGTGCTCGGACCCTCCTCCCAGTTTTCTTTAATCAGGTCGAGCACCCCCCGTGGTTTCCTGCCAAACAGTAGTTCGAAGGGAGAAAATCCCGTGGAGGCCTGGGGAACCTCCCGCACTGCAAACAAGAGAGGATTAAGCCATTTATCCCAATTTCGTTGATCTTTGTGAATAAATGTACGGATCATGGATTTTAAAGTCTTATTCAGACGCTCCACCAGACCATCGGTCTGCGGGTGGTACACGCTGGTCCGAATAGATTTAATACCCAATAATCCGTAAAGTTCCCTCAGCGTGCGCGACATGAATGAGGTGCCCTGGTCAGTCAGAATCTCTTTCGGGATTCCGGCTCGGAAATGTTGCGCAATGGCACTGCCTCGGGATATCGTGTTGCGTAATCAACCAGGACTAACACAAAGCGATATCCGCGTGCACTCCAGTGAAATGGCCCGATGAGGTCCATGCTGATTCGCTCGAATGGCACCTCCATTAAAGTCAGAGGACGCAAAGGGCGCCCTCGGGATGGCCGGATGGTTTACCAATTGACACAGCGGCGCACATCCCCCCGGATACCCGGCCAATAATATCGGGCCATTATCCAGTCAAGTGTTTTTTCATATCCCATGTGGCCAGCCATCGGGTTATAGTGAGCCGCCTGGAAGACAATTTCCCGACGGCTTTTCGGCACCAACAATTGGGTATTTTCCTGAACTGACTGAGTGTCACGACTCACTCTATACAGTCTGTCCCTAATCAAAGAAAAGTGTGGATATGTCTGTACTGCGTATACCGCATGACCCTGTCAGTCGTGAACGCACCCCCGCACCGTGCCCCATTAACTTATTAAACCCCGGCCTATCCGTTCCCAAGATCAGGGGGTGCGTAAGGCGGGAGCTAACCGCAACCTTTACACTATGTTTTTTCCCATTACATCTAATTTCTACTGGCACTATGGGATACTCGTGAACATCCCCATCCACACACATCATTTCCACCCACAATGCCTCCACCAATGCCCCGGGTCGAACCAGGCTCTGATGAATCATAGACTGTGTACAGCCAGTATCCACCATTGCCTGATGTGTACCCCCCTGGATCCTTACTGAAACGCGGTACGTCGCCCCTGGACCGGGGGAGGGTGTTGGAAGGCCGGCAACCCGAATCACCTGGCCCACCTCCATCAGCGGACACTCCCTCCGGAAGTGACCGGGCTGCCCGCACCTCCAACACTCCTGCCCTGATGTTTGAGGAGCCCTCTGTAGATTGGGAAGAGGGCCGGCATTAGCAGGGGTCGGGGAATCGGGAAGGTGGAGGAGGGTTGTCGGCCGCGGAGCTGGTATGGGCCGCGCCAGGGCCTGCGGCTGTAGCCTCCTCCGAGGGGCAGGCGTCGGCCGGGCCGAAGCCGACGGGCGACCGCTGTCCCCCTGCCCGCTTGGATGGACCGCCAGGTGGTCCTCGGCCAGGGTGATGGCAGTCCCCAGTATAGTCGGGCGGTGGTAACGGACTCAGGCTGATGTTCGGGCTGGCAGCCCCTCTACAAATTGTTCCAGGACCACCTTCTCCACCGCCTCCTGCGCCCCTCCTGGGCTCTCTGGTTGTAGCCACCTGGTGACGGCGTCCCTCAGCCTTTGGGCGTACGCGAATGGTCGGTCGTCAGGCCCCAGCCCGTCCTCGCGGAACCTCCGGCGGTTGTCCTCCAGGGCCAGGCCCAGGCGATCCATGATGGCTTTACGCACGCCCGCGTAAGCGTGCCTGGCCGCTGGCGGCAGCCCCAGGGCCGCTGTCTGCGCCTCCCCTGCCAGAAGAGGCAAGGGCCAGAATGCCCACTCCGTCGCCGGCCAGCCACACGCCTCCGCCATGGCCTTGAATGTCTCCAAAAACGACTGTACATCGTCGGCAGCCGCCAGCTGCTCTAGGGCCCGGGCCTGCCTATCTGCCTGGATCTGTAGCGCCGCCAGGAACTGCCGACTGGCCTCCGCCTGGTCCCGCTGCATGGCCGCGATCCCGCCCAGCATCTGCCCCAGCGCAATGATCGGCTGGGTCGGCGGGTCTGCTTGTTGCTCGTCACTCTCCATGTGCCTGCCTGTTGGGCTCCAGTGTAACATGTCCCTGTTAGCATGGGGTTCTTATAGGCACAAATGACGCCAGCAGTCAGAAAGGGGATCGTAATATCTTTTATTTTCACCGCTCACGCTGGTCTCGGCCGGGCAATCTGCCGCCGTGGGTTCCAGCGCCCAGCTGTGAGCGATCCTCCTCGTCAGTCCCTCGCTCCCAGCGTCGCTCAGCCCGCCTGTGTGTGTGTCTCCTGCCTCCGTCCCTACTGATGGTTTTTAAAGGGGACAGATACAATTACTAATTGTCTACAGCTGAGGCTGATTAGTCCTCTCCCCGGCCCCGTTCCCTGAACCACTCCATCCCCACACTCAGTCCCCTCTGCAGTTGAGCCCAACCATGCCCACGCCACCGCAGGTGGTAATAGTGCAGAATGGTGGTAATAGTGCAAATGGAGTTAATAGTACAAATGGTGGTAATAGTGCAAATGTGGTAATAGTGCAAATGGAGGTAATAGTGCAGAATAGTGGTAATAGTGCAAATGTGGTAATAGTGCAGAATGGTGGTAATAGTGCAAATGGAGGTTATAATGCAAATGGAGGTAATAGTGCAGAATGGTGGTAATAGTGCAAATGTGGTAATAGTGCAAATGGAGGTAATAGTGCAGAATGGTGGTAATAGTGCAAATGGAGGTAATAGTGCAGAATGGTGGTAATAGTGCAAATGGTGGTAATAGTGCAAATGAAGATAATAGTGCAGAATGGTGGTAATAGTGCAAATGGTGGATTGCATTATCTTAACATTATCTTAACTTTAGTTTGGTTTTAGATCTAACTCCATGCTGCTGGCCTTTCCCAACATGCATTGTTATTGTATCTGTATTTCTTTTGAGTATGTAAATAATATAACTCAGGGTTCTACTTCAGGACACTTTTCTATTTTTATCAATTATCTACCATTATTTAATAGATGGAATTCATGCATTGATCTTGATCCTCAATTACATCCAGATGATACGATAATATATACATCAAAATCTTCTTCAACACCAATTCAAAAGGGTTTGTAATCTCACTTTAACATTCTACAATCTAGAATGGAACTAGAACAGCTTAAAAAATTACTGCTCAATACATCTCAATCTAATGAAGGTTTATACGATGGAACTTCCTGCGAGACAGAACCTCCAAATCTAACTCTCGGGTTTGAGCTTCTAAAGAGCTGATCAAATTTAATATTTGGATTTATGGGTTGACAATGAAGTAACTTAAATCAGCAATTGGGCACATTATAAAAGAGAATTAAGTTTGATGTTGGTGTTCTGTATAGTTCCAGACATTGCTTTTTATTTGATGTCAGAAAGAGATATTCTTCACAACAGACCATGCTGACATTGTTTATAAAATTGCTTCTAAAACAATCTTCTTCCTCTTAATATCAAAGGCTTTGCAGATTCGTATTGGGATGTTCTTTTTATACTCACCGTTGTACAATGCTTGATGGCTCTCTTGAGATGACAATTGCATTGGTATTATGTCTCTTATATTTCAAATTACTTTCTATGATACTCTGATCAGCTCCTCTTTATGGTCCCCTTCATCTCTAAAGAAATTGGTAAAAAAAAATAACAAAAGCTTTAATGTTCAGGACTCCATCAGCTTGGAATAATTCCTTTCTGTCTTTATTTAGCTTATTACTAGCCATGACAGCGACACTAATAGTTCACCTTGTGAGTCTGTGTGTTTGTCACACTGTGGACAGTGAAGGATCAGCAGGAAAAAGGGAGCAAACATAACTTTTAGAGTTGCCCAGCTTACCCCTCTTACACCACCATCCCGCAAAATCATTTCAACCACGCTGAAGTCAGTGAAAACCATCAAAAATCTTCATTTTGTTTTAGGTGTGGTACATCTCAAGGGGTTTAACATATAAAAATGTATAATGAATCGAATTCTTGACCTCTGAGATTAGTGGTTTTGATACATTTTAAGGAGACAAAAACTTTGGATCAGATTCTACTAGACAGCCTGAATAAAACACTACGCAAAAAGTAACCACATTCATGTATCTTAGTTAATTTCTTTATTACAATATAAGAATATCATGCATACATTGAATACAAGGAGAAAAACTTTTATCTGTGTGATTATATAACAGCTGAAACAATTGCCTCCTCCATTTTGGTCAATGGCACCAACATGTCTGAGAAGCTCACCAAGTTGAACTTCACATGAAAGCCCTACACAAATGTACTTAGCCCCACAAGGGAATTGGCTTATTGCGGCTATGTTAATGCTGATGTGACTGATGCCTCAGGACAAACACAGTAAGGCCAAATTCAATAGGATGCCAAATGGCCAAAGGCTGACGGTCAGATGGGATCACTGAATGGATTGTTGATGTTGCATTTCGTGTTATAGACACAAAGGGCCTCATGGAGCCACATTATTCTCCATCACCTTGTTCTCTTATCCCCTGACATAATTTGATAACTAGCTGGTATTCGACATTCCTGTCATACTATTGTTGTTATATCAGTGAATTGTCTTTTGCAATGCAGTAAAATAAAAAAAGCGACAATCTGTTAAATTTCTCTTATATTTTCTGTTAAGAGAAGAAGTAATAGAAGGCAACTCCAGATGCTTTTACCAGGTGTGCTGAATGATGAATCCCACCAAATCATAAATTGGAGGCGTGTGGCCGATTGTTAATTATCATCATATAGCATATAAACACTATATATCGCTTCCTGCATGAGGCTGTTGAACAGCCCTCAAAAAAATATATATTATAATTATAGTCACAAAAGAAAGAAAACTTTCGTCGCCCAATCATTTGATCCACAGCCCGAATATTGTTACTCTACCAGTCACAATTTTCAAGAAAATCAACTGGCCCAGATATTCCATAGATATTTAGATACAGTAGTTAAGTAATGTGCTTAAATGAATGTGATTGCATAGGTGCAGTTAGACTGTGGGTGTGCTAATCTAGTTTTTCAAAAAACATACTGTTACAGAAAAATAACTTAATTACCGTAAATTCTCAATGAATTACCTCAGCTGTAGAGCGCACCAGGCCTTTATTTGAAGCAAGCTTTATTAGAGACAAGCAAGCCCCAAAACAAAACGAAAATATGTTATGTATGTGGTCTTTCACTAACCCCTGCGCTACATAATTACTGTATACAAACACAGGAGATCTGCCATTAAGTCCAACATTTGTTATTCTCTTGTATATAATGTGTTACGGTTAGGAATAGGAAGGTCAAAACATTTAATGAGAATGACTGTGGATTTCTTTCTTTTGTTATTTGAATAACTAAAAACATTTTCATGCAGAAGCATCTGTAAAAAATGCAGACTGAACTGAGATATGAGTTGTCCTTCTAAACAGAACAGCATATCCAGTGTTTGTAAAAACATCTTCCTTACCCAGTCTAAAGAACACTTGGCAGACTCATCACCTTATAAAGCCAAAGGTGTTTTCTTCAGAGCAGCAGTGGAGAAGTTATAAGAGCAGATCAATGTAAAGCAGGCAGTTAGGAGATGTTGTAAAGACTAATGAGACAGTCGGGAACCAGACTGCTCTGTTTCCATCTTATTCCCCAGCTCAGCTTCTACATTTCCCCCCAGTTCCTTTCCCTCTCCTGTGCCATCAGCAGCGTGAATCTGCAAGAAAGCCGTGTATTTGATTAACATGTATTTCTGTTGTATGGGGGCATGAAAGAGTTTATGTTGTAACTTGTCGCACAGTTCTAGGGGTTGACTACAGTGCAGCTTTAACCACAGTCTAGCCCTCGTGCAGTGTGTTGTCCTCAGTCGATCCGTACGAGTTCCTCTCTGGTTGCTGCCAGACTAAAACATATCTGTGTGTCAGTGGAAAGAGTCTGACAAGTGTGGTGTCTAGACTTTGTAGGATTTAATAATCTTAAGGTCTCCAGCTCAAGCGCCACACACTCTCGCAACAACATAACATAACAGAATTGCTTACATCAATACGATGCCCACACAAGCCCCATTGACATAAACCCTCTACTGCACACTGTTACTTTGTGGAAACCAAAGTTTTGTCTGACCCTAGAAATCAAATCCATTCCTCATTCCCAGACTTTAGTCAAGTATAATACACATGGCAAGGATAAGCAGACAAACAGAATGCAGCTAAACTCAATTTGAGTTTCAGTGCAAAAAGTCAAGAACTCATGTAAATGAAACAACACTACCACTGAGAACACTAACAGAGGTTTCCAGGTCTTTCAGTCATGGTTCTCTGAGTGTATAGTGATCACATGTTTTCTCAGCATTAATTCTTTGTTCAGCTATGTGCTGAAGACAGGCTGTATTGATTCTTTCTGAAGTTGTATTTTGATTTCTAAGAGATAGATCTGGGTCAGTTAGGTAACAGATACATCATTCCTTTCTATATGCTATTTATTCAGCACTATCTAAGGACGTTAAACTGTTTTCCAACATTCTGCAGCCTAACCAAATTTTCACATGTCCTCAGCAGTCTAGAAAGAACTACAAACAAACAGGACAGTTCGGGGCACACCACAGGACTGAGTAGTATTAATTTTCCTACCGTGCCTGTCCTCGGTGCAAATGAGTCCAGCAAATATAACAATGATAGGCCTTTATATGGAAGCCCGTTTCCGCACTGAGGAAAAAATTCTGTAAGTCATTATTATGAGATACTATCTCATAACAATGACTTAGTATCACATAATAATGAGATACTATCTCATAATAATGCCTTAGTATCTCATAATAATGAGATACTATCTCATAATAATGCCTTAGTATCTCATAATAATGAGATAGTATCTCATAATAATGACTTAGTATCTCATAATAATGACTTACGTATCTCATAATTATGACTTAGTGACTGAGGGCGGGGCGTAGCAGAGCAGGGTTACGGTTTAAGAAGGGACCCTGTTAACTGCCGACCTTCAGCCAAATGCGTCTCATATTGTCGTAGTTACGGCAGCTGTTGAAAACAGGAAGAGAACACGTAGCTGTCCTCATGAATGCTGCATTGTTTAATTTTGCAATGTTTGACAGTGTCAAACCTTCTCATTTACAGTCTTTGGTCAAAACATACCGGATTTGACGTTGGGGCGTCTTTGGAGGAAACGAGTCCACTCACGTTTGAAACGTCACTTGTTGTTTATGTGTTGAAACAGGAAGGGAGCAAGTTGCCCTTCCTTTGAAATAATAAAGTTGGTATAAAATCAAGCAAACACATAATCGTCTTTGGAGCCTTCTACGTGTGACGTAGAAGAACTCTGTAGCACAGTTTAAAAAAAAATGACATACAATAAAACAAGGTCAAACACAGTCAGCAGTGGAAAACCAGATCAACCTGTGACCACACTTGCGTGTTTACCGTGGAGCAGTTTGACGTGTACTACGGAGCAGTTTAGAATACAGCTGGTTTCCAAGACAAATCTTTGTAGCGCTGCAAATTAATGAGGCAGATCTCATTATTAGATATTATCGGATATGGTGGAAATGGGCTTCCATACTTTTGTGTTTATTTGGGTAATAGAATATGGCTAAACATAACTTAATCTCAATTGGATCTGATTTAGTTGAGAGTAGTGATGGTCGGACCAGGTTCGTTAGCAGACTTTATTATGCTGTTTACATTGAAAACTGTGAAAGATGAAAAGCACCTGAATGTGGACCGTCTCAAAGGAGGTGCAAGTTCAGCTGAGCTATCAGTCCTATTATGGACCCGCCTTTGTGGCTAAGGTCCTTCAAAGGAGGCAGAGCCTGAATTAGGACAGAGCCAACATCTGTTGAGTTACTCTCTGTCGAGGCCCATCATGAGGGCACAGGTGCAGAAGTCAGGGTTTTCTTGGTAAACCAGTGGTGGATTACAAAGAAAACAAAAAGAAAGACAGAGATGAAGAGAGCATGCTGCAACTCCCCTCAATGCACTTCAGTACTTTAGTACCAACGTGTCCTTAGGTTTCTGCTGGAAGTAGCTTCTTTAGATGTGTTTTACTGAAAAGGAGCCAATTCTTTAGAGTCACTTCATCTTGCATATTGTTCGTCAGTCTCCACAGGCATGACATGCAGCCTCAGCTGACCAATCAGCATCTCCATAACCACTGTCGTAGTAGTTTTGAGGAAAAATCCAGCTTCACAGAATGACACACAGAGTAAGATTTGTTTCTCAGAGTTGATCCTTGAGACAACATCCTCAGCTTTAGGGTGGTGCATGTGTTGCCTGGGAGGAGGAGGCTCTGCCCTAAAAGCTAAACTCAGGGAAATAAAGTCTAGTCTCCACAGTAAATGGCATGACAGCTCTGCCTTGTAGAACTATGAAGGAACTTTATATATAGAGCACCTTTCATGAAAGCAGCGAATATGCTTATAATAACAAATACACATGTTTAAAAAACAAACAGAAAATTAGTTTAGTTTATCTAAAAATTACAAAAAAATCATAAAAGACTAAAAAGCAACATCTGCTAGTTGAAAGCAATATTAAAGAGATTTGTTTTGAGTTCCATATTTTCAGGATGTAGTGGCTAAAAGGAGCATCCCCAAAGGTTAATGTGGCAACTTTGGGAACAGTAAATTAAGCAGCATGTGGATCTTAGGGTTCTTAGAGCAGCATAAAACAGTAGGTGGTCTGTGATATAAAAGGATGTTCGATGTTTAGTGCCTTACTAACAGACTAACACTAACAGAAGGAGTGTAAAATCAATTCGAACAGATACAGGTAGTCAGTGTAGGTTGTGTAAAACAGGTGCTGCATGATCACTCATTTTAGATTTGTTCAACACTGGCAACAGCATTCTGAATGCTGTGTAGCTTTGCAAGCGTTACAGTGGTCAAAGAATGAACACGCTTCTCTGCATCGTTCTGGCTCAGTATGTTGCACAAATGATAAAAGGCAGTTTTGGTCAATGAATTAAAATAAACTTTCAAATTGAGGTCAGAATCTAAAATGACAGAGGTTTCCTACTTGTGGTGGTGTCTGCGAGACCTCACAAAATACATTTACGTCACCTAACCATTATAAAAAAAGCAAAGGATAAAAAGCGCATAGGAAATGATGCGGAAGGAAGACCAACGGAATATGGAACAGGGAAATGAATCAACAATGAGTCAACAAGGAAGCGAGCGATGGGGGCATCATCCATCCTTCCTGACCATTAGCCAGTCTATCTCAACATGTTTAAAAGGCTCTTTTGAAGTCCTTTTGTTTCCCTACTTTTTAATGCTGTGCAACTCTCCAGAGAAAACATTATGGAGGAAGATAAAAGGAGGAGGTTGGGAGGAGAATTAACACAGATGGTGACTCCAGTTATTGTCTGTCTGCCTCTTTGTATTTTATTTCTCTCCGCTGTCTCTGCTCGTCTTTTGTTTTGGATGATAGTTGAAGTAGGTCAGCGGGAGTGACAGCCGTTGCTTTGGGCCTGCTTTTAGAGTGGATCGATGCTCAGGTTCTTACACAACTCACCCAAAATGCCTTCCTTTCAGTCATGTGGACTTGCCACACTTGTATTTGTGCGTCTCACGTGTGTGTGAGAGAGAGAGAGAGCGAGAGCGAGAGCGAGAGAGAGAGAGAGAGAGAGAGAGGCCGCTTCTCAGATGTTACCAACCTAAGATGGCTTATGCCGAGCTGGTCTCACGTTGCATTCACCCTGAATATGAGCGTACTGTTGAGATCAGCCTACTAGTAGCAATTCCAAGTGGGACATGTGGGAATTTTTTATAATTTCCCATCTGGCATTGTGTGCAAATGTGCCAACATTTCCTGTAAGCAGCTAAAATGCAGCGATATGGGTTTCTTTTTCTCCTCGAGGTCTGTCAGAAGATTGAGCACTGTTAGATTGCAAAATAGCTCCTCAGTTAGCATTCTTTTGGTGATTTTCATGCTTATATACATTTATACATCTATAATAAATCAGGGCTAAACAAAACAATGTTTTTTGACATAAAAGATAGATTTAACTTTTATTTGAAGAGCATCTTAATGACTAAATTCCAATGTGAAGCAGGTCCTAGTTACACTTTGAGTTAGTCATTGGATAGCAGTTGAAACACTGGATATCATCAACATAATAGGGGTGTAACTGTACAGACAACCCACCATCCAGTAGGCACTCTTTT
The DNA here is from genome assembly GCF_910591455.1 of Pholis gunnellus. NCBI lineage: Eukaryota > Metazoa > Chordata > Actinopteri > Perciformes > Pholidae > Pholis > Pholis gunnellus. The sequence goes on along the minus strand of NC_136529.1, from coordinate 422,969 downwards.
TCTCATTCATTTATAAACATATGAAAATTAACATTAAAAGGTGGCTCTTAGGCCATACTTATTATTAGAAAGATTACATTTACTCCAATGCTGACATATGGCCAGTAAGGCTCGAGTCTGCATATTCTAGAACATAAAAGGAAATAAGAAAATTCTCCATTGCTCTCTGTCTGTGTAATACACTTTATGTAAAATTAACATTAATGAACTATGAGACCTAGTTGTGTGGTTTAATCGCTTCACGTTCATGTCATCTCAGCTCAGTATATATAGTCAAACTCTCTGGACTGATCCACTTCCAGGAATCACTCCAGTACAACTGCAGCATGTTTACGAGGACAAACAGACTGACTGATGCAGATGTGAAAGAACGTCAATAAATGTTAGCAAAGCTCAAACCCACTCTCACAGCGATGCATCAAGTCAGGCAGCTATATCACTGGCAATATGCTCTACCTGCCCCTTTAAAAAGAAACTTCACAGGAAGTTAGGTTAGGCAACAAACCACTTACCTAGGGTTAGGAATAGAGTGTGGTTGATGTTATCTTAACTACGAATATGTGGCTACTCAAGTGAAACAACACTAACGACTCGTGACAAAATTTAAATGTTCACTTTTAGTTTTTCACGGGGAAAGTCCTATGTTTGTTTGAGCTAGAAAACGACAACTGCCCAACTGCCAAAGCTTTAGCCCTTTAGAATTGATCTCGCACACATTTGAAGATGTCAACCCAACTAGACTGAATTAGGCTAGGTCAAAACTTAGCCTAATGCGTACTGAAGTGAAGATTGGTCACTTATACTAAGCCCTACATCCTGTTAGGGGCGGGGGAAAAAATCGATACAGCATAGTATCACGATATTTTGCGTGGCGATAATGTATCGATACACGGAAGCCAAGTATCGATCTTTTATTCTATAAACTATGAACGTTTTGTTACTAGAAAAATAAAATCAATTACTTTTTCAGTCCACAAGATGGTGCTGAGTTGTTTTCTGGTGAGGCCAGAAGAGGTCATGGGTCAGTGAGATTGGTAGGAAGTTGGTCAAAACAAAGAGAGACATCGATCGGAGAAAGAAATCAGAAAAGCGCCGTCCGTGTTTGAATCAGACGTCTGGACTTATTTGGATTTTTGTTTAACAAGGAAGGCCGTCGCGGCGTTTTTTCACCGACACAGCTGTGCCCAAGCTCTACAGGTGCGTTGACGTCAAGCGCAGTGAATTCCTATGTGTCTATAACAGCACAATATCTCACAGAGGAGTGGCAACTGTTGTCTCTCGTTCTCCAAACTAGAGCAGTACACGTAATGCTGTGTTCACACCAAACGCGATTAACGCGGCGCGAATCACGTTAATCGCGTCATTCGCGCCATTCGCGCTGCCGGTCTCGCCGGGGACTATTTGTGTTCATTCACGTGAATCGTGCTGGACGCGCCGGAGAGGGGGCGTGGCTTATCGCCCTGAAAGCTGTTCAACTGTCCGCCATCAACTGTGGAAAAAATAACCTCTATTTCTGCTCAGTACGTGTTGTGGAAGTCCCAGATATCACGGGAAACTAAACGCCGTCATGTCTGGTTCATAACTGTGTCCAGCAAGCCACACGTCGGCTGTTTACAACAGCTGTATGAACACAAAATAAACTGATTTAGCTGTGATTTAGCAATAAACCGACAAAAAGGGACTCCGAAATAACTACGTAATGATGCCGATTTGTACTTGTTTTCTCAATGGAGCTCGGATCGACCGGTGCTAGGCTATGCTAACATTGTAGCAGCTCCATCAACACTCAACATAACGTCATCTAGACATAAATATGGCAGCGTCTATTCATTGTTTGCACTATATGGTGCATGTGCACCATATAGTGTTTCGCTCACACGCTCAATCTGGCCTCACAACGGGCGTTAAATCTGCCAACAGCAGCCAGGCTCATGGGGAGAGTGCGGAGCATAACTGGCTCTCTGCCCTGACGTCCATGCATCGCAAGTTATACCAGTTATATAACTCTTATATCGTACTTATAGAAGTTATAGACACATTTGCATTCAGTTAAGTTTGTCAGGTGCATGTAACATTTATGACAGTGTTGGTCAGTCTGTCTGCTTGACAGTCCCATTTTGCTGCAATAAAAATGATTGAAGTGAGATGAACAGACTGAAAACTTTATCTTATTAGATAAAACATGTTGACACAGTTTTCCTTTGGGGACATCATTTGCAGTTGAAAAAAGGTAATACATCGCAAATATATGTTATCGCAATACTCAGCATATCACAGTATCATGATAATATCGCAGTATCGTGATAATATCGTATCGCGGGATCTCTCGCGATTCCCACCCCTACATCCTGTACCAAATTGTTTAAGATGAACACACATAGTTACACCTCTAAAACATATGCAAGTTGAAAGCTTGAATTTATTTTTTACTAATAATACCCTATATTAGTCATAGCCAGCGAACAGAGGAGAACTCAAATGCAGACACTATATACATCAGGGAAGTTGATAGAAAATCTCCTCACGGTGAAGGTCAAGGCTTCCAGGTTAGCAACAGGATGGAAGTCTGAACAGGTCAAAACACAGGAACGGGCAGCAAAGGAAATTAGGTATGGATTGCAGTGCAGCCAGATACATGTACAGGTCCAGGTACAGGTTCAAATGGCTGGAAGGCATGTGGCATGGGCCAGTGGTGGGCCGTTAGGGCCAGCAAAGCCTTCTCTGCTGGCCTAAACAGAATCACAAAGTTATAACTATTTTATAATTTTATATTTTTTCTTAAATACACTTCATGTATTGCAATTTATAAAAATGTTTTTCCCATTATCTTATTTTCTCATTGCACAGCTACTGTCTTCCTCAGTTGCTCTGCTTCCAGTGCAGCTTGTTTTAAGTAGAGCTTTTATCCAATCAGATTTCACCTCTGTGTCTCTAGGTAAGAAGAGAGGCCCCAGGCCTGCAGACTCACCAGTGCCTCCATGTGCAGTTTAAGTGAATGGGGACGATATTGTTGATTGTCATAGTCTTCAACCAATCAGATCTTTAGTTTGACATGTTGGGCGTATTCTTTGACGTGTCAGAGCTGCTAGCTGGCCTACAAGTACGTCAGCATTAACGGGCAGCTCAGTTTCCAGGTGCAGCTCTGCAGTGAGGTGCAGCATGCGCTGTGATTGGTCATTGGGTGAGCACGTGACTATCGTGAAACGAAACTTAAGGAAGCTGGCAAAGCTTAGTCGGAGTAGTAAGAGTTCAAATTGAAAGATATGGAAGAAATTTTTTGCATTTTGCTTGGTGTAGATTATTTATTTTTTTACCTAGCTTTGTTTTTTAACACTCAATGGCTGAAGGAGGAGAAACGGATTTGTGAGTGGGATTAAACTAGAAAGAAGGATGGAGTTTGTCTTTAAGTGAACAGCATTTGGTAAGTGAACTGCGTTTGTTTTTTACATCTAATATCTTAATGGCCCTTGAGTATGTAGCAGAATGTGTGTTCCGCTGTTGTTTACCCGTTAAGCTAGTTTAGCGTAGCCTCCCAGAACATGTGTGGTGCCTCAGCTGTTTTTGTTTTAGTTTTTTTTTGTTCCAGGTTCAGAGGTCACACAGACCGTTGTCTCCTAGTGAGCGCAGAAAACATTATATTTCCCACAATTTAAGCATCTGCATTTTCCAAATGCACTAGTATTATTCAAACGTATTGTTCGGTTCGTAAGCCTCGTACCGAACGGTTTAATACGAATACGTGTGTTCAGCTGCAGGACAGCAGTGAAGGCCCAGGTATAAAATGCATGGCCCGCCACTGATAGGGGCTGATGAGGGAAAGTGGAAACAGGAGAGCAGGTGGGCAGCAAAGTTCGGACATCTGGTGGATGAATGGAGAAGGGCAATGCAGGGAGCTGGGGAAGTGAGAATGTGCCTGAAGAGAAGAACAGAGAGGCAGAGTGGGAAAAGCTAGACTGAGGCAGACTTCTTCTTGTTGAAGTTGTGGATACAACAGGAGATAATTGCTACACCACAGTTAGCTGACTATCTAAGCCCTTGCGTAGGTCCAGTAATCCCAACCCACCCAATCATCAGAGAAGGAGCCAAGAATATGAGCAATGCTGAGAATAATGAGTGAGTTAGGGGTTTACCATTCGGTTGCCTGGATGTCAAATCACCAGGTCAGTACCGACTAGATACCATGGTAAGTAGAGGTCTGGGCAGAAAGATTGTTTAAGCCTGTATCTGCCCTTTTCTGCAGAATTTCCACCTGATGCTGCAGTGAGTCTCCCCACAACATGGATCTATATATTTTTCAAATACGTCTGTCACAAGCCACAGGAACACATCAACATGTTAAATAAATATATATATATTTTATCTAAAGAAATGCAAATACAGTTTCTAATATTTGCATGGCTTTAGAAGACATGAGCACAGGCCTCATTCATTGTATTTAAAAGTAAAATGCAACTTTGTCAGTGTTCAATCAATGCAGAGACAAACTGCTGTGTCCCTGTTTGATACATGTTGTTACCCATAGCAACAAATACAAGCTGCTTGTAATCTGCCTATGCTGTCAGAGGAATCTCGCTCTGCTGTGACCAAGGCTTTATGCTCTGATGGTATGGTGATTTCAACTCAGATTGGAGGCCGATGTGAAGGTGGGAGTTACAACATGGCCTGGTGTTAGGCTGCGTATGCCAGTGTTGTCTGTGTTTGATCCAGAGCTGGAGGAAGGGCTGACGGCTCTCAGCCTTGTGTACTATTGCAGTCCACTGTGTGAGGAGAAACACGGATTGGAGGCAAGCCATAAATAGTAATCATTCTCTCACACACACACACACACATCCACCAACACACAGTAATGATGTCTGCAGCGCGAGTCAACACAGTAGGGCCAAACAGTTGTGAGCATTCTGAGAAAATATGCTCCTAATCTCACACACATTTAGAGGCACTGCTGATTTCACACTTGGAGTTTGGTTTGAGCAAACGTTTTAGGCCATTGCACAGGCATTACTCATAGTCCCTCCTGACCGGAGGACTTTCTCCATCCTTAAAGGGAAAGGTCAGATATTTTGAAGTGGGTTTGTATGAGGTATTATCTACATGGCTGTCAGCTCCCCCCTGTATTGTAGAAACAGACAGTATTACCAGCATGGGAGCAAACCAATTTACTGCTAAGGATGGGTACAGCAGCAAAACCTAATATAGACTCCTAAAAGAATCAATATCAGTTTAAGTGTACGCTCTATTTAGAATTTATTTCCTTCTCTACATTGCCATCAGACAGCCATTCCCGACGAGGAACTAAAGTGCCCCCTCCTTCAATTAAAAGCAAAGAAGAAATCCCAGCGTGTTTCCAGCTTTACAAAGGCATGATGGGAAATATAACCTTCTATCTAAAGAAGGCAGAAAGAACTAAAGATAAATCAGCAGTTCACAACAAAGCTACTCCTAGAAAACCTTACACAAAGGAGCAGGCATGGATCTGTGTCTATTGCTGCAGTTGTGCCACGTTACCTCTATCTTCAGTCTTTGTCCACCCTAAACCCTGAGGGTTTACCACGGCTCAGGCAACAGTGGAATCAGACTCTGGCTTTTTCTTATTAATCCTTTGCTTTGACGCTCAGATTTGACTTTCATCATTTCCGAAAGTCACCCCTAAAGCTGGTCACCAATTCTGGCAGGCCAATGTTTTATGGGCGTTTTACATTTGTTTTGCGAGAGCTTGGGGGATGGGGGGGGTGCTCATCCAAAAAATCCTGGCTGCCTTCCTCCTCTGCTGTTATTTTTCCCTCCCAGTAGGTGGGGCCTAAGAATGGGGAGGATAGTCGGCTTATCCAGGCATCATGCTTTGTTCCAAAGCAGGATATCTGAACACCTACTGCCCACATTGCCATCATATTTTGACGTGGATGTTAATGGTTTGAATCAGAGTAAAATTGCTAGAGCCACTGAAGTGATTTCGCATTTCAATCGAAACACTGTTTTTTATTGAACACTTTTAGATTGCAAAGTTTAACTAGCATTTTCTTTAAAGGCTATTAGCAGTCTTTTTACTTAATCTTCTTCAATCTTCTTCATTTGTTTGTAATTCTCTGCTTTGGTCTTTGGTTCATTCTTTCTTTTTCCACAAAAGTTCTAATAGTAGGTCACAGGGTTCAACAGTAATGCTTTATTTTTTCACTTGCCCAAGTGGGTCAGATATCTACTTATTTTATTTCCCTTATGCAAATTTCTGAATTTCTTAGATGTTATCAAATAACAAAAAAGACAAAATTTAGTCGTCATGTTTATTCTGTATTTAAGTAAATTAATCTGGAGCTCGACCATATCCTCTAAACTACCCAACTAAACTCCTTTTTCCAGGATCATTGAAATGCTCGCTTAAGCTCATAAACACCTTTACCTGCTGCCATTTTCTGTCCGAACGGTACTGAGCATGTGCAACTCCCAACAGAGGTGAGAAGGAAACAAGATGGCTCACTCTTTAGCTATTTCCATCATGGGGTCTGGAAAAAAACAATGTGTTTCATTCTTTGCCCGAATGTTGGTGATTTACTAGCCTGAGATGGTATTCCACTTGTCCCAGGTAAGCAGACAATCCTTTCTGTTGAGCCCTGAGGTTTGAGGAGAGTCACTTCTGAAGTATAATTTACAATAATAAGTTAAGGACAATCCCTTCAGAATTCATTCACCTTATTTTGCTGTGGCTTAGTTTCTGTTTGTTTTTTTTGTTTCTATTTCAGAGCACCAGATTGTGGTACAGGACAATTTACTGTGCTCAGAGATATCCTCACTGAGACATTTACCTTTGTGAAACTGAATCTGCCTCTAAACTTCCCTTCTCCCTTCTCCAACACTTGCTTGCACACAAGCTGTTTGTCTGTGTGCATTGCTTCCAAACACATTGTACAGAGTATCCATCTGCCAACGCAGACAGAAAGATGACACTTCAGTCACACAGTGCAAATCCATGTCTGGTTGCACATCTTGCCACACAGCATGCATTTGACAAATGGCAACATGCAAGAAGAGGCCAACTTCAATATCAACCCAAAGCAGTACAAAATGTCCACAGCTTGATGAACATGGCAGCTAAATACATATTAAAACTACTTTGGGAACCGTTCAACCAATCATAGCAAATACAGTGTACAAAATGCTTCTTGTAGCCACAAACGTCCTTCCAGAAGTACCTCCTATAGTCTCCCAAACCATTCAGCATTCAGCCAAATCCAGCCGGGTGTGACACAATGTCAAACAGCTTTGGCCCATACATCTTTGCTTGATTTGAGCAGGTTTTGGGGTTGTTGGGCCAGTTTTAGCAGCACATGAAGTAGCATTGGGCCACAGTTGGCACCAAGAATCAGACCAGTGTACCTTGGATATTTCTGATTTACCATTCATTACTCGTCTGTCATGAGTTTGGCAACTAGATTTAGCTTTTTTGACTACCTTGGCATGGGCTCTTTCAGATGCCGTTTCGACAAATAATGTGACAACATTACTTGTCACAACTCTTTATTTCAATGTGTTTATCAAAACACTGACTATTTCAAGGACTTGGCCAACTCCAAAACTATTTGCAAGGCCATTTGGAGTGTGTCTGTGGTTGCTTTATGCCACAGCCTGAAAGACAGACTGGCAGAACATGAATATGCAAACAGAACTCCAAAATCGCAATTATCCTCAGGGACAGCACTTCAGAGATGCAGGCCACTCACTGAAAGTTCATGTTTTTGAAGTAACAGGTCTGGGTGAAGGGTTGGCAGTTGACAAATTCAAACATCTCCTCTGGTGAGAGACCTTTTGGTTGGAAACCCTCAGGGCCACTTCTCCCTCCGGTCTGGATCAGGGAGTCATCTTTCCCTCTTCCCTGTGATTGAATTGTCTGATTTAAAGCCTGGAAAAGTGACTTATTTTGGAAGCTGCTTATTAGAATTATCTGAATATGCAAAAATGCACCTTATTAGATTGTTAGATTTTAGTATTTTACTGTTTAATGACCAGTTCAATATGAATCTCTGTGTCTTTGTTCTATGCAAATGTCATTCCATTATGCTTGTACTGAACATCTACAATGACATGGACTTTATTCCTGATATGTTTTGGATTCCGATCATGGGAGAGACATTGGCTTTAACTGGTTTTAACCTGTCAACGTTTTTATTATGTTTTGTTTTAACTTCACATTATGTCATTTTTGGACTTGACAGATGCACTTCTTTTTAAAGAATAGTACAACACTTAGCTTAGCTTAGCAGGAAAACTGAAATCTGGGAAAAAGTTCTAAACTGCACAAAAGCAAGCTTACTACATAACACTTTGTATCTAATTTGTTACACAAACAGAAATGTACAAACTGTATATTGGCAAACAAAAGCAGGGAGCAGTGTCTTGCTGGCGTTCAACTACATAATTCTACCTCAAACCACAAATAGCCACAAATAATTTTCTTTTTATTTACAGATAACGTTAAAGAGAGCAAGCTAACTGTCCCCCCTGCTTCCAGTCTGTGTGCTAAGCTAAGCTAATCCTTTCCTGGCTCTTGCTCATTTAACCTACAGTTGTGAGATTGCTATCCATCCTCTCATATTTCTGTGAATTAACACTTTCAGAAAAAAAAAAAACTATAAACGTCAACATTTTGAATTGTTAGTGCTGCTGGTGAAATATTGTTTTGTTTATAGTTTGGAATAATTGTAATGTTTATACTATTTCAAAAGTGTCCCAGTGATATTCTTCACTATATTTATTCATTTATTTGTTACTCATGCATAAATACATATTGAATGAGTTCTTCATATGTTGGGATTATTTATCATGTGTTTTGAATATTCCCCTCTGAATTACAATTTTTCTGTAAAGTCTTTGCTTTACCGCAGTGACCCAGTTTCCTTAAGGGGATCATTAAAATATAATCTTATCTTTTATTTCAATTAGATGTCTGTGCTGCATGCATGCAAAATATTGTATATTTTATAGAGTGAGTGAAAGTAGTTCTTACTGCTGTTTGATGGACACAAAAATCCCAAAGTCAGAATCACCACAGGATGTGAGTTCTGCTTGACACTAACTCCGCTTTTGTTCACTCTTTCCTCTCCATCCCCGTCTCTGCCATGCTCGCTCTCCCCACCGGCACCAGTTGGAGGCTTTCTACTCGATCTTCACCACAGAGCAGCAGGACCATGTTAAGTCAGTGGAGTATCTGCGCAGCAACTTCAGGCCTATCCAGAGCTTGGATAACCGCCACGTCTTCAAGTCAGCAGTCAAAGATGCCTGGCTGCCCGACTTAACTGACAGCGGCAGCGGGCCGTATAGCACGGAGGCGTCTAAAGGTAGTGGTGCTGAGACTTTTGACAGTTTGCTTATCACCATACATGTTCTAATTAATAGAGAATGTGGTGTCTTTCCAGAGCTTCTGGACTGTGGACAAATCTGCACCAACACTAATCTAAATTATTAACAATTACTAGTTATTTTACTTGTCAATTCATTTTTTTTAGGTCATATTTTTACTTTTCAAACTATACACTGATGGAGGAGACACTCAACCGTGTCAATGTTCAAATGTTTAAAATCTGAAATATTGCTGCCTCTAGCTATTTAAAATTATTATTTAGTTCTTATGAATGAATCATTAAATAGTTTTATGATAACAATAACAACATGATCATGTTGGTAATCTTTTAAGTGCTGAATTGAAGGAAATTTTTGACAAATTATATGTTCTTAATTTGAAATGTAGATTTATTTGATATTTTGAGTCCTAGAGGAAGAAACAAACACATAAAGGTTACATTTTTATAACAAATTATATCTTGAACTAATGCATATTACATACTATACGGGACCGACTATATTACTGCTTTTAAGACTGCTAATTATTCACTTTATTTGAGCGTTGAAATATGTTTAACTTCCTCCACCACTACACAGCACCTTTAAAGTTCCCCCTGGTTTCTTTCTAAGCTGCTCCAATATTCTCACATTATTCCTGGATAGTAACATCTCCTAATGTTAATAAATGAGGGATATTCAGTGTTGTTCATGTGCCCAGAGGACACCCTGATTGTCCTCTCCTTGTGTGTGTGTGTGCGTGCGTGCGTGCGTGGTCTGGCCAAGCTCTCTGTCATTTCACCAGCGAGCTGGGCAACTCCCCTAGCATAAGGCAGTGGGAGGCACACCAGCCGTCCTCCCACTCCTGCCTTATTACCACTCAAACAACACCACACATTGTGCAGTGTGTGCATGTGTGTGCTTCTCTGTATTTGTAAGTGCTCGCGTGTGGCCTAGCATCTGTGCTATGTCAACTGTCCTAGCAGGATATGTCCCCTCCCTCCCTTCATACACACTTCCATATGGTCGACTAGGAAGGAGGAGCATCACCTAGATGTGAACACACACACACACACACACACACACCGGCACATCAGTGGCGGGCCGTGCATTTTACACCTGGGCCTTCCCTGCTGTCCTGCAGCTGAACAATCTCACTATGACGCCACAGCTACGGTTATTTGTTTAGTGTAAAAATGAAGCTCAACACCTATAAATACACTATCTGCAGAGTGCAGATACAAGAATACACTGAGAGTGCGTCTCCTCTCTGCTCTGACTGCAGCTGGGACTGCTGTGCAAGGCTGCTGTGAGACTGACCGCCTGTGAGTGCTTTGGGGCGGCTCACGGCAGTAACTGCAGAACGTACGAGCTTTCACGTCAGAGTCAAAACACCAGAAAAGTCTCTAATAACACCAGAACAAGTCGCTAGATTTGTCGCTAGTAGCTTTTGACAAAAAAAAGTCTCCATGAGGGTTTGGAAAGTTGCCAGATTTAGCAAGAAAGTCGCCAAGTTGGCAACACTGACACCGGCTAAATATGTCCCCAGAGCAACACTGGACCTAACAATGGTTCCTATCACATATTAAACCAAACAAAAATCCATCTTCATAAAAACAAGTTGTACAAATAATAATATATAAACAAGCATCTTAAAGCTATTGCAGATGTAAAAACAAAAGCAGTTCACTTACCAGAGCTGCTGTTCACTATTTAGCTGCTGTTCCTCCTTTCTTTGTTAATAAAGAGTTTAATCTCGCAGTTGTTCAGTACATCCGTGCGTTTTAGTTCCAGTAAGAAGTCCTTCTGGATTCATGGACGCCAGTGAAGACAGTCGAGCCTCCCCAGTTGTATTTCCTGAACATGTTTTAATGCTTTTGAGGCTGAAAATGTACGCTCCACAGAGGCAGCAGATGTTGGGATTGTCACCGCCCAATATGTCACGCTAGCCCACTGACCAATCACGTACTTATAGGCCAGCTAGCAGCTCTGACACGTCAAAGAATATGCCCAACATGTCAAACTAAAGATCTGATTGGTTGAATACTATGACAATCAACAACATTGTCCCCATTCACTTAAACTGCACATGGATTCACTGGTGAGTCTGCAGGCCTGGGGCCTCTCTTCTACCTAGAGACACAGAGGTGAAATCTGATTGGATAAAAGCTCTACTTAAAACAAGCTGCACTGGAAGCAGAGCTACTGAGGAACACAGTAGCTGTGCAATGAGAAAATAAGATAATGGGGAAAATAATTACAATACATGGTGTATTTATGAAAAATTATTAAATTATAAAATAGCTATAACTTTGTGATTCTGTCTCGGCCAACAGAGAAGGCCTTGCTGGCCCTGACGGCCCACCACTGCAGCACACATACACATGTACTGTATATGTGTGTGTGTGCTCTCCTGGCACAGTGTGCTTGCGTACTCAAGCAGAATGTCCTTGAGTGCTGCAGTGGGACATGTTTACTGTTAGCAGATCTATAAGGCTGGCAGAGGAGATGCAAAGAGGCAGATGAGCAGGAGCAGGAGGAAGGCCGGCTCTGAGAAAAGAAAAGAGGAGAATCAGAGCTGTAAAAACAGCCACAGCTGAGTGTGTTTAGGAGGGAAATCTGTGCATGTATGTGAGTGTTCACCTGGCTTGAAACTCAACACCATGCAGACACAGAACACACAGGTACTGTTGTAAAATGAAAAACCTGCACAAAACATATACAGCAGCAGCTGAATTGCATGAGTCATTTTCTTACTTCCTGTGCTAATTTATTCAATTTTGCTGAAGCGCAGCCTGAACCCTCTCCTCCTGCTAGTGATTGTTTCTCATCAGCAATGTTGGTTCATTTACTTTTGTGTGCCTGAATGACTGGCAGCCTCGCAGCCTTTAGTGAGGTGGGAAGATGCATTTACAGAGCGGTGTGTGGGTGTTGTTAAAACTAAAACCCAACATTTTGGGAAAATGAAAAACACTCATCTTGTTTTCTGAAGCAAATGAGAGGACCACTATCAGTTTAATCTGAGTGTCCAGTAGAGAGCACCTGTTGTAACATGCTGACTGGAATCTGACAGATCTGATTGTTTTTAGTACCAACCTGTCTTTGTCATGTTAGCTGGTAAACATGTGCAGCGATGCTTAAAAAAAATGGAACAGTGGTTGTTTCCTAACCAAGAGGCAAAGTGTTGTCACCTCCGTGCCACCTTGCCAGTGTGCAAAGTACATTTCATAACTGTTGGTTTCAATAACAACAATCAATCTCTGCTGTTTCAAAGAATATAATCTGTTAGCCCCTACCTGTGAAAAGATGGGGGGGGGGGGGGGGGGGGGGGGCTATGGGCCCTCCCCCCCATTTTTTCACTTTAAATAGATTATGATAGCTCAGGCAAAGTCAAAAGGTGAGATGATGATGATGGGGTTAAAAAAAAAGCAAAGACATTTCGTCCACGGTGTTGGCCTTTTGCTCACATGGCGTCTTTGCTTCCTGTTCAAAAACACTTTAAAAGAAATATTTTTGCAAAGAGATGAATAGTTTAAAAGTATTTGCAAAGCGACCTCTTCCCCCCGTTTCTAAATTACTGACTGCCTGGCTATATCAGACTCGCAGTACATGAGTAGGGAGACATCAAAACACAGCTGTAATGCACTGTAAGAGGACATTTTTTTGCCTCTGCCCTTATACAATAATGTTATTGAAACTGATGGATACTTCACTAAAGATTAGATTCCAAGCACACATGTCGTAGAGTTGTTGTGCAAATTGTCGCGGTCAGGCAAAAAAATAAATGCATCTCCATATTTTGGCATTTTTTAGATGAGTAAATGCTTTTGGTGACCCTTTATGTCTGTTTGTGGGTTTTACAAATAATATCAAAAAGATCTGACAGAAACTTGTAACTCCATTTGATCAACCTTTCTGCAGAACCTCATATCTCCACCCGACTGGATGCGGCGCGCACCAAGCGAGTGTCTGCTGAGTTCATTCTTGGCCAGATCGTTCTGTCACGGGGTGTAGTGGTGCACCCAAACGCAGACATGACCATGGATTGCAGAGTGAAAACAAAAGGTTATATTGTGAGGAAAACACAAAGGGAAACTTGACAGGGAACAGAGAAATTGAAGGACGTGAGGTTGAGAACCGGGCAGGACAAGGCAGGGCAGACAGTCTGAGGAACCGTGGGGGTGATCCAAACGAGGAGGTTGAAACGACTTTATTCCAGGCAGAAGACACCACGGTCTTGGATCTGCACATGTGTAGAAATCCACTCGGTGAAATGACAAGCCGTCCGGGGAGAAGGCAGACAGTAACCAGAGGAGGCAGAATCTCGTGGTCAGGGACAGAAGGCTGAGTCGTTTACCGAGGCAGCGGCAAGGCGGCGAAGTCCAAACCGGCAGGGTCGGCAACAGGAAAGTCCGGCATACTGCGGAAAACGATCTGGCAGTGAGTGTGTGTGAGACTGGGGTTTAAATAGTAGGTGCAGCAGAGTGAGCAGGTGAGAGTGATGAGCTGATGAGGTGGGTGTGACTAACAGGTGCACTGAATGAGCTGATTAGGTGAGCGAGAGATGGAGTGACAGGAGAGAATGGAACTGTGACAAGGTGTGGCAAAGATGAACACACATTCACACATACACACTCTTACACTTGTGGTGCTGAGCATCCTCAGGCTCCCCATTTGCTGAATTTTTATTTCATCCTTTACTTAAGTAACTTTACAAATTTTAAATTGCCTTCACTAGAAAAAATAGTGACACAACCTTGCAATCTGAATGTGCTTATTGTTCTGCACACTTGTTTGTGTCTATTTTGTTTTAGGTCAAGGTTAAGATGTCCAAGAGCTGAATTAGGTCCTTGCATAATATGTAGAAGTGCACTAATAACAATTTTACAAAAAGATACAAGTACTGTATCAAGTAGCAAGTGAGCAATGCAGTAGCAGTCTGCGTGCTACTGCATTTAGAGTCCTCCATGCCATCAAGTGGTTGCCTGCAATAAAACAACAACAGTGTCATAGATGCAAAGCACACCGATGAGTTGCACTGCAGAAAGTTGGACGGTGAATAGATATAAACTTAACATAGAGCAGCATTTACATTATTCACATCAGAAGACATTTATTTTCTACAACCTAGCTCTTATTGTCAGAGTTTTTTCTAGTAGTCTTGACATTTCATTCATTAAGTGTTGATACCTGGGGACACAACCCTGGTACACAGTTTGAAGCAACTATCTTCGTTCCCCTCTTCACTTCCTCCCTAATGTCTTCATTGGATGACTGCCCTGCATAGTGCTTAATAGTAGCAGTTATAGTTGTTGTTTTTGTGTCCTTTTGTGTAACCACAGCCAGGCCTGTATAGTACTTTGACTGATTTACACACAATCCCTCCAACTGCAAAGCCCCGCAGACCGACCCACAATCAAGACCCGGTCATCAACTGTGGTCAACATGCTGCAGGGCCAAAGATGTTCTTTCCTCCTCCAAATGGCCTCTCAGAGACGTATGAGAGAGAGAGAAATAAATACCAAACAAATACCAGTTTACTATAAATAATCATTGACCATAGCATGAGTTATACCTTGGTATAACCATAACAGCAGCAGGGAGTTTCAGCATGGCAGTGAATGCACTAAAAGAAAAAGCTCCAAGAGCTCTAAATGCAATTAAGAGAACATTTTATAATTTTCAAATCCCTGGCTTAAAATATTGAACAGTGTCATCCAGCCCATTGCGCTATATGGTAGTGAAGTATGGAGTCCACTCAGTCATCATAGTTATACCCGCTGGGACAAACATCCAACAGAATCCTTACACGCAGAGCAGAACTAGGCAGATACCCACTGATCATTAACATTCAAAAGAGAGCACTCACATTCTTCAATCACCTTAAATCCAGCCCCCTAGACACCCTCCACTCCAAAGCCCTCCAAACCCAAGAGCTGAGCCCAGAGAAGAGTCCCCTATGTCAGCTGGTGCTGAGACTAACTGCCTCCTCTCAGACACACTGGGACCAGTCTCACAACAACACTGCTCTCCAAACACCAATCAGAGTAAAACACATTATAACGCGATGTAAAGAAACCTATCTGGAACACTGGAGAGAAGAAACTAAAAGCCTTGGTAGATTAGAATGTTATCTGGCCCTAGAAAGAGATTATGAATAGTCAGAATATGTCTCTACTGTCAGAGATAGAAATCAGAGACAGATCCTCACCAAGTACAGGCTCAGTGACCACAAACTGGAAATCTAAAGGAAGACACAAAAAGTCATGGCAACCAAAAGACAACAGAATGTGTGGTCACTGTGGGACAGGTGAGGCTGAGACAGAGATGCACTTCCTAATAAAATGCGAAACATTCAATACAATTAGGAACATGTACTTTAAAAAATTTTACTCTTGTCATTTCAGATTTTAAAGAATTTAGTGATATCTCAAAATTAAAAATACTCCTAGGAGAAGGAGATAGGGAGTATAGGAGTAGGAGATAGGGCAAATCTTGCTGCCCAATATGTATTAACATGCCACAACCTGAGGGACAGTGAGTGACCCACACAGACACAGACACACACACTGTGTATAAAGATATATATATCTAAATATATATATATATAGATACATGTATATATATATATAATTAATAATCAATCTAGATGTTATATTAATGTTATTGTTTATTAATGTTATTGTGTATTCATATTATTGTATGTTTAATTTGTTATGCTTTGGCAATACTGTTTCTAAACTTTCATGCCAATAAAGCAAAATTGAATTGAATTTAATTGAGAGAGAGAGACAGAAAGAGACAGAGAGAGAGACAGCCCCTCTACCCATGTTCTGTTCTGATTGGTCCCTATATCTCTATCACTCACTGCCATCCAGATCTCTCCCCTTTTGAGTGTGTGTGTGTGTGTGTGTGTGAGATGGCCCGCTTATCTTTGATGTAAGCCGTGAGAGGGTCTCTTCATCACCCTGCCAGACACACAGGGCTCCAAAACCCTTTCGGTTGTGTCACATGAAGGGAATATGAGTTGTTACAAAAAGACACACACACACATATCTACAAATTACAGTCCACCCCTGTCAAGGAGGTGAAAGGACCACATGAGTGCCAGCTTAATCCAAGGCCTTATTCAGATAGAGGAAAATATCAGAGAGGCCCAGGGTAGTTAGTATAGCTTAGCACAAAAAGCTAGCATAAAAGTGCAACTAACAACTCTGCACATCCGTTGTATGATAAACCAGCATCGCTCCTTTGCTTTTTATTATCTATGTGGGCTACTAGCTATTTGTCTGACGTTAGTTTTATCACCATGAGCACCAAACGGAGGAGGTCTGATTCATACTTTGTATGTCGTCACCTCTCAATCTGACAGCCGTGATGTTAGAGAAAGGAGAGACGAGGCGTACGCTCGTAAAATCACAACTCTACGGCAACATTCAGTGTCCACTCGGCAGATCTGCCCCCACAAATGGTTGTTTTGGTCTTTGTCATGGTAGTGTCTGTCTAAAATATGAAGTTAGGGACAGACAGACAGCCAGAACAAGCTTCTCCTCCATTTACTACAGGGATGTTACCAGCGCTTCTCTGAAAACTTCAGAGATTTTTTACTTGAAGCGCTCAGAGAAAAAGCTGCTGGGTGCAGCAGCTTTTTCTCTAGGCAGCCGCTAACACACTCTCCTCATTGGGAACAATGGAAAAAAGAAAACGGCACTATGTGGACACAGGCCCTTAGATCTTTTATACTATCTGCAGGTTTCTCCTCGCTGACAAACTGACATTCTCAAAGCTTCTCAAAGCTCCTAATTTTCTCTGCCCATTCATCTGCACAGTTAGAAAATGTTGGATGTGCACGCACAGGCGAAGATATGATGCACGGAACCCCAGCAAAGGGTGTGATGTCACTTTGGCCGTGCAGACACTCGAATCCCTCATATATGCGGCAAGCATAAATCACTTTGTAGCCTTAAGGTTGCTAAATTAGTGAGTTTGCCTTCTGTATGTCCGAGTTAGTCCGGTCCTGAGTTAGTCAGGCCCTGAGTTAAACACCAGGGCTCTCTCCTGCCTTACATCAGATGGCTGAACCCTGACGGCCATGCAGGAGGTGGCAAAATGTGGCCTTGCACGTATGCCAGCCATTTAGCCGACTATTGCGCCCCTCATAGTTTCCCCTGTGGAGAATCTGAGGCCCGATGCCAGGTGCCCTCGACCCCAACGTCGGGTCAAAGATGACCTGCTATCCAGGGCTTATGACACAGCAGCACTGTGGACTGTATCGGCAACTGCCTCTCCCACCTCATGCTTGCCCTTGCAGCTTCTCTGCAGCAAGCTACTTTCGACGCTTCTGCCTCCAGCCTCAGTGATGCTTCATTGCAGGCGTTTGCGCTCATGTCAAGGGAACTTGGACATAGGATGTCCACCCTGGTCCAGACTCGCCGCCAGGTTTGGCTGGCGCAGTTACCCCTGTCTGAGACATGTAGGAGGACCCTTCGTACTGTCCCAGTGGAACCTGGTGAGCTGTTCGGGTCAGCTGCTGTACAGGCGCTTCAGCGAACTGTTGAAGCTAGCCAGACCAGGCAGCAGTTCTCTGGTCTTCGCAGGGACATGCCTGCACCACGCATACCTAGGGGTCCCACTTTGGCCCCCCAAGGCCATTTTTTCAGCCGCCACGGGCCTCAGCGTCCCGCTGAGAGGCCGGCCCGCTACCAATACAGCCCTACCTAAGTCCACGCCAGGCAACCTCTGAACTTGGGGACTCGCCCCCCCATAGCCTCCAGAGGCAGGGGAGCCAGGAGACGATGTCTCCGGGCTCGTTTTTTTTCTCCCAGCAGCAGATTCCCAGGGGAGAGTGGTTCACGTCTGTCGACGCCTATTCCCATGTTCCCATGGTGCATCACTACAGGCAGTTTCTTCGTTTTGCCTTTTAAGGCCGCCACTTTCAGTCCAGGGTGCTTCCATTCGGACTCTCCCTTCTCCCCACGGGTGTTCACAAGGTGTGTTACTGCTGTCCTTTCCCCTGCAATCACAGGGCGTGAAAGTACTACCGTACTTAGACGACTGGCTGACCTGTGTGCCGTCCCGGCTTCAGGCACCACAGGACACTGCTCGCTTTCTCTCACGTGGCCCGGTGGGGCTTCAAGGTGAACATGGAGAGGAGCTACCTGAGCCCTTTTCAGAGCATAACCTTCATTAGTGTGGCTCTATGAGGGCCTGTCTTTTGCCCCAGCCTGTGGACAAGATCCCCCACAACCTCTTCCCCCTTCCGAGGGGGCAGACAGTTGCCCTACATCCTTTTCTCCACCTATTGGGTAAACTGACTGCTGCCTCAACTGTCGTTCCCTGGGGTTTGCAGATGGCTGAACAGCCTTCACTTGGATGCCAAGTGGCACAGACACGGGGCAATAATAGTATCAAAACAGTGCCTACTCACTCTATCCCCACGGAGGGAGAGTGCATATCTGGCAAACGGTGGCCCCATGGGCTCGGTTCCATTCCGCCGGGAGATTGTCACAATAGATACCTGCCTCTCAAGGTGCAGTGTGACAGAACAGGACTGCTTGGGGGCAGTTGTCTGCTCAAAGACCTCAGGGGCAGGTCAATGTTCTAGAGCTCGCGCGCAAACACTTCCTGCCATATTTGAAGGGAAAGCATGTACCTCTGCTGTGTTTTCACATAAGCCATCAAGGGGGCACCAGATCTGCAGAAGTTGCTGCGGGGATCACCGTGCCCTTCTGACTTGGGCGGCCCCTCGCCTGACCAGTCTTCGGGCAATGTACCCACCAGAAGAACGGAACCAGGTTGTGGTTTTCCTGTTCCGTCACAAGCCTCCACCGGGAGAGTGGCGGCTGCATCCAGACATGATGTCGACCCACTGCCCCCACTGGTTCTCCTTGACGGAGAGGACCAGTCCTCTGGATCAAGATGCCCTGGCTCACACGTGGCCAGAGGATTTTCTTTATGCCTTTCCACCATTCCCTCTGATCTTGCCAATGCTTCTCAGAGTTGTTCCCCGACAGGAGGGACCTCCTGTCGCAACTAGAAGGTCGGATTTGGTATCCCAATCCCTGCCGCCTTCAACTATGGGTCTGGCCCGACCGGATGCTGAGTGGCTGCATAGAACCAGTCAGACTGACTATTCTGAATGCCAGGGCGCGATCTACCCATCTGCAGTATGAAAACAGGTGGAAGCTGTTCTCTGACTGGTGTGTGGCTCAGAACAAGGTCCCAGTACAGTGTCCCGTGCCTGCTGTACTGAGTTTCTACAGTCCCTCCTAGATTAGGGCCGGTCTCCCTCTACCCTTGGAGTATACGTGGCCGCTATTTCGGGGCAGCATACTAAGGTCAACAATGACACAGGAGAGAGCCACAGTCTGGCGTCCCTTTTCCTAAAGAGGGGCTCTACGATTGCGTCCCCCGAGCGCCCTGAAGGCCCCTGCATGGGGGCCATCACTTCAGCTCAACGTGGGGGCGAGCTGCATGCCCTGTCAGTGAAAGAATCATGTCTGAGGTGGAACTCAGATGGCTTTGGTGTCACTTTGTGGCCTAATACAGCATTTCTCCCAAGGGTGTTGATACGCTCACATATCAACCAGCCTATCCAGCTCACGCAGTTTGACCCTCCCATCAGGAGAGGAGAGGTCAAGGCTGCTGTGCCCAGTGCGGGCTCTCAGAGCTTGTGTGGAAGCCATGCCTGCATATGGTGGTCGGAGCAGCTCTTTGTCAGTTATGGTGAGCCTAAGAAGGGCTGTGCTCCTTCAAAAAGAAAAGAAAAACAGCGCCTATCCCACTGGATAGTGGAGGCCATTGCCTATACATACAAGGCGAGCGACCGCCCTCGGACATCCGGGGTGAAGGGCCACTCTACCAAAGGTGTCTCCACGTCAGGGGCAGCCCTGAGAGGTGTGCCTGTATATATGTGCTGCGGCCTCATGGGTATCACCGAGCATATTCACCAAACACTACAGAGTTAACATTGCCACCCCTCACCCACTGGGGAGGGTTCTTTGGCCAATTTCCTCTGCCGGAGCTATACGAGGTAGTCACGGTGATTCCTCATGACTCTCTTGATATAAGTCATCCAGTGTTAAGCACTGCCTCTGGTGGTCAGTAAGGATGAAATAGAACGAAGTTTGCGAATGTAACTACGGTTCTATGAATCCTGGATGACTGCCAGAGTTCTTGGTCACTCGGAATCCGCGAGAAGATTCCGTAGGACTGGTCTCAGAATGACACCGGAATTTATAGACGAGGGTCATCCGAGGTCACAGGTGACTTTGTTGATATAAATACTCGACCTGCGCTTTAACTGCACTTTGTGAACGTTAGTGGTTTTAATATTCTAACTTGTGCACACACGCACACACTGACACACTCACACACACACACACACACGGTATGGCCGACTGGGCCCAGGTTGATATAATCTGTTAAATGCGTTTGCCATGCATAGAGGTCATTCTCTGCTTGACTTCCAAATGATGTCTGTGTGTGTGCATGTGTGTGTTATGGTGTGTGAACCTGTGTGTGTGTGTGTGTGTGTGTGTGTGTGTGTGTGTGTGTGTGTGTGTGTGTGTGTGTGCGTGTGCGTGTGTGTGTGACTAATGACTTTAGTAATGCTAAGCCACATGGGGCTCGACTGCAGGTTATGAATAGAAAAACTCCACTGCAGCTCTTTATGAGCAAGCTAATCAATTTAGTTCCACCAGGCAAGTGAGCCCTATTCTCAATCAACCCATGTTCATCATCAAATTACTTGTATTTGCATAATATGATACAGTGTTTGGAATAATCATTACGTGCATTGTTCAATGGGGATACGCTACTCCCTCTTTTCCAATAGTGAGTCCTGTAATGAAATGCTGCTTTACATGTGGTTTACACTACAGATACGCTGACCAAAGTGGAGATTGAAACATTCCACCAATATGAAATGGTTACACATGTCATTCCATCATTAATCTGCTGCTGGGACAACCTCCACTCTTGTTTGAACGCTTTTCGACAAGATTAGCTCCCGTTCGGCCACTAGAGCATTCATGATGTCAATCACTGATAATGGGTGATGAGGTGTGGCTCACAGTCGGTGTTCCAGTTCATCCCAAAAGTGTTGGATGGGGTTGAGGTGCAGACCAAAACATTTATTTGTAGACCTGACTTTGTGCATGGGGGCATTGTCACGTTGAAACAGGAAAGAGCCTTTCCTAACCCGCATATTGTGTGAACTATCATTGTGTTCTGTAGCATTGAGAGTTCCCTTCAGTGGAATAGAGGGGTGTCATCCAAACCATGAAAAAAGAGAGCCTCAGACAAGAAGTATACAAAAAGGGAAGTTCACATACTTTTGGTGTTTAAACTTATCGCTCTGAATTTCTGCTTACATGTCAATGGGAAATCAGAGGCGGTTTGTTTTAAACAGGATTAAAAGTCCAAGTATCAGATTGACGATACTGAGGAGAATAGTACTCTTACTCTTCATATAAAAGCTGATATTCAAATAATGCTTGTGTCTCTTGCATTAATTAAAACTGGTACTAAAACATTGAGAAGGGTAGTAAACTTACCTGTTCTATAAATTCAGTATCTATTATGGTATATATTTCTACATCACTTATTCCATCAGTTCAACAAAATGTCATACTCACCACTCTGTTAAAATCTCTTTTTTATCTTTTTTATCACATTTTCCATTAATATTGTGCACCAATTTAACTATATAAAAAGCTCTCTTTGTATTTGTATATCACAATTTTTTTATTTTTAATCTTTTTCTGTAAAACAAAAAATGATGTGTTAATGGAAGCTAGCAGCAACCAATTTCAACCAATAATATCAAGACATATCTTAATCAGTTATCAGAGGTGTGTGTGGAGCCACAGTGCTCTGTAGCTCCGCATCGTGCTACTCTATAAGTCTTCCCACTTTTTCTTGTTACACTCAAATATGAAGGGTTTGACATGAATTACTTATAACAGTACACCGCTCAAATATTCTGTTTCACTCATTTTACTGGACTCAAAAACTGGTTTCATTCTCTATTAAATTCCAGTCTCTCCTACTCTGCTTCCTTTGTTTTTCTATTTTTGAGTGATTAATTCACCGTCAGTGAACTGAGCTGAATACCTTCTGAAAATGTGTCACCTTAAAAGCCCACCAGGGATAATGCCTTTCGAGTTGATAGAAGGCTTTTAATGTGAAAGTGTCAAGTTTAACTCACGGTAGCTTAACATTAGCAAAATAGGAAAACTGGAAACAATTATCAATGAATACAGTATTTATGTTCCAGTGGGTCGACTCATGACTGTCGTAATGCTTATGAAATGAGTCTGTGACATGTGTATGTATCTGGTAAACATGGGGGGGGCATGTGCAACATACACAAGGGAAACGACAAAAGACCTGTGTCTTATATAAACCTGTTTCAGTCAAAGCATCAATTCAGTATAATGTGAATTTACAGTAATAATTATAAAATGCTCGATATCTGAAATACTCCCATGTATAATTTTCCAGCTGAGCAGAACATCTCACTGGTCAAACAGAGACATCTAGTGGCCAGTAGCAGCCAGTGCAGGGCTGCTCCCATCAGAATGATGGATGGTTACTAACCAGAATGGTTAGTATGCAAGAGTGTTAAATTCACAATAAAACATACAACGTTTATGTGTTTACCTTCAGGTCTCCTAATGCCAGATATCTGAAGACTGAGCAGCTTGGTTGCATTTTGCCTGAAGGCGACTATATATGAACCTGTGTGTGTGTGTGTGTGTGTGTGTGTGTGTGTGTGTGTGTGTGTGTGTGTGTGTGTGTGTGTGTGTGCGTGTGCGTGCGCGTGTGCGTGTGTATGTGTGTGTGTGTTGGGTGGGTGGGTGTGTGCGTCTGGATGATTCAGAGTGTCTCACAGCAATATTAATAACACATGAATACAACTCATGCTCACATAACACTCACTGTCTCTCACTTTTTCCTTCTTTCAGTTTATGTCTCTCTCACACACACTCTCTCTCCTCTCTCTCTTTACCTCTCTCTTTACCTCTGTCTTTACCTCTCTCTCTCCCTTTCTACCTCTCTCTTTCTCTCTCTCCCTTTTTACCTCTCTCTTTACCTGTCTCTTCCTTTCTACCTCTCTCTTTCTCTCTCCCTTTCTCTATTTCTCCCTTTCTCCCTCCCTCTCTCTCTGCCTAAGTGTATGTGTCAGATAAGCTGAGCTGATGTATTCTGTCATTAAATTATCTCTCTTTTTCTCTTTTCTTTTTATTGCCTCCTTCACTCTCCCTTCACACCAATCCTTCCTTCCTTTCTTCCATATCCCCCTCCTTCTTTCTTTTCATCCTTTCCTGTCCATCCTTTCATTCATGCTATTCTCATCTCTCTTTTCTTCATCTGCCTTCACTTATGTCTCACCTTCCCTTACTCTGTCGGTTTCTTTAAATCCTCCCTTCTATAATTTTCCTCATCCATCCTTCCCATTCACATTTCCTCCTTGCTACTTTCCTTCCTCTTGTCTTCCACCAATTATTCTCTCCATTCTTTGTCTTCTTCTTTTTCTGCCTCCACCCTTTCCGTTCATGATCATTATCCCTTTTTTTCTCTTCTACCTCCCTCATCTCTTCATCTAACCCAAATGTTCCTCTATCCCTACATTTTACATTTGAACCTTCCTTTATATTTATCCGCTTCTAACGTTTTCCCTTCCTCTCCTTTTCTTTCCTTTGTCTGTACATTACCCCCTCCTCGTCCTCCTCCGTCCTTCTCCCAGCATGCAGCAGCGCTCCCATCAACATGAAGGTGCAGCATGTCAACAGCAGTGCTCTGGTGGTGCGCTGGGCTCGTCCGGAGGTCACCTACCACCCGCCCATCCTCCACTTCCTGGTGTCCTACAGCTGGACGACCCACGACGACAGCTACGAGGAGACGCACCTCACCGACGCCAAACACAAACTGGTGAGACTGGGAGGGACTGGAGCTTGTAGTGGGAGGATTAGCCTGATGTAATGGATACTGATGCTAAATCTTGTGGTTATCCCCAAAGAAGTGCTGAATCACATATAACATACAGTGGGTCTCAATGTCAGGAATGAAATGAGTTGGATGTGGCTCTGAGGTGAGACTGCTGCTCACGTTGCTGGATAACAAATCAAATCTGTGTAACGGTGCATTATTTTTCGGATGCTGGATGACACCATGTGAATATGTCTTGTTCAGTATTTGTGAGTTATCTTTTGTTGTTGCATGGCAAAGCAGCTAAAAAGTACAAACTTGTTTGAAAAGGCCTGACTTGTGCTGCAATCAAGTGCTGAGAGGTATATATATATATATATATATATATATATATATATATATGGGGCTTTACAATCTGTACAGTATATGAGAAGTTAGCTGCTGACTTTGATACAGACTGCTGTGGATAAATAAATCATTTAGCAAACACGAACGGTGTGCAAATGAGACACACATTAAAATGCTGCTGTTGTATTTCATTATGATACATTATTATAGTAGATGAGCAGTAGCTCAACCTGTCTCCTGCAAAGTCGTCATTTACAACATCGATGAGAGATTCACTGCTGACAACTAAAGCCTGATTAAGGTTTTAATGGTTATGAAAGGTCAAAGAAACATGGTGGTCTTAACTGTAAACATAAAATAAACAATGGTGACTTGAAGTAGAAGACTGGATGTGTTGATTTGATCAATATTAATCAAAAGCACCATACTTCTCTATCTTTAACCAAGTGCTTTAGTGACCATATCCAGATCATCGGGGGCTGTCAAAATGAGCGTAATCATAGAAACTTTAGTTTCTATTAGTTAGGATTTAGGGGGATCTATTGGCAGATGGAACATTCATAACTATGTTTTCATAGTGTATAATCACCTGAAGCTAAGAATCGTTGTGTTTTCGTTAGCTTAGAATGAGTCCTTCATATCGAGTGCTGCAGCTCCGTGTTTCTCCAGTAGCCCAGAAGAGACAGCTTCCAATGTTTATACGTTACCCGAAGGCCACTGCAGTTCTCCAACACACTTGTGAGCCACAGAGTGCAAACCGTGGTACCACCAGCTGCCATCTGACTTCTGTTGCTCCTAAAATAATGTTATTATGGTGAGAATGGCCTCTGAGAAGGGCAATTGCTGTTACCACTGTTTTGGAAAGGGAAGAGTGAACGGACGAAGGCAAGGTGAAAATGTTTGGTGAACAAAGCGTGGTGTTCTGGAGAAGAGTTGTGTGCCAGTTGCAATCAGCAGCCTAAACCTGGGACAAGAATGTGAACCCTGCTGAGCTTTATACATCCAACCATGAGCTCCTCCCTATGACTTTGGGCAGTACGAGAACATTGCACGTCCTAAATTGTGAAAATGATTGGCAGTAATCCAAATCAAGGCAGCAGTTAAATTCCCTCCAAATTATATTCATCAAATGAAATTAGAAGGATAAAAACATATTATGTAGGAGATGGGGCTGCAATCACAATAGGAGTGTCACTTACCAAAGAATCTGATAAACAATTCAATAACCCAGATTCATAAAACTTTATCTTTGGTATAAAACAGTTCAACCCAATAACTGTCTATATGGTAGACATTAACATGCACATCAAGCATCAGCGGAACTGCTTGAATAAACAACAAATTAGCATTTAAAATCAATGTTCTATACTACATGTATAACATGTGAATCCCCCCATTTCCTCAATATCAAATATGTGTGCATATATAATGAGCTCAATGCTTTAAATCATCTTTGAATGAGCTTTTTACACACACGCACACACACACACACAGTCTTTGTCTGATGTACTTTCTTGGCCTGGTTTGTGTGAGAAGAAATAAAAGGAAGCATCTCTGTTCAGACTTTCCTGACTCTTAGCTGTCGATAGCCATGTTTGTACAGCAGTATATTCCACAGAGATACAGCAGAACAACGAATTCTTTCAGTTCCTCTTCACACACCGCTCACATTTCATGTCCACAGCCCCATGTGCCTCATCACGCCACTGGGTTTCAGGCTTGGTGAGGGATTCCATGTGTGAAGTTAGTTTCAGTGGAGTTCATTTCAACTTCCAGCCATGTTGGTCCACTGCCTCTGTGACACTGAAATCCAGCAGTAGTGTTAACTGCTGAATAATGAATCGACAGAGTGCTGCAGGAAGGAGTCCTAAGACCTGGAAACCAGTTAGCATTGTTGCATTCCCCGTGTCCTCATCTCCAAGTCAGTGGATTCTTTTGAATGAGCTTTTAGTTAGATGCCTGAAATAAGGTCTGTGGTTAACACAAACTGAGGAGATTACGATATGAAAGTCAGTAACAAAACAGTCTGACCCATAAGAACTCCTCTGTTCTTATGAGGCCATTCAAATCAAAAAGAGTAATTGGTTTCAATAAATAATCACCAAATCTCAGTATTATTTATACATTTGTTTTCCTCTCTTCTTTGAAAATATTCCATTATGGAAACTCTGAAAATGCTTCAACAGCAACATCCATAGGGCGGGCAAGAAAGTGTTGGTGGGGGGCAGAGGAGGCGAGACCTAGAATAGTGCTCCAATGGAGGATGTCCTAGTTACCAGTCAACAACCAGAATGCATGTTGACATCACTTTGGTCCAATGATGATTTCCAAATGTCATCTTCAATTCTCTACCACTGTATGTATGTGACAAACTGGCAGTAAAGCAATAGCCTATTAGAAAAGAAATATAGCATGCAAATTGTGAACTACGTTAACGCATTGCTATTAAAAAATCCATTTCATATAGGCCCTTACAACAGAGTCCAATTTTCCTTTTTTATCTTTACGTTTCCCTTTTTTAATCGAGCAGTTGCTAGCTAACAGTTAGCTCGTTGTAGCAGCCCTGAGGGACCGGCGCAGCAGTCCGTCGACCATATTGGGATCCAGTCTTGGGTGAGGCCTCCGTACACTTGGACCCCGATATGGTCGACAGACTGCTGTACAGGCAGGGATACCTTTTAAGTGGAACTGCATGGATTCTGAAGTTTGATTGAAGCTAATGTGAGGCTTCCGCTGTCTTTCCGTCCATTCTGTCTTTCTGTTTCTTTCTGAGCCATGGAGCGATACATCCTTGTAGTCTCATATAGGTTTGTTGCAGGGAGAAAACACTGGAAATCAACCTGCTCGGACTACCAAGACAAAGATAACCACTCAATTTGGCTAATGCTGTAATTAGATTTTTATCTTGGAATGAATCTGGAATACATATTCTTGTCCCCTCGTGTCTTACAGTGCAGTCTCTCTACGCAGGAATCGCACCCAACAAGTGTCTCAGTGTGCAAATGGCATGTGTGTGTTGTTTTAAGTAACTCAACCTTCTCTGTATGTAGATGTATTGCATTAAGGAGAAGAGAAAGGCTGAGTTGCATAAACATCTGCAAACGCGAATCAGACATATGGTCAGTAAAGATCCTGCAGTGATATGATTACGCAACGGGGGGATTTGAAGCAAAGACCTGTCTCTAATATAGCCTGTCTCAGTGAAAAGTCAGATTCTGCCTTGATGGTGATTTTGTATTAATGATGATGTATGATGATTTTTGGGGGCTTCAGGGATTTCTGGCCTTAGAAGTAAAAACTGCTTAATGGTGCCTCCTCATCTAGGGGTGCTTTGATACAAAAGTACAGGTCATGAAAAACCTAAATGGGTCACATCATAGTCCAGATTCCAGATCAGCTAACCATCAGCTGATCATACACCAGTAATCAGGTGATTGCCTTGAGTAACAACTACACACCCACTCGCATAACAAAGTGCTCCATATTTTTTAAATTTCTGCTGTAAATTTCTCTCTGTTCCATTTTTTTTCTTTCCTTTCATCTGTCCTTTACTTCCTTTGCTTCCTTCTCCCCTACTTTCCCTTCTTCCTCCGTCATCCCCTCCCTGCTGATACATTGCTAGCTGCACCGCCCGGCCTTCAGCCATATGCTGTTTGATCAACTTGATTAATAGACTGATTTAACCTCATCACAGTGATACACCACACATTTGAACATATTTGAATCATCTAGTGCATTCCCATGTGTACAAACATCACTGTCCAGATTGATTTCTGATTAGACTTTGAACAGAGCCACAGTCTGATTTATTGTAAATAATGACAAGAAGATTTCACACCAACAGAGAGCCAAATGCAGTTGCACTGGGAGGAAGCATTTGTGTGTGTTATTTCAGAAATCGAGTGGATTTTACATCATCAAAATATGACTGCAAGGTCCTTGCAAAATCTAATAACTTGCTTTGGAACCAAACTGTTTAGACACGTACAAAATCAGCACTGATTGCATCATTAAAAATATGAGTGTTTTTTGTTTAACAACGGCACAAACACAGCTCTGGCAAAATAATAGTTATTGTAAGAAAATATGTCAGCAGAGGTTTTAATGAAATAATTATTAATGTCTCTGGGGACAAAAACATTTGATCACAAACACACACACACACACACCCACGCACACACAAACCAAAAAACATCCTCCATCAATTCCATTACAAATGGTCTCATCAGGAGCCAAAATGAGCTATGAGAGAAGGCTGTGGAGCAGACAGGAGGTTTCATTCCCTTACATTGTGGTCTGCCGATCGGCTGGCAGAATACTAATGCTAAGCTGGAGGGAATGCGGGGCTTCTAGCCTGTGCAAAAAGCATGACCTTGGGCCACCGGCTCTGTGGGAAAACAGGAACAGCTGCAAAGGGATGAGAGTGCCCCCTGGCTGTGGAAGCATCATTGGCTCCACAACTGGGATTCTGCCAAGATGAGAGATGGATGGAGAGAGGTGGGAAGTAGTTTGTCCTCCCATCATTAAGTCAAGAGACTACCCCGCCCTCTGAAATCTACCTCCCTCTCCCTCACCCTTCCTACTCTTCCTCCCTTTGCCTTCTCCCCCCAACACCCCTTTACCACACACTATTTGACTTCCCTCTTTCTGTCAACCATTTGATTCGGCTTGTGTTCCTCATATTCTCCATTGACGCCTCTATCTAGGTCACAACAGGGTCTTACATGGCTTTAGGACCCTCAAATCTGACACACATCCCCCATGTCACAATCAATTGAGAATCCCCATTTAATGAAACACTCTGCACTGGACTTGTGTTATGGCCCATACCACCTAGCTCGAGCCTCTTTGCTGTAGAGCCAAAGAGGGTCTGTAGAAAAGGGAAGAGGCTCATCTCTAACATAACCTTAAGACACTAAGTGAGTGTATCTCGTGTGTTAACACACGTAGAATTAGATAATAAGATGGGTGCTGCATCTCAAAATATCTCAGGTGACTCCTGGCTTGTCTGCAAAACAAGTGTTTTTGTCTGTAAATAATGCCTGTTGGCATTCTTGTATTTAAGAGAGGGGAAGAGAGATGCGAAAATAATTGAAATGCCTTTTATTATGACTACTCTTGTTATTGGGTACTTTCATTGTAATTATTGAACTTGCCTTTTGTCGACAACACTGAAAAACAACCAATATTTGACTCTGTACCTGATGCTGAACAGTTGGGAATTTTAACTTTTTTGTACATCTAAAACTGCTAGAAAGACGCAAAGCGAGGATCAAAAGAGGAGCACTCGGCAGGCCGTAGGAAGACAATAGTTTAACTGCTGATGCGTTTCTAGCGATGGATCCTGGCCCCAAAATGCAACAGTCCTGCAATAAATCCTCCTTCATGAAGATTATAATGTATAGTTTGTGATGCTGCTGAATTGCATTGGGTTGTAATGATTGGTGTTTATAATATTGAGTTTGCCTTTGTTCATGTAATATGGTGGACAGAATATTAAAATGCAATGAAACCCTAACCCTAACCCTAACAAGCACCACAAACTGCAGCCATCAAAATAAAATATACTCCTCTCAAACAAAACAACACTATAACATAGAGGCCACATTTATTGTAGGGCTGTTTTATAAGACTGCTCTCATTTTAGCTAGGTGTACCTAATAAATTGGCAACTGTGCATTTTTTTATTTTATATTTAGCAACAAGAGTCTACAGCACAATGTTAGCATGCTGACATCATGAGAACTAGCACTAAACACAGGTAAGTAAAGTACAGATGATGGGAATGTCCTCAGTTTTGCAATTTGGCCATAAACAAAAGTATCAAAGAAATAGATAGTTCGACCTGATGATTCGTGATTACTACTGAGAGCACTGCTGTGTAAAGGCCTTTAGGAAGGCCTTTAGTTGGTCCAACTGTTGGTCCAACTGTCCTGTTCAGCTCTACAACAGAGTCCTTGCTTCACTGGCATTTGTAGAGAGAAATTCAGCAGCATAAAGTCAGTTAGGTTGAGTCTGACCCTGACCCAATCAATCTAAAAAAGTGTAAGTTTAAAGTTAATAGTGGATCACATTTTGGATTGGACTTTCATGTTTGGTGCAAGATAATTCAATTTAATCCAGGTTAAAAGTATAAACTAAACTGACTTTTAAAGAGAGCTAGCTAGAGCTAAGTTAGTTATCGAATTTGTTGCAATGTGATTTAAAGTTAAACCATGATGTGATTCCTTGTTGGGGCAACCCAGCCTTAGAATTTGGTGTTTAACATTCCCTTATTCTAAACGTATAGAATGCTCTGTCTTTCTGTAGGCTGCAGATGTAATAATGTTGCTGTATGATGCCTGATACAAAACAAAGTATTGTATTAGTGTATAAATAGAGTGACAGTTCCTATCAGTTGTGTACAAGAGAGTGATGTGATTCCAAACTCGTCAGTCATTCTGTTTATCAGCTGCTGTTGATGTACAGCTTACATGAAACCCTCTGATTTACTCAATCTTTGCCACCCATCTGTGTGAGAGCAGGAGTCAGCTGGAAGTGTTAGTGGAAGCAACAACAGCTCTGCATATCCGTTCTGTACAGTGCTGCATTTGTGGTGATGATATCTAGTTCCCTCTGAAAACAGGATGGAGATTAAAGGAGTTGTGTGGCAATCCACAGATCATTTGTGAAAATGTATAATTAGCACAGTTCCACTCTCAAAATGGAAATGTGTGCTTGTTTTTATTGAATGTGCTACGTGTATCATTTAATCATTGGTATATCATCAACTCAACAGTGTCCTTGTCAGTGTAAATAATGTAACCAAGCAGTGGCGGGCCGTGCATTTTATACATTGGCCTTCACTGCTGTCCTGCAGCTGAAACACAGCTACGGTTATTATTTGTTTTGTGTCAAAATGAAGCTCAATACCTATAAATACACTAACTGCAGAGAATACGGCGAGACTGCGTCTCCTCTCTTCTCTGACTGCAGCTGGGACTGCTGTGTGAGGCTTCTGTGAGAGTCCGCCTGTGTGTGCTTTGGGGCGGCGGAGGGGCTCACGGCAGCACCCGCTGCTCGTTAACAAGAGTGCAGAACGTACGAGCTTTAACATCAGAGTCAAAACACCAGGAAATCAGGAAATGTGTTTGCATCAGCAATAACTTAACAGGACTCAGACAGCGGCATGTGGTCTAGCAGATCCCATCCCAATGCGAGCACGACACGATCTCGGGGCGTTCAGACAGTTAATGCGTCCTGGCATGATCGGATGACCGAAGTCACATTGAAATGACAGGTGTAACCACGGCCATTGTGTCGTGGCATAAATGAAGGACAGGGAGCTGTTTTACAGCATACAGTTTTTGGTAGATTGCATAACGTTTCAAGTGGGTACTATTTCAATCAGGAAAGACTTGTTTTAGAATTTAACAATGATTTATTATACATGCATCAAATATGAATAGTGCAAAGTCTTTGGCGATTGGACTCCATCCTGAAGTACTATCACCGAGGGTAGGAATACTGAGGTCCAATAGGCCTAAACCCCCCTAGAGTCCAGACACTGGTGGTGGTGGTGAAAGCAGTTGATGCAGTCTGATGATGATGAGGAGCATGACTGTGATGCTGCCTGGAGGTGACTGGGGTGGAGGAGGGTCGCATCTGCTTAACGCAGAAATGACAACTGACAGCAACAGAGAACACTATTTAAAGTTTGACAGCAACGATGTGATTGGCTTTAGGAAACTGTGTGCAGAATGTGGTTGGTTACTTAAAAGTGCACGCCCCAATCAGCTGATAGAGTAAATACAAGGAGAGGAGAGGCAGATCATGAGTGAGTGTCTTCCTGACTGAACTTGCGCTTGAGCTTCATGAGAAGTGTCTTGGCATATTACAAACATTTAAGGTGGCTTAGGCTTTTGTTTGAAATGGAAGTCTAATAGTAACTCTCATCGTATCTCAGTTATGTTCTCGACCAAATTCTGTGAAAAAAGATCTGTCTCTGTAGCTGCTAAACTCCTCACTCTGTTCACCAGCCTGTGCCTGAGTGCTGTAACTGGTACAGTGGTTTATCGGAGCAGTTCTGATAGAAACAGCTGCCTGCTTAAACAGAAAGGAATGTGTAACATTATTCAAAATGTTTCCTTCATTTGTTGAAGATTAAAGAGACTGCCACTGCATTAGAAGCTACAAATAGTTGTATGTTTAGAGTAATTTTTTTCATACTCTTTTATAATGATTTGTCAATTGTTAAAAAATGCTATTTATTCTCCCATTGAGAAATGAAAAGTTTAGACGGTGATAACATGTGATGGTGGAGCTGACATACTGTGTGTAGTGATAGTTACGTGTCTCCCACTGACTGACTATAGATTTGACCTTTTAAAAACATAGAACAGAGACGAGTATAATCGTTTCCAGTGGCCTGCTGTTTCTTTTAACTTTTGAGTGATTCTGATTATCGGCGGTGAACAGCTTATGAAATATGTGGCTGATGAATTTGTCAGACTTGATTAAAAAAACATCCCTTTTATATAATGAATTTGTTAATATACCATTAAAACAAGGCTCTAATGGAATTCATCTCTTACTGGTTTAGTCTTATAGAGATGAGAGACTGCAACGTACATGATAACTTTATCATTGTGCTGGACATTCCTTCTATTTCCTTCTTCGCAACCTCCACTGGCTCCTGGTCAAATACAGAATCGACTTTAAAATATTACTCTCCAGTTCTTTTGTTTTGTTTTGTTTGCTCCTCTGTCTCTTTTTTTGTTTGTTTTCTTTGCCCTATGTAAAGCGTCTTTGGGTACTTAGAAAAGCGCTACATAAAATTAAAATATTATTATTATTATTATTATTATTCTATTAACTGGTCTAGAAAGCTTGACAGCAGGGTTTTACAAAATGTGCTGAGCTGATGGGCTTGAGGGGGACAGGCTGTGGACCCCAATGCTAGTCCAGACAAGATCCTGCTGATAGTGCTGTAACTGTAATGGGTAGGAGGGAGTCTTGTGGTGTTAATACGATGATGAGCATGCTTAGAGATGATCACTCTTGACCGTCAGTGTAGTAGCAGTAGAGCAGTCGTCCTTCAATCACAGGATCGGTGGTTCGATCCCTGGCTACCCTAATTCATGTCGATGTGTCCTTGGGCAAGGTCCCCCAAGTTGCTCCCGTAACTGTGCCTACAGTGTATGAATGTGTCTGAGTGTTAGAAAGTCCTGATGTCGTGCATGAATGGGTGTGAATGATGACATGTAGTGTAAAGAATCGTATAAAAGCTGAATATGCTCTTGATTTACAGAATATGATTTTAGATTGAAAACATTTCAAGGATTACATTTTCAGAGTAAGACACCGTGTTATGTGTAAATGATAAACACATTTTTTTAACTGTTGCAAGTTATGTCTTGCTTTTTGTGTGTTATCCATAGTAATAATAATAATGGTCCAAAATGTTATAAAATTGGCATAAATAAAAAAATCTTGACTTTTTTTGAAGTAGGACAAGCAAACCCAATTTGTCATAGAATCTTTATTCACTGTAGACATTCAGAATGTAGTAATGATTGCTGTTACTGTTACCGGCACCAGACCTAGGGGAAATCTGGACCGGCAGCAAAGGTTACACAGGCTAGGAAGCACTGTGTAGCCAACTGATCTCACTGTGGATTAATACAGAGATGGGATCGATGTTAGCGTCACGCTCAGGCCAGAGCTAGTTTTATTCTGAGCTCCATTGCAGATCATAACATTTCACAATTGACTTCAACATGGTGTGAACAAATACAAATATATTCCACCTCCAGTCCTACTAACATTTAACGACTACGGTGTAACACTGAAGTTCACGGACGGAACTAGCTAGGTAGCATTACAACGTTCGTCAGAACAATTAACTACAAAATATAGCTAACTACATTTATCACACATCTCTAATCAGGTTACAACATTACAAAACATTTAACTGTATTTACATTCAATTGCAACCCAAGTTACAGACAGAAACAAGTTTAGCATACCTGTGGATTAATACAGAGACGGGATCGATGTTAGCGTCACGCTCAGGCCAGAGCTAGTTTAATTCTGAGCTGCGCATGAGCGGAGCCTGTAGCTACGTTCGTCTCTAATGGATCCACAGCAGCACCAAAGCGCCATCTACTGACGTGATCGTGTATTACCTTGATATAAAGTCTGAAGAGTTAGAATAGTTCAATTATTAACAAAAAGTGTGTGGGGGTGGGGGGTCTGTTTTAATACAAATTAAACCTGTAGCATTTCCAACCTACTAGACTACCATCTGATTCACGCGCATCCTGTTAGGATGCAAGATGGCGCCGTGCCAGCAGCTCCCTGTGTGTTATAATTTGAAGTCTTTTTTTCACCTTTCCTCTCTTCTTTTGTTCTTTTTCCTTCACGTTTGGTTTAAATTACGGTCAGACAACGGACCGTACGTTTTTTCTCAACTTTTCTCGTGTTTTTTCTGTTACTTTTCTCCCTGTTTGTAACGGAGAGCCTCACACAATGAGTGGGGCCATTGTCTATTCTCGCGATCAGCTGATTGCGCTGAGCAAAGCGCGGCTTTTGCCTGGCGCCAGGCCTGAGATCCCGGAGGAACTGCGGAGAAGGGCTCGGGGCTGCAGGTCGGGCGCTAGGACGGGGAAGTACAAACCTTCGGTACCGGCGATTATAACGGGGAACGTGAGCTTATTGGCGAATAAGACGGACGAGCTCGGCGTGCTGGTCAAGACTCGTCATGTGTTTCACGGAGACATGGCTGCACACGGATTTCCCGGACCACAGTGCGTCGGTGCCCGGCTTTAGAACTGTACGGGCGGACAGAGACGTTATACAGAGCGGCAAGAAGAGAGGTGACGGGATTACAGTGTATGTGCACGAGAGGTGGTGCAATCCAGACCATGTGTGTGTGAAGGAACGCTTCTGTAGCCCGGATTAGCTGTTAGCCGTGGGGATGTGTATTATTTGCAGAGGGAGTTCTCATCCGCCATTGTTGTGGCTGTGTACGTTCCTCCATCAGCTGAGCAGAGGCAGCAGTGAACATCGTCCACTCCACTGTGTCTGGACTGCCGAGTCAACATCCTGGTGCATTTTTGGCTATTACTGGTGACTTTAACCTCACCACACTGGATAAAGCTCTGCCAACCTTCCACCAGTATGTTGACTGCCCACACAGAACAATACAACTCTGGACCTTCTGTATGCTAATGCAATGGATGCATACAGTGCCACTGCCCCCCCCCCCCCCCCCCCCCCTGGTAGTTCCGATCACAACCTGATCCTGTTAACACCAAAATATGTTCCTCTGGTGCAGAGGCAGCCTGTGACCACCAGGACTGTGAGGAGGTGGTCTCGGGAGGCTAAAGATGCCCTGCAGGACTGCTTTGAGTCAACGGACTGGGATGTGCTGTGTGGACCACATGGGGAGGACATCATCAGCATGACGGACTGCAACACAGAATACACCAAATTCTGTGAACACACCACCATACCATCCATGGATCACCAGTGACCTGAAAGCTCTTCTTAATAAGAAGAAAGCAGCTTTCAGGTCTGGGGACAGGGAGGAGCTCAGGAGAGTCCAGCGCGACCTGAAGGTGAAGCTCAGGGAGTGCAAGGACTCCTACAGGAGGAAGCTGGAGGCCAAACTCCAACAGAACAACGTGAGGATAGTAGATAACTGGCTTCAAGGTTGGAGGGAGACAACGAGCTAAACTGTTTCTTCAATAGGTTTAGCTCACAGCCCTCATCTGTCTCCACCTCACACCACACCTCCCAAACACCTCCCCCTCTATCCCCCCAGGTGAGCTGCATGAACACAGAGACCTCCACTTCAAAGGGCTCTTCCACCCTCCCCCCGTCTCTGTGACGACTGGTCAGGTGAGAAGACAGCTGGAGAGACTCCATCAAGGCAAGGCTGCAGGACCTGATGGCATCAGCCCCAGGGTCCTGAAGACCTGCGCCATCCAGCTGTCTGATGTCCAGCAACAGCCTGCTGGAGAGGCTGGTCTTGGCCCACCTCTGACCGCAGGTGAAATCATCACTGGACCCTCTGCAGTTTGCATACCAGCCTCGTGTGGGAGTGGACGACGCCATCATCTACCTGCTGCAACGAGCTCAGTCACACCTGGATGGACCCGGTGGCTCTGTGAGAATCACTTTCTTTGATTTATCCAGTGCATTCAACACCATCCAACCAGTGCTGCTGAGTGAGAAGCTGCGGGTGGTGGGGGTTAACGCGTCCACTGTCTCCTGGATCACTGACTACCTCACAGGCAGGCCACAGTTTGTCCGACTGGGCCGTGTGCTGTCTGATACGGTGGTCAGTGATACTGGAGCCCCACAGGGAACTGTTCTGTCTCCCTTCTTGATCACCTTGTACACCACTGACTTCCAGTGCACTGTACTTCTCCGTAGTCTGCTTGGGGAGCAGCATTGGAGCCGGAGACACCAACAGACTTAAAAAACTGGTTAAGAAGGCCGGCTCCATCATTGGCTGCAAACAAGACATTCTGGAAAAGGTGGTGAGGAGGACACTGAAGAAACTATTATCCATATTGGATAACCCGGATCACCCTCTCCACTACCTACTGCAGGGACAGCGGAGCACTTTCTTCAACAGACTGATCCAGCTCCACTGTCACAAGGACCGATACAGGAGAACATTCCTGCCCACTGCTACAACACTCTATAATAAATCACCTCTGGCCAGATCATCCTTCAATTGACTACACACCGCTACACTGTTGTTGTTTTCTGTTGGTGATCCTTGCACTACTGTTTAGTTTACCTAGTTAGTTAATTTAATACCATTCTATTTTATTGTATATACTGTGCTTTTTTTTTATTATTACATTTTCTTTGATTTTTTTATATTCTGCTCTGTTATTTTATTGTATTGTATATATTGTGCATCTTTCATACTTCATATTTTATGTTTACTCTGTAACTTTGTTTGCTGCTGCTACAAACAAATTTCCCCCTGGGGATTAATAAAGTATACATCTATCTATCTAATAAGGGCAGTACTGGCACTTTGTTCCACGTCAAGCACTGTCATAGACTGTATACAGAAAGTGAAGGTTGTCACCAACACAACAGTCATTGGTTTGTGGACCACAGTTTCGAAGCATTGAATTTGACATTTGGGCCGTCAGCATATTGGTTATTGGCAGTTACCATCTTGATTTCTGTCTGTCACCATCTTGTGTTTTTGGACCCAGAAGTGACAAGAGAGGGTGAAGCTCAATGGAGACCAAAATGTTACAATTAACTTACAACTCAAGACAAACTGTGAAAGGGTTAAAGTTCTAAGACGAAAACACAGACAACACTGTGTAGAGACCTGTCAATCACTGTGTAGCCCCGCCCTAAACATCCCCTGCTTTATGGTCTGTTTGACTCTAAATGGACCATCATTTACTAAATGAACATCATGCTGTATTGAAGAAGACTTGAAACTAGAGATTAAGACCATAAACTCATGTTTACAATGTTTACTGAGGTAATAAATCAAGAGAGAAGTAGTCATTTTCTCATAGACTTCTATACAACCAGAGGAGTCGCCCCCTGCTGGACACTAGAGAGAATGCAGGTTTAAGGCACTTCTGCATTGACTTCACTTTTCAGAGCTGGAGGTTGCCTGTGTGAGAGTGACCATGGGGAAATAAAGAAACACATCTTGGATGAAAGGCTGAACCACAGAAAGAGAGGGGCATTGTCTGGTTTCAGATATATAGCTAGAATAGAAAGTGTAGAGGCTGTAGAGAAATAATAGTGTATGGGGATGAGATGGGACCTGGCTGACCTTCACTGAAGCTTCTTTAGGAGAAATAATTGAAGCAAGAAAATCAGACTCCTCTTTGAAGGACATTTAAGTTGATGGTTGAATTAATTCCAAGCCATTATTTCCTCGCTATACTCTTGGTGTTCCTGGCCACTTAAGTCCACCATAGGCTACTGTCAAGTACTACTTTTGTATATGTGTGGTGTGTATGTCGTGTTTGTGTGTGTGTGTGCGTTGTCCAGTCTGTGTCGGTGTAGCTGTTTGCGGACTACCTGTCAGAATAATTTATACGGATAAAAGACACCTATTCATTTTCACAAAAGATGCCTGTAGGTCAAGTTTGACCTACAGATAGTTGGGGTAAGTTTTGTAATTTAGGGGTGTTTGTTCCCTTGATTCAAAAACATCCTTAAGAACCACATCTTAATCTATGCAACCTCCTCTGGATATAAACTCCCTGCCCTGTAACTGAATTAATATGACTTTTGATACAAACTTGGAGGACCTTACTGATTTTGTTTGTGTGCGTGTGTTGTGTCTGTTTTCCAGGAGGCCGTCATATCTCCTGTCTCCCTCGATGTGCTGTACCTGTTTCGAGTCCAGGCCATCTGCATGAATGACATGCGCAGTGACTTCAGCCAGAGCATGCTCTTCAGAGGTAACAAAGAAACACACACACACGAGGACCGTTTCGACCCAAAGTGCTCATGAATTGCAGCCACATTATCTTTAATGTCAATATGAGCATCAGTACACATCTCTTCCATGTGTACAGCCCTCTCTCAACATGCGCTGCATATTGTCTTACATTTGTGCAAGCAGTATCTTCTGACAGTTAGTATTCCTTTGATCATAGTGAAATCTTTCATATTCAGGTTATTTATGTGAGCTCATATCAACAGCTGCAGGCTCAAGGGAAAGTGACAGGGAAGGAAAGACATACAGCTAAAGCAGCTAAAACACAGTGAGATGAATTAATTTCATCTCTTTTATTGGCTACCCCATAAAGTATTCAGCGCCTTGCATTTCCATTATTTCATGTTGTGATTATGTGCTTGCAATGCACTCATGGATGTCTCATAGACACCCCTTCAGTGAGATTTGTCTGGTTGTCTCTTCTGTGTTTAACAGTGGAATATCCTGTTTTTCTTTCTTCCCTGTGCATCAGCAAACACCACCAGGATCTTTGAGGGGACGAGGATTGTGAAAACTGGAATGGTAAGGGAAGCGGAGGTGAATCACTGCTAATGTTTTTTCACATTTTATCCAGCAGAGAGCAGTGTCTATATTAGCTTTATTCTTCCCTGTATGGACAGGAAGGTCTCAAAGAGTATTAAAGTCAGGTTTAGAAAGCAGTGGTCCATATGAAACAGGGTAGCAGGGTTGTTCCAATCCTGACTCAGATCCGAACATATTGGACTGAACCCTTAAATATAACTGAAGGGGTAAACTCCTGAGTCAATGATGTCAAAGTTGACTGAGGCGGAAAATCAACAAATAATTTCAGATTCTATTCATTAACTTGTTTCTTTCTCAGCCGACAGTGTCTCCAGCCTCCTCAGCTGACATGGCTCCCATCTCCTCTGGCTCATCTACTTGGACCTCCTCAGGCATCCCCTTCTCCTTCGTCTCCATGGCGACAGGAATCGGCCCGTCTTCCAGCGGTAGTCAGGCAACGGTGGCATCCGTGGTGACCAGCACTTTACTGGCCGGCCTGGGTTTCAGCGGCGGTATCATCTCCTCCTTCCCCAGCTCTGTTTGGCCGAGCAGAGCACCAACCCATAACCGCAACTCCGCACGCCAGAACACTGAAGCCGCCGAGCCCACCACTTCTGCCTCCGCTGTTAAGACGGCCGCAGCCAAAGATAACGATGAGGCTGGGGGCGAGGACAGAGAGAACAGCAAGGGTCAAGGGGAGGATGAAGAGAGGGAAGGAGAGGAAAAGGATGAAGAGGAGGAAGAAGAAGAGAAAGAGGAGAAGAAGAAGAGGAAGGGATCAGGAGGTGTTGCGGAGGCAGGGAGGAAGAACAACAGTACGGCAAAGAATGAACCGTCCAGTGACACACCGGATGCTACTGCAAAGGAGAAAAAACAGACTGAACCGGATCCAACTAACATGCCACCTGTAGAAGCCCAACTGGAGGTGTATACCCACAATCCACTTGACATCAACTCAACTACCAGCACAGAGGCAGTCAATGAAATGGCAGAATTCCCTGTCCCCAAGGACCCAGCAGCGACACTCCGACCCGGCTCAGGGAGGGACAAGAAGCACTGGCCTTTCTCCATCCACACTGGTGAGTGAACTAATGTGTTAAAGCCTCATGTGAACAATTCCCTTTATTTGTAGAGCAAGAACAAGAAAAGGTATAATTTGGTGAATTTGCAAAACTGCAGAATTATCAGCTTTTGTACAAATGTGATCATTTCAAAAAAGTCCCAAATCGTTTAATGACACCAGCAGTAGTTACACAAACCATTTGTTTTCCATCTAAATGTCTAGGATTTATTTGGAGAATCCCA
This sequence comes from Pholis gunnellus, assembly GCF_910591455.1. Lineage (NCBI taxonomy): Eukaryota > Metazoa > Chordata > Actinopteri > Perciformes > Pholidae > Pholis > Pholis gunnellus. The sequence continues at coordinate 382,048 of NC_136529.1, read as the reverse complement.
AGTGAACATAAAAGGAAATAGCTGGATAAGGTCAACATTCAGTATTTGGAAAGTCCTCAGAGGTACTTGTCTCTCCAAAAGTCTGTTCCTTTATCAAGTGCCCTCCAGTCAAGGATCCAATTTTAAGGAAACCATAAAAAAAAAAATCCCCCATGCAAGTGTTTGATACCTACGGCTCTCAAGGCTCTCCTGAGGGACCTCTTGACGGACCTCTTGACGTGAGGTTACATTAAAAGTGTTGGATTAATTAAAATCGTGTATGGTCTTTAGATTTTATGTACCTCAACGTCGCAGTGATACATGGGGGCTTTTTGTGCAAATAAGTAAAGTAATAAAACCACTGATTTGACAGAGTAACATATTTGTATTCATATAGCAACGTTTCCAAATATCTGCAAAATTACGATAATGCCCAAATGTCACTACTGCTCTCATGTTTCCGTAGAAAAGTAACAGGAAGATGTTTGATCGTTGTGTTATTCTCCTGTCATTTTCTGGAGGTGTGAGATCAACTGTTATGCAATTTGTTTAAGATTGAAATAAAGATGTATGTTGAAATCATGTTTAATGCTGCTACTGGTTCTGGCAATGTGAACGATGCTTCAGGGAGTCCAAATTTGATATAATAGTTTATTTTATTAAAACTGAGAATATAGATTAAGTCACACACCTGAGTGAAGGTTAAAGTTCATCAGTGAATGCAGAAACCCCTGCTGGAGGATCCACCATTAGCATGTTAGCATTTTGCATATTAGCCAGACGCAGCTTGCACCTGCTGGGCACACAACATCTTGGGTTTACTTGATTTGGGTTACTTAGCATGTTCGTATAGTGGTGCATTAAATCAATGAATAATTAAGTAGATGCAACTTTTTTCTAACCATGCAGAGGTACAACAATGCTAACCTTAACTGATAATCCCTTTGTCAATTGCAAGCTGCAACCTTTATTTAGAACATGTATCTGTTCCAGAGCGTCAGCTGAGTGCAGAGTTTATCCTCTCTGGATCTCTGTAGCTCTGAAGCTCTGGATCTCTGGATCGCTGGATCTCTGTAGCTCTGAAGCTCTGGATCTCTGGATCGCTGGATCTCTGGAGCTCTGGATACACCAGCAGCAGCTTCTCTGCTGATTTGGCTCCTTCTTTTGTTCACACACTTCATCGGGACTTTTTTATGCGACTTTTGCTGTTACTCTGTAATGAATACCCCTTAAAATGTACCAAAGTACAATACTGTCATAAAAAGTACTGAATTAAAAGTACATAAAAAATGACCCAGTTACAAAAGTAAATGTAATTTGTTACTTCAAACCATCACTCGGTATTAGGTGTAATGATGGACAATTTCGAATATAGATAGACAGCTTATTTTCATCTTTATTAGAGTTGTAGAAAAATGTTGAAGCAGGACCATCAACATAATAGAGTTGAATAATAGAGTATAATGTGTTGTATGCAGGTGGTGCTGGGCTCTTCCATGAAGGCCTATATATCCAAAGGCCTTAATGTAATAAGTGATGATGAGTTGCAATGATATAGAGTGGATGAATTGCAGTGATGTAGAGCAAAGTAAAGTGTTATCAGACTTCCAGCAGGAGCTGAGAGCAGACCTAATGCTTTTCCTCTCCCTGCTCCCCCTCCTCTTCCCCCCAGCTAAGACTTTCAGCAGGGCACTGCATTAGCCAAGCGAACACCATGGGACATCAATTCAATTTCAAGTGCTTTGAAACATAGACTAAGCGCAAGACAGGCATTATTATGAACAAAAGCAATCTCCTGATATTCCCCGGAAATGGCTTTCTCAATCTGTTTGTCAAAGCACATTTAGCAAATTTTATTCAGTTTGAGCTGGATGGACTCAAGGGTACAAGCTTAAAAGTTCTAGTACAACTTCGAAAACCAGTAACTGTATTCATTCGTCTCAGAACCTCTGATGTGGGAGGTGTTTTTATAATGACTGCATGCTTTTAGTACTTCAGAAAGCAAACAACTACAAATCCCTGTGAGCATGAGAAGAGTCAGCTCTGTTTATCTGTTCTGAACAAACTCGAAGCTTTAATTGTAATCTGCATGTTCTGAAAACTATGCTAAATTGGATCGAAGTTAGCAGGATGTAGCACAGGGTCTCATACAGTTACAACAGATGGTATTTATTTAGTGTTGTGGTGCTTGTACTTTATTCCACTACATCCATCAGATTGTGGTTAGTTACTTTGCAGATTGAGAGTTTACAAAACAATATGATCAATTTGTAACTGCAACACTAGACCGGGCTGCTCATACAAAGGTGTCAAAATCAGTTCCACATTGACCAGAAACACTTCATAAATGCACCACTAATTATATTTCAATGATATAGTATACATACAGCATTCAATACCATAATCCCACAAATACTCATCTGCAAACTTGACCAGCTGGGGCTCAACACCTCGCTGTGTAACTGGCTGCTGGACTTCCTCAGTGAGAGGCCACAAGCAGTACGTGTTGGCAACAACACCTCGAGCAGCATCACACTGAGCACAGGGCCCTCAAGGCTGTGTGCTCAGTCCACTGCTCTTCACCTTGCTGACACACGACTGCACAACAACCTACAGCACCAATCACATTGTCACATTTGCAGATGACACAACTCTGGTAGGTCTCATCACCAAGGATGATGAGACCCACTATAGGAAGGAGGTCTCCATCTGAATAACAGCAAGATCAACGAGATTGCTGTTGACTTCCGGAGAGGCCACACTCAACACCCACCTCTGACCATCAATGGTGCTGGTATAGAGAGAGTGAGCAGCACCAGATTCCTGGGGGTGGACATCAGTGAGGACCTCTCGTGGACAGCCAACACAACATCACTGGCAAAGAAAGCCCAGAGGCGCCTCTACTTTCTCTGCAAACTGAAGAAAGCAAGAACCCCCCCACCCATCATGTGCACTTTTCACTGAGGCACCATTGAGAACATCCTGACAAACTGCATCACTGTGTGGAGCAGAAGCTGCACTGACTACAACAGGAAAGCCCTGCAGCGCATAGTGAGCACAGCTGGAAGGATCATTGGTGCCTCACTCCTCCCACTCCCCTCCCTGCAGGACATATATGACACCCGCCTCACCCGCAAAGCGACCATGATTGTGCTCGACTCCATCCGCCCCTCACACAGTCTCTTCAGCCTCCTGCCCTCTGGGAGAAGATACCGGAGCCTCCGTGCTCGCACCACCAGACTCTCAAACAGCTTCGTCCAGCAGGCTGTTAGGAAGCTGAACTCCCTCCCTCCTCTCTTTTAAAACTCCCTATGTCTGACTGCTGCTAAACACAGAATGATAGTTTTTCTTAATATATATGTTGTCTAAATGTTTTTCTATCTATCTGCACTTTATTATCTGTATTCATTTTATATGTTGGACTGGAGAGAAACGTATTTTCAACTCCTCTGTATATTCGGTACATGAGGAATTGACAATAAAGCTGACTTTGACATACCAATAAGATGCTGTTCTGTAAGGGGATGCACCAATCCAACTTTGTTAGTCCAGATAGAGATACCGGGGGTATCAGCTGATACCAGTATCTGATACCAGTGTTTAATTAATAACCTGTCTGCTCACAGTGTGGAAGTGACTGAGATCATTCTTTTATGTGTAAGACAACATCAGGCTTGACTTAAACATTACTTTCCTAACCGTGTAAAACAAAATATGCCCCTTTCAAGTCTCCTCTCACTCAGATGTTCAGGAGTTGAATATTTTCTGTGTTTATCTGAGTTCTGTTTGCAAAGTTTTTAATTTTAAATGTCTTGAAGTTCAAATACCTCACCTCAAGGGTTGAGCTGGGTGGGTGGGGCGGTGGACATGTGCCATGTTTGGAGTCTGAGGAAGTACTAATGGAAGCTAGTGGCAGGTGATTGGTCGGTGACATGACTGTCCTTTTTCTTTTTTACAATTATCTGGCTGACAGTTTGATTGTGAAAACCCACCATTTTTTTAATTAAATTAATAATTTGAACACCAGCAACTTGGTAAAAGAAAATCTTAAAAATGAACAGGAATTACAACTCAAGTGGAAACCTTTTTATTGCAGCTACACATTAGTCAAAACGTACACAGGAATTAAAACCCAAATAAATACTGTATATAGTATATAAATATAGCATTGCATTTCATAAATTGGCCCCATTGTCATATCCAATCCAGCTATTTGAATCAGGAACTGCCAGATATCAGTAACTGTATCAGTGCATCCATAATTCTGTATGCATATTTTGCTTTAGATACTTCAAAATCATGTTGCTAAATGTTCTTTTACTTCAGAAAATGATGTGAATACTTTCCCCAGCACTGTTAAACTGAGCTTGTTCATAACCTTCAGTCCACCTTTGTAACGTACACACCGCTTTACTCGGGACACACTAGGGACCCTGATCAGCCTGTGCTACTGGAATGTTAAAGCTACACTCATACAATTGGGGAAAAACTGCAAAATGAAGCAGAAATCTTCTTCTGTTTATCCCCAAATTCCCTCACTCTCATCCTATCTTGCTACCTGTGGTCCTGTCTCTTCTGCATCCTCCCTTTCTCTGCTTATCAAATTTAGCCATACCTTCTCCATACTTTTTCTTTTCTTTTCTTTACTCTCTTCATCTGTTTTTCTTTTTAGTCCCTCTCCTCCCTTCCTGTGCCCCCCCCCCCCCCCCTGCTTCTCCCTCTCCTCGCTCTGATCTGAGTGCTGGCCTACTTTCAGACATGGCGAGAGGAGATGAGGCTTGCAGGCTAGACTCAGCTGCAGGGGAGGACAAAAAAAGAGACTGCTTCATTTGTAGTTACATCTGTGTGTATATAGTGTGTGTTAGTTCCTATACAGTACACATCTCACTGCACATTAGTGACTGGCTGTGTGTGTGTGTGTGTGTGTGTGTGTGTGTGTGTGTGTGTGTGTGTCATGTTTACGTGCTGCTGGCTGCAAGGGTTTATTTATTTCATTATTTTTGGCAGAGCACTGTAATCGTAAGAGAAAGGCAGAGGGGAAAGAGAAGGGAACAGAGGCAGGCAGCGTTTCTCCGTGTGCACTGTGCATGTCTGCGTGCGTGTGTGGATGTAAGGAAGGAGATGCACACTTAGTGCCGATGCAAGCCAGCTGCGGCGCAGTGCAGGGGCCCGGCCTGATGTAGTGTTCGGCTCAAGGCAAAGCTGCAGATTGAAGGCCATGGGGGCCGGCGTCAGCTCCGGCAACGTCACGACTGCTGCCGCGGAAGTGGGTAGGTGGAGCTGATGGTTGTGGTGTAGATTAAGGGGCCTAAAAAGCAAATTGGATTTTACAAATGACTAAAATCATCCAGAGCTGTGTGTTGTTTTGATGCAGTTATCTGGCAGCACTTCCTCACAGAGTGAGCAGGGCTCAGGGCAGGGAGGACGTCAGTTGAGAAATGTATTTATTTTGATTTGATTTGATGTTTTGTATTTGCTGCATACTGAGATACAGTAGGTCCAGAATGTGTTTAGCTTAGCTTAGCAAATAAGCTGCTTCCCAATTCCACTCTATATACAGATTCTGATAAAGTATGCACTATGTAGAGCATGAACAGGAAATGAAAGTAGAAAATGCATTTCCTGCTGAAAATGCATTGGAATGCTGAAAGCTGAATTGAACTGTGAAAACATTGCTGAAAATAGATATCCAATTAAAAAAAAATTGCAAAAAGCTTAATAATTCAAAAAGTTTAAAGATTACAAATATGAAAAGTCATATCACCCCTCTCCTGAAAGAGCTGAACATTTTAATATTTGAATGGTTTCTGTGGTTTAAAAAATGTCAGCAGTAGTAATATTTGTTGTAGTAGAAGTTGTAGTTGTAGTAGAAGTATTATAAGTAGTAGAAGTATTAGTAGCATTAGAATAAGTGTGTGTGTGTGTGTGTGTGGGGGGGGGGGGGGGGTCCTCTAAAAGTATCCAAGACCTGAATGACTGTATGAGAGAGACAGAGAGAGAGAAGTGTATGTGCGCATGTGTCTGTGAGTCTGTGTGTTTATCAACATTGCTGATTACCTTAATCACGAACACCTGTGTGCCAGCAGCCTGTTCATGGAGAACAGACAGGGAAACACCTCTCAAACAAATCCTGAAAAACCCCATAACCCCATAAATGTGGCTAAACTGGCGATGTAGAAATGGGGTGCCGTGTTCTGTGGAAGATGTTTTTGCAGCAAGATTTAAATTGCTCTCTATGGAGCAGAAAGTTGGTTTTCCTCTCAATTAAGTGATTTTCTGCCAAATGTGTAAATCTGTGGGATTCCACAGTCACTTGTGTACGACAACGACACGATTAGCTACTTCAAGATCAAACAAATATATATGAAGAGTGAAAATTGTGGAGGCAAAGGCAAAAGACAAATATTTTTTTCACAAGAATCTGAAGCTGCTCTTCACTCTAGCGGTGACATCACGCACTCTAAGCTGCGCAATACACACCCATTATAAAGGCAGAAGAGGACTGAAAAAATCATAAAAGTTAAAATGGGACAGTTCAAAAAGTATAAAAGATATAAAAAAGATTATAACATACAATAATAGCTTAAGATTTTCTCAGTATTTTAAAGTTGAAATGGTGTCTGTAGCTGAAAGTATGAGGAAGTAGAAGGATTTGAAAGTTGAAGAATTATTTGAAGTATTTGAAAATATTCTCCATAGAAACCCATTCAAAAAAAAAATTTGCAAAAAGCTTAATAATTCAAAAAGTTTAAATATTAGAAATATGAAGAGATATAGCACTCGTCTCCTGAAAGAGCTGAACATTTTGATATTTGAACGGTTTCTGTAGCTTAAAATATGAAGGAGCAGAAGCGTTTGAAAAAACGTACTGAAGAAATATAATAATATAAGGAAGAATAAAGAACAGGATAACAATAGTTGGAATGCTTAACAGCATTCCAACAACAAGACATCAGCAATTCCAACAGATACTGATCAAACGTTGGAACAGTTCACCCAAAGTAAAATTAGCAATCCTTCCATGGAGAAAGCAAAACGTTTTTTCAAAGGTTTCATACTCTTTCAGGGCCTGTCTTGTCACTCTCCACAATTTGTTTTGTTTAGTTTTGTCTTCCAGCTGTTAGTTCTTAGTTAGCTTCTCGTTTCCTTTATCAATTGTAATGTTGGACATGCATGCATGCTAACATTTTGTAGTAGACTGAATTTAGTCCGTTTTCCAGTGTGAACAACCTGATTCCATGGTTTGCATAAAGATTCAAATAGTTTGGCTTTGTGCTTTGGTTTGAGAAACAATGGACCAATCAGAGCCTTGCAGCCAGGAAGTCAAAATGGTGTCGGCTGTTGAAAGTCAAGTTACAGAAATAACTTTTAGGTTGTAAAGATTGAACTGCTCCTGTAGTAACCTCCTGTGGGAAAGCACACACATCTGGGCCTTGTACATCTGCAGTGAACCACCTTCCCCTTTTAATACATCTATTGTCAGGCCTGTCCAATAACCGAATCAACAAGTATGCACATCAGTCTGTAGTGGATATTTTGATAATGAAGGGTTAAATCTCAGCATATTTAAGCCCTCTTCTCTCAATATACTGTAATTACTGTGAGAGACGTTTGCTGTGTGGGTTTACTGAATTATACAGCATTATGTGAGTCACTGAAATGCATTTGCTAAGTATGACACTGCCTAATAGGATAAAACTTAAGAAGTAATAAGATTTTGAACAGACGTGGATCCGAACTGAAACTTGTTGGTGGAAGTATACAACTCTGAGGTGGTAATTTCATTTTTTTAAAGACACAATTACTTCAAAGTTGACCTGAAGTCTTTAGCACTGCTGTGTTTTGGGACCACCCTACTGCAGCAGTGGACTAAACCATGTGCATAACTTATTCAGTCAACCGTAATAATTTACTTATGATGCTAGTAATGGAAAGAAAAATCTTGATTGCAAATAAAAAGCAAACTTAAATTCCAAGCTTCATGAGGAGCCTGTGGTGGTTCCACTATTCCCCTTACATCTACGCCCCTGGAAACCCTGAGCACAGCTTCTGAGTCCACTGGAAATGGCATGATTGGTTAGGGCAAAACAAAAACACAAAGTCGACACCAATTAAGTGAAACAAAATGGCAATTCAGTCTGATTTTCAGGCTAACAAAACTTGGTTACATGTTAAACTTCCAGCTCCTTCAAACAGCGTCATTAAAATTAAACAACATCCAAGTTAAAGGACTTCAGCATGTCCTGAGTTGTACCAAATATTTGTAGTTCAATATTTCAGTTGATTATCAAACTAGTGTGCTCCGAGGTCAGCCTGTGCTTGATTCGGTTGCCTCCAACACTTTATCAATGATGTACAATGATAAAAAGAGGGAACTGTCTCAACATCTCTGACTTTGATTCCTTTCTTTTCAATATCATTGGTTCTACAACAAGAGATAAGTGGTTCATATATTTGTCTTGTAATATGAAAGCAAATATATAAAAGCCTGAAGCATAGATCATGTGTGATCCATCACAAAGGTGCTATTATTAACAGTAACTCTATCATTCCAACCGGCTTTCTTCCCTCTTCTTCTTTCTTGCTACTTCTCTATTATGTTCACTCTATCCAATCCTGATTTCCACAAATAGTCAGAATCAACATTCATATTAGAGTTTACTCTTTAAATAGCATTCAATGCTTCCACCTTCCATCACATCCTCATTCCACCTGAGGATAATTCTGTCCCTCATTACCTTCTTTTTGTTCCAGTTCGTCCCAGTGCCGTGACCAACCTGACCCACCAGGCAAGGCCGGGGTATGGGGCAGGGCTGGGCCGCATGGAGTGGCTGGTACCTTTGGTGGTTGTTTCAGCTCTGACGGTCTTCTGCCTCGTTCTGCTGGCTGTGCTCGTCTACTGGAGGTAGGTACAACAACACCATCACTTATAAACTACTTATGAGTTCGTCCAGAGGTTAGAAGGTGGATGGATAACTGGAAGTTTGCATGTGCGATGCTGCATTTGTTTATAGTTGAAGATAGGAAACAGATGCTAATCTTGGTACATTACAGATACTGAGGAGGGTAAAAAATGGACACCAGCAACTCAAAAGCACCATACAAGTTTCAGTATATAACGTAAATCAGTTGGAGAGGAGAATGCTTGATGTTCACAGGATTGGACAGCATTATGTTGCGGCTGTATCATGGCTTGGTGATGCGATCTGCTGCCATTCTAGGCAGTGTGTGTGTATACAGTATGTCTCTGTACACATGTGGGTCCGTGTCTAAAAACATCTCATGCCTAGCAATGTTCATCTGCTCCACTACCTTTAAGTGCCTGGTCCTTTTTCTCCCTTGGTGATACCCACACCTGCATCATTGATCTCAAACTCTGAATTTAACCTTTGACTTTACCCTCTTTACAGTAAGTAAGTAGTTCTTACACTGTATTAAAGTATAACATACAGTCAATATTTAGCATCTGCTTGTTCCAACACTTCATTGAAGCAATGCAACCCTTGAGGGAAGCATTCAAAGCTGAGATGTTAGACCACTCCATCCTATGAGAATATACAAGAAAAATTATTTTCTACACTTTTCCCCAAAATTCAGCCTGACCGATTTTGTTTATTGGCATGTCCACTAGAATTTAAAATAATTTAAACAATATTTGGCAGCAACACACCGTCACAAATTACACCGTCATGTTTTGCAATTTTTATGAAGCTTGAGCAGAGTGCTAATAGGATCTCACTGATGACATCAGGGTACATCACCACACTCCCCACTTGGGAGTTTGTATCTATATTTGAGGATCCATACAATTGCATCAGTTAGGGCCTTCTCCCATTAGATAAGTTAATTAACTCCATTCTTCATTATTCCAGCACTTTATACACTAACAGTAATGCTCAGCATCATGACAGCCTGAGAGTCACTGGGAGACGTTTAGTGTGAATTTGTCCTCTGAGTGGTGGTGTCGTGGGGATGCCAAATCATTTGTGGTGTTAATTAAAGTTCAATAAAATGATAAAAAGTACAGAGTATTACCTGAAACCTCCAGGGTGGCCTATTATGGGGAGAAAACATTAAGCACAGTTAAATCACACCCAGGAATAAACTGAATTATTCTTTTCAAAAAACATTTCAATTTAAGGCAACGATAAACCAAGTAGATTTGGTGTTGAGGATTGATTAATATTCCTGCCAATGAAACCCGTGAAGACTTTCAGATTTAACAATATTTGATACATATAGTTGGATTTGTCACCACCAACCAATTTAATCATGGCAACAACAAAGACAATAGTAAACTGCTGATTTTTTGATGCGACAATGAAAGATTTACACAACATAATTTAACTAAACTCATTCGTCAGGTGCTGTTTATTAGGAGATTGTGAATTCACAATGCTTTGTCCAATCTTTCTGATGTGAAATCCCTAGGCATCTGTCACGTTCCCCGTTTGGCATCTAGGGGATGCAGGGAGTAACGGTGTTTGTTTCCCGGGGAAAGAGAGTCAAGGGCAACTGAGGATGGTTTAGCGCGATATTTATTCACAGACAGGCAGACAGGGTGAGTGCTCCAATGGTGCTCCACAGCTTCACGCCTAGGCTGTGCTCCAACCCCCGTCCGTGTGGCGCTCCTCGCCTTTTAACCACGGCCTAGTTAGGCTCGAACGCAGCCGCGTTCAATCACCTGTCAGCCAGGAACAGGGCGGCACCCGAGAGGACACTGAGGGTAAACAAAGGGAGAGCACAAACACACAACACGTAACAGCATCAATGAGCTCCATGGAGATACTGCAACATATCATTATGTTGTCTGACATGCACCAAAAGAGTACTGCACACTTAAACATCTTTTTTATTGAAACACATCAATGCTGGTAGTAATATTGACATTTCACCAAATGTATAAAAATCAGCATTTCATGGTTGAAAATGGCTCCAAACACCATCTACTGTTTTAACAAAGCCAGTTTTGAGATAGAGTGGACCGTTTAGGATCAATCCACTTTATGAAATAAAAGAATGTTAAAGTCCTCTAATTAGACCCCCTCCTCTCCTCTCCACACAGCATCTATCACTTTTACTTTGTCAGTAACCACTGTGTAGCATTACAATCACAGCCTGTTCTCTTCTTTCTGTGGACGGGGACAGCCACAAAATGTATTTTAGACACCAAAAAGGATTAATATCAGTTTAAGTGTACACTATATTCAGAATACTTTCACCACTGTATCTTGCTGTCAGATAGCCCTTTTTGACGGGGAACTAAACTGAAAGTCTTGGGATCTGGCAGGAGCGTGTTAACAAAATTATCGGTGGGGGTGGGGTGGGGCGGAGATGTGAGAAAAACTATCCAAAATTGCGGGTATAGTCTAGTACGTGACCATGCCACGCGAGACTACTACTGTGTCTGAGATAGGTAGCAAAACCTGTAGGGGTGTGTGAGTGTGTGGGTTAGTCAAACAAAAAGGCAAAGAAACAAAGAGAAAAACAAAACAAAAGAACCCTCAAGAGCAAGGCAGATCCTCACCACTGCAGTGAAATACGGAATCTGTTACTTTATCACACAGAAACCCGACTGGCAAACTTAGATTTAGTGAACACTATTGCAGCAGTGTGGAATACACAGTCATTTCTAAACAGCACTAACGGAACTCTGCGGTCCGTAAACATACACAAGAACACGTTATAACAATATAGTAGACTTAAGTGAAACAAAACAAGGTAATAAACACACTATGACCTATCTCTGCCGACACACAAGCCTCTTACTCTGAGATGACGTCATAGCAGTCGATGTGGTTCTTCAAGTTTCTTGGTTAACCTCGGGTCCGGAGCTTCATGCTGCGCGGCGATAAACCCTCCGTATGGCAGCAGGCGGTGATTACTCAGAAGTTGAGGGAATTCTTGTCCTTACGACCAGCAAAAGGTCGACATAACAGGGAGAGAATGGAGCATAGAAGTAATGTGACCTAGGGTTTTCTTCAAAAGCAACAACGTTGTGCACCTCCTTTCAGCAACTCGAGTGGGACGGGACGGAGGTGACGCTGTTTTTTATAGATTTTGTGACGTCAGGCCGTAGCACAGGGAATCCCTGTGGTGTCTATGGCCCTTGTCCAATAAGACCCCAGTGTTGAGTTTGGAACAAAATTCACACATTGGTGAGACTTAACGTCTCACAGGGTTTGGTGTGAATTGAACCCAAATCAGGCTGTTGGCTACCCTGTAGGCCCATGTAGGCTCGACTCTCTTTGTTCCAACCACATCGTGAAGTCCAAACAAAAGTGAATCTTATCTCACTTTAAAACTACGAGTCTCCATTAACAAAAACTGTATAGATATGTTACAGTTTCAGTGTCGAAAACATTCAAATATAGCATACACTCAAACTGATTTAGATTTTTTTAAGTGTCTAAAATACATTTTGCTGCTGCCTCCGTTGACATTGGTACATAGCTTTGCTCCCGTGCTGGTACTCCTGTCTGCTTCTCCAAACATCTACTATACTATACTATAATATACTGACGATGGAGAAGTCCCTCAGACAATCACACTTTTAAACACCTGAACTATCCTTTAATAACGGATTATCTGGCGATGTGCATTCCCATGCTGTGACAAGAGTGTGTAGATGAAACATTATGTTTTTTCTCACGTAGCTGTTGGCTAGTAAGCTAGCTAACGTTAGCTTGCTAATACCACAGTGTTTTAATGCTATTGAATCCTATTTCATTTAGATGACTTTTGTAAATTGAATTTGATTTCTGCAGCATATGAATGAAAAGTTGGTTTACGTTTCATAAATTCCCTCGAGATGTAAAAACCACCCAGACCAGCTCATGAAGGAACCTCGTGGGTGAGTTAATCCTAGTCCAGCTGTCAGATCGTATTAGACCGGCTTCAGTCTGAGCAGTACACTGAATAGCTAAAAGAACCAACACCAAACAATTGTTGACAGAAGCTACAATAACCACATCTGATATTCATTAATAGCCAACTTGTGTAGGTAAATTCTCCTTATATGACTAAAGGATCATGGGATCATTGTGATGGATTATTTTTTGTAGAAACAGTGAAGTCTGAGGAAAGCCTCGTCTGTAGCAGGGAACACCCACAGATAAAACATTTCATCAGCCAACACACCGCATACATAGGCAACACATGATCGATGTGTGAGAGGGGAACAGTTGATCAAGATGAGTTCAGTCACATTGATGATTTTAGCATCAAGAGGAGGTGTACGATAGTACAAAGCAAAGACGTACTGAGCACAGGATCACAAATGCTTTATGCTTTATGCCAAGGGTTGCCTGTTGCCAGGGCAACCATTTTGAGAAATTGGCAACCAATTATTGGCCCTTGGTTGCAGTGGCAACCATTTCTTAACATATAAACAGGGACAGTACACAGTAAAACATGCATCCCAAAATATATTTATTAATATTGTTGCACTTGATGACAATGATCAATGAAATGAAGTTGAATGACTGGATTTCAAAGTTCCACTGACCCGTCAACATTACACCAATGTGCAAAATGATTGAAATGACAAAAAACCAGATGAAGCTGAATGGAAAACAAAAAGGACATTTATGAAGTCTTGGAGGCAAAGTATCTTTGAAAATGAAAGCGTGTCGAACAAACACACAAAACATGCCATATTTCCATTATTACGCTGACGTATAACTGCATGGGGTATTTAATTAATAAATTAAGGGACTAACCATATTTTGATTTGATTTTGGAAAATCACAATGATGCCTGGTTACCTGGCAACCATATAAGTTAGTGTTGAGCTCTGGTAAGCATGGACACATGCCTTGCATGCTGTCCATTATTTATTGGGTGAAGATTACCTAGAAGTTGTGGTCTAACAAGACTGCCTTCTGGTTTTATTAAGGTATTTAATGAATAGGTTTTTACTCGAGCCTCTTACTGTTTGATTTACACGTCAGTTTGTAACATCTCCTTGTTGAGTTAAATTGTAGAAAATTAATTCATCATATGGTGATTCTTTAACCAGCAATAATTGGTTAAATCACATTGGAAAGCAGCAGCTTGTAGAACATGTAAAACAAATCATTGGTGGCATGTGAGGAAAGAGACAATAAATACATGTGTAACTGCTGACACCCTCGTATTCCTTATGGGATTATTGTTTTTCTTTTTTTCACATCACATGATCTCTTGACCAAACTCCAGTTTTGCTCTCAGAGTTCTTATTGAGAAAACTGTTTTGAACTGTTTAGTGTAAAAGTGTTGATGCGTAGCTCCCCCCGACGCACACAGGCCTGGCACCAGCTGCTGGGGGTGTGTTGGGGTACATAATCCTATTGTGGAGCAAAGCTCAGGTCACAACCCTGTGTTCCACACAGTCTCCACCCTGCTGCAGTCCTATTGGTCCTCCAGCTGCTGTTGCTGCACCAGCATTACCTAAACTGTTGCTCTGCTGCATTCAGGTCCTGTCGGTAAATAGTAAATATGAGCTTCTTAACAAAAACAACTTGATCTTAGTGATCATGCTGACTTTACTTTGATAAACTCACTTAATAAACAATATGTGGGAACAACATGCAGTGTGGGTTTATATTGTATCACTGCAGTTTGAGTATTCATGTTTTCACACTGTTACACTGCAATCAACAACATCATTTGTGATTTCTTTTAATACATATTTCTAAAACAATCAGACTTTTCTTAGATGCAACTCAAAATCTCGGTCATGTCTTTAGAAAATATACTTAATCTTGCCCTTTATGTCTTCCAACATTAATTGCAGTATTCTTGACATGGGGCAGTGAACAGGAATGTTTGTTCTGTTTGAGCACAGAGTGAGATATCACCAAGCACTAGAGGTCGGCTTTGATTTCTTGGTCTATACTGTGACTTCCTGTCGGTTTAAACCAAAGCATGGCTCTGTCAACTTTGTCCCGTGTGACGTGAATGCACCATGACACCAGCTGTCTCACACCAGGAAGTGGTTTGGGATTGACCTGTGTGTGTGTGTGTGTGTATGTGTGTGTTTTTGTGGGTGTGTGTGTGTGTGTGTGTGTGTGAACAACCCCCTCCATGCCTTGTTAGGAAAGCCGTCCTCCCTCCCTCTGTCCTCAATCCTCCTGTCCCTCTGTCCCCTGTGCACTCGCTCTCAGTTCATGTCAGCAACAGCATGCGACAGCTTCCATCCTCTGCTTGTTCACCAGGATGAACACTTTCTGCTCTCTGCTCTGTATCAAATACAGGTAGGGAGGGTCTGGAAACACACACACACACACTTAGATGAAGTGGGCATTGTTGTCACTGGGAGTTGTAATAGTAGATAAGGACATTGCTAAGTTTAGTTTCATTTAGTTGTTAAAACAAGGCATGTGGCAGTCCTTCATTTTAACACCTTGTAATGAAAATGGAGTGGAGCTCAGTCTGTGTGTTTCTAATTCAAATGTGTGTAAAATTATACAGATTATTCTAGAAGAAGGCACAGGATGATTTATCCTATATAAAGGAACATCAGTAATGTTTCTGCGTTGCTGGCAAATATTGATATTTCTTTTTCACTACTGTAATGAAGCGTTTTCTACTCTTTTGATTCTGTATGTTTATGCCTTAAGCTTTGTTCAGAGGCAGTATGTTTATAAGTTGTCCATCCGACTGTCCATTCTCTTGAATGTAACGCCTGCAGGGAATTTCTTCACAATTGGCACAAATGTCCACCTGGATTCAAGGATGAATTGATACGAAATTTGGTGGTAAAAAAGTTCCTTTGACCCACTAAACACGTCTTTGGCCATAACTCAAGAATCCATTCACTAATTATGACAATTTCACACAAATGTCTAATAGGATCAAATTATGAAGTGATGACAATTTTGGACAGATGTGGGTGTAAACTGCAACATGAGGCTGAGGCACACAACTGTGAGGTGGTAATTCTAGTGTGTTCTTTATCTGTTTGCTGGCTCTACAGTCAGCAGCATGTGAAAATCTGGTTACCATCAGCACTCGTCCAACAAGTCTTCATATGTAAAAGACAAACCAACAAGGTTGGTTTAAGAGAAGGGTCGGCAACCTTTACTATCCAAAGAGCCATTTGCCCTATTTTCCACCAAATAAAATTCGTCTGGAGCCGCAAAAGCTATTTCATGTCACAGCTTATAAAGTTTTATATATAGTTATATTATATATACAAAAACTATAGTTTGTTATATTTATGAAATTATAGAACAAGAATAAAGACACTTGTTGACATTTTATTGCTATTTTACGTGTTATAACAATATCAAACTCTTATGAAGAGGAGAGTTTGCTGCAGCAGTTGAGGAATCGCTCTTTTTCGTTCATCTCCAGTGTGATACTTTCAGCAAATGTTGTGTGTTTGTTCTGGAAGCATCTTTCAACATTACATTTTTTGTTGTTTGCTAATTTCTCGCCACATATCAAGCATACAGGTAAGCCAGCATCGTTGGCAGTGAAAGCAAATGAATACGTCCATGCAGAATTAAACTCTATTTTCCTCCGTGACTTTTCTTTTTTTGGATTCATCCATTGATAAATTACCGAGGGCGGGGCTCTGCAGATCATGATTAGCCACCTGCAGGGAAAGGCTCTTGACAACGACGTAATATGATGTGACGCACATTTTAGTTGACAAAATATTAAAACATTTTTCATTTTCAGTGACACAGTATCACCTCAAACTCCAAGATAAGAGTTCTTCCCTTTGAAAGATTGTCCACTGGGCAAAAAAATAAATAATAACCTTTATTTATTTCAATGTTATTTTCCGTCAAAGCCTGAGGCCATGTCCACACTACTACGTTTCCATTTGAAAACGCATATGTTCTGCTAGGTTTAAACTGAGCGTCCACAGTACGCCGTAGTTTTCAAAGCACCGAAAATGGAGAAGTTTGAAAACGGAGGAGTTACCTCTTCCTGTGGACGGTCGTGAAGGCATAAGTTTAGAAACGATGACGTAGACGCCCGCGTTCGGTACTTGATTGGTTCTTAGCAGTCACAACGTGTCCTTCCCTGATTCGTCACGCCCCTATCACGTGACCCTTTCCCGGAAGCTCACGAACAACAACATTGATTACCGATCGACCACCAGGTTAATTTAACATGGACAACTGATTACAGGCATTGCTGACCTTGTTGTCTTTACGAGAAGCAAATGTATTTCTTTATCTCAGCAACCAATCGAAGCATGCGGTTCCGGTGCCACGGGTTGCTGACTCCTGGTTTAAGACAATGACAGTGAAGATGGCAACAGCAGCCAGTCTCCCATGTCAAAGTAAGACACTTTGAAAACCTAAACGTCAAGGCCGCGTCCCTGCCTCAAAGGTTTCGCAGCACTACAACAACAACATGCTACTTCTGCATGTGTTCCTGACAAGCAACAGTCATTACTCACACAACCACAAAAGGGTGAGTGTCAAGTGAGCTTAAACAAATAACTTGTGTTTATCTATGTAACTCCTTTTCTTCCATAACCAAGAGAAAAGCATCTGTTTGAAAGTATTTCATCTCATGTTAATCTTGCTACGTTTTGAGAGCATGGAAAAAACATCCAGAAGGTGTATATATTATTGCAATGGATGTAATTTGAGTCTTTGCAACTCAAATTTGCAAGCTGTTGATCACAGCCTTCAACAAAGTATCAGACTCGGAGCGTACTTCTCCTTCCCTCAGGCAGTTATTCATACAGGATGTGTTGTTGCCGCCATGAAGTGAGCTGCACTCTGATACATAGAGTACTGTCCTTGTTGATATGCTCCACGACAGCCTTGCATGCCTGAAAGGTACACTGGTACTCTGTAAGCTAGAACAATCCCTCTCCCAGTCTTTAAGGCTGTATGTTTCTCTATATTTGCTACTATAAGTGTTCAGTGTAGCATCTGGTCGGCTGATGACTGCTACTGGAAGGCTTTCAAAATAAGATCCTCTTACTGAGGTAGACTGAACCATTCAGAAGACAGCGGTAACTTTTGAAGACACATTGATAGTTAGATGTTGAAAGCTCCTTCTCAGTCCGCTTCGGTCTCAACAAATAACGTTTGGTTTGGATGCTAACAAAAAGGTCCATGTAAATGTAATAATATAAACAACTAGAAAATTTCGCAAGAAATTTTGACAGTGTGGCTTCTACTGCCCGAAGACGTCGCAATATACACACACGCCGATGTTACCGGTAGTGTCGTTCAGGTTCAATTGAGATAGTGCTTCTCTCTTTTCTGCATTTTAGATTCATACTCTTGAATTGACAGTCCACAAATGGCTCCCGTCATTTCTGGACTGGACATATTCATCTTTGTTTGAGAAGCCTTTGGAAATGATGATAGCTAACGCTCCCATCAGTTCTGTACGAACCTCATTCTGAGCTTCATGGTAAGATACAGTTACTCTATGGGGCTTTTATTTTGAAAGGGTGGGACTGGGTGGGTGAGAGAGGGGGAGAGGAGACATATTCATAATGTTTGACACAAACACAGAGGTTATTAAATGGCAGGCTTCATCACAAGTATTCCAGTTAGGATTCACTCTGTGGGGCTTTGATTTGGAAATGGGAGGGGGGGGGGGACAGAATGAGTGAGTGAGATAGGCAGACAGACAGACAGAGAGAGAGACAGACAGACAGACAGACAGACAGACAGACAGACAGACAGACAGACAGACAGACAGACAGACAGACAGACAGACAGACAGACAGACAGAGAGAGAGAGAGACAGACAGACTGTGTGTAGAGAGACAGACCGAGAGAGCGTGTGTGTAACTGGTTGCCATGGTGAGGACGCACCTGGTGTTAGAGGCAGACTGATTCAGAAACGTTACAGTAAACAGTGATTTTGAACAAAGCTCCTGCCTCCTTTTAACAAAAAGCAGGAGTCTGAGTGCCAAAATATGGATACCGTGAGAAAGATAAGACTCTGGCGAACGCGCTGATGTGTTTTTTATGTTTGTGGTGTTAAAAATGTGAGCTCCAGAGCAATATACAAAAGTGGTACCGTCTGCTTTCTTTGAGAAATGAGTGGTCAGATTTAACATGGAGTCTAATGGAGAAGAAAGTTGGTTTTCCTGTCAATTAAGGTCTGTAGTGCAAAATGTGTAAATGTGCTAAATTCCACAGTCATTTCTCTAGACCAGCACACGATTAGCTCATTTTTTTTGCAAAAAATAATGCATGAAGAGTGCAAATTGTGGGAATCTGAGCAATTTCTTTGTAGAAATCACAGAATATTTTCCTGCTCCGCTCCACTCTGACAATTATGCCCTCACTCTAGCTCTTAACGAGCTGCGCAATACACACCCATTGTAAAATCTGAAATAGACCCAAAATGTTCCTGAAACTTAATCTGCGACTTCATGAAAACTGTGCTAGCTATCAAAATGTCCATTTGGCTCAATAACGTCCAGCGTTTTGTCTACGTTTTAAACTTTAAATCATTTTTCTACGTTAAAGTATGGCTTGTCAATCTGGGTCCAAAGTTCAGTGTTTTTTTTGCTCTCTCTTTACGCCGAAACCCCATTCAAGTCAATGGGGCGATTTTGCTCAGTTTTTCAGGATTTTCGGGAAAACCGCTGGGCGAATCTCTTATAAAAGTCATAGCACACCATTCCCGATCGGGGCGCACGTTTGAATATACTTTTCGCACCGCTGTTGGCAACACTGTGTGAGGAGAAGCGTGCCAAATTTTCTGGAAATATAAAGAAAGAAATATTACTAGAAAATGCATTTCCTGCTGAAAATGCGTTGAAATGCTGAAAGCTGAAATTAATTTGCAAAAACATTGCTGAAAATAGATATCCAATTTAAAAAAAATTCAAATCAGCTTAATAATTCAAAAACTTTAAAGGTTACAAATTGCTGAAAATACAGAAATGGGAGACTACCTGTCTGAAAAATGTTGTAGCCCGAAAGCATTTAAACTGCACTGCTGAAAACCCTTCTAGTTGAAATGTTTAACTATGGTGTCTGTAGCTGACAGTATGAGGAAGAAGGCTTTGAAAGTTGAAGAAGTTTAACAGGATTTGAAGATTTTCTCCATAGATATCCCATTGAAAAAAATTGCAAAAAGCTGAATAATTCAAAAGATTTAAAGATTACAAATATGAAAAGTCATAGCACCCCTCTGCTGAAAGAGCTGAACATTTTGATAGTAGAACGGTTTCTGTAGCTTAAAAAATGTTGAAGGAGATAAGTAGCAAAAAAAGGGGGACGGAAGAAATAGTTGAACTAGAAAATGCATTTCCTGCTGAAAATGCGTTGGAATGCTGAAAGCTGAAATGAATTGCAAAAACATTGCTGAAAATAGATATCCAATTTAAAAAAAATTGTAAAAAGCTTAATAATTCAAAAAGTTTAAAGATTACAAATATGAAAAGTCATATCACTCCTCTCCTGAAAGAGCTGAACATTTTAATATTTGAATGGATTCTGTGGCTTAAAAAATGTCAGCAGTGGTGATATTTGTTGTAGTAGTAGTTGAAGTTGTAGTTGTAGTAGAAGTATTATAAGTAGTAGAAGTATTAGTAGCGTTAGAATAAGTGTGTGTGGGGGGGGTCCTCCAAAAGTATCCAAGACCTGAATGACTGAATGAGAGAGATGCACACAGAGAGATAGAGAGAGAGAAGTGTGTGTGCGCGTGTGTCTGTGAGTCTGTGTGTTTATCAACATTGCTGATTACCGTAATCACGAACACCTGTGTGCCAGCAGCCTGTTCATGGAGAACAGACAGGCAGACAGACAGTTAGATGGACTGAGTGAATGTGAGAGAGAGACAGGCAGGCAGAGAGACAGTTAGATGGACTGAGTGAGTGGGAGAGAGAGAGAGACAGACAGGCAGACAGACAGATGGACTGAGTGAGTGGGAGAGAGAGACAGACAGACAGACAGAAAGGAGGTCTAACAATCCCTCCATGTCGTGTGCGTAGAGAGACAGACAGAGAGAGAGTGAGACACAGACAGATGGAGGGAGAGAGTGACAGACAGAGATAACCAGACAGAGAGAGACAGACACTCTGATATCTCTGGCAATCCTTCTCATTTGGAGATTGTCCTCTGTTTTAACATTTACAGCTAAAGTAACTATTGTCCTGCTCTGCCAAGTCTTTCCTCGCCTCGCCCACTTGTGTCATGGTGTGTGTACATCTCACTGGACTCAGGAAACTTGTCAGAATACCCATATTTGATTGGCTGAGCAGCATCACGCATATCTTCAAGTCATGTGTGCGTGTGTGTCTCAGTGCCGCTGTGTGTTTATAAACATCACTAACAAGCTCATAGAAACACCTGTGTGCATGGGTGCATGGTGATTGGAGCACCTGTGTGAGAGATTAGAGTGAACAGCGATTTTCAACAAAACTACCTGTCGAACACATGCCCTTTATACCAAAACCATGAGACTAATCAATAAAATATGGATACCGTGAGAAAGATAAGACTCTGCCGAACGCGCTGATGTGTTTTTCATGTTTGTGGTGTTAAAAATGTGAGCTCCAGCGCAATATACAAAACTGGTACCGTCTGCTTTCTTTGAGAAATGAGTGGTCAGATTTAACATTGAGCTCTATGGAGCAGAAAGTTGGTTTTTCCTCTCAATTAAGTGATTTTCTGCAAATGCGTAAATCTGTGGGATTCCACAGTCACTTGTGTACGACAACGACACGATTAGCTACTTCAAGATCATTAAAATATATATGAAGAGTGAAAATTGTGGAGGCAAAGGCAAAAGACAAATATTTTTTTCACAAGAATCTGAAGCTGCTCTTCACTCTAGCGGTGACATCACACACTTTAAGCTGCGCAATACACACCCATTATAAAGGCAGAAAAGGACTGAAAAAATCATAAAAGTTCAAATGGGACAGTTCAAAAAGTTAAAAAGATATCAAAAAGCTGAATTATGCAGCAATAGATCAGGGTTTTCTCAACAGTTTAAAGTTCAAATGGTGTCTGTAGCTGAAAGTATGAGGAAGTAGAAGGATTTGAAAGTTGAAGAAGTTTAAGAGGATTTGAAAATATTCTCCATAGACATCCCATTCAAAAAAAAGTTGCTAAAAGCTTAATAATTCAAATGCTTGACAGCATTCCAACAATAAAGAATAGGATAACAATACTTGGAATGCTTAAAAGCATTCCAACAATAAAGAAACAGCATAACAATAGTTGGAATGCTTAACAGCATTCCACAAATTAAGCCCGCAGGATTACAGTCAGTGTGCTTTGGCACAGGCAGTTTTACTGCCTTTGTGCCACAAAGCCACACTGAATGACTGGCTGTATATTTTGTTCATGCACATTTTTTTGTGACTTTACATTTTGTGAAAGCAGCCTTACAGCTGGATCTAAACCTCTATCTGATGCTCTCTGTCTCTGGATTTGTTTTCACTTCTTCAGTGTATTCTGAGAGAGAAGGCATGTGATACCTCTCTTGCTTCTTCCTGCTGTATTTAAACTCCATCTTGTCTCTAAATGCCTGATGCAAATATCAAGTTCAAGGCAGTGTCTGATGTCAAATATCACATATGTGAATTGACAAAGTCAAAGTCACCGTCACAGACTAAAAACACAACAGGAGACATTCTGATGTGTCTGCTCCTGAAAGCTTTTCTGTAAAGCACTACTTCATATACTGTGTGACTTCAGACACACCTACAGCGAGGCACATTCTGTGTGTGTGTGCGTGTTTTTGTGAAGTTCAAAGTCCATTTATGCCATTTCTATATACTTTCAGGGGTTAAGGACTGCCAAAATCAAATATACAGTCTGTGTCTTTCTCTCCACACACAGAGCAGGTAAAATCATGCTAGGATCCGGTCTGGGCCCAGGCTGAAGCTGCTGCTCTTTCTAAGGCATTGTTAACATGTAACTCTCTCTCTTTCTGTCAGGCGCTGTTTCCAGACAGCACACTTCTATGTGGAAGACAGCAATTCACCCAGGGTGGTATCCAATGAAACGGTCCCTGTCATCCCCATTCCAGGTAACAATCACCCACAACACTTCTCACATTTATAATCTGATTAGGATTCATTTTATTTATGGATGATCAGACAAAGAAACAAAAAATTGTGGAAACACTTACTTCCAACATGGTCTCATGATGTTAGAAGACAATTGGGAGACAACGAAGCAAAAGACATTAAGCATAAAAACAAACCTGAAATATTAAAACCAATCATCACAGTAAAATAAATTACAAAATAATTCCTTCTATAAGCCCACTTGTATTTAAAGAATTGATGATACAGATATTTAGCCAAGTCTAAGTAGATGGAACATATTTACTAATGTTTTGGAGTAGATATAGATCAATATATGGGCTGGTCTATTTAGTCTAACATAATGCAGTTTAGCTTCGTTAATTGAACATACTACATTTGATCATTTGAACATTGCTTTACACCCCCACTTTGGAGCTATTCAACAAAACACATGGATGCATGAAGGATGCAGGACCTCATGTTTTAAAAGTCCGGGTGAAACAAAAATAAATATGAGTTTGTCACACCACCAAACATTTTATTATCCACCCAGCCAAATTCAAATGATTAAAGAAAATTGGCAAGTGTATATATAATTAGGTTTCAAAATGATGAAAAAACAAGGCAAGTTTATTTGTATCACACATTTCAACAATAAGGTAATTCAAAGTGCTTCACATAAAACCATTAAAAGCATCAAAACATGAGGCAAAAGAAAAGAAGATTTAAAAACAATTCAGAACATTGATTGAAACACTAAAAAGCAGCATAAGAAATAAAATACAGTAGTAAAATGCAGAAATTGATTAATATTCTTGAATGTGGTTCAATTAAAGGCAGCAGCAAACAGAAAAGGCTTCAGTCTTGATTTAAAGGAGCTGAGGGTCTCAGCAGACCTGCAGCTTTCTGGAATTTTTTCCAGATATGTGGAGCAGAAACACTGAACGCTGCTTCTCCATGTTTAGTTGTGACTCTGGGAACAGGAAATAGACCAGCCCCAGACCACCTAAGGGGTCGGGATGGTTCATAACGTAGCAGCAAATCAGAGATGTATTTTGGCCCTAAACCATTCAGTGCTTTATAAACCAACAGCAGGATTTTAAAGTCAATTCTTTGTTGGACAGGAAGCCAGTGCAAAGACCTCAGAACTGGAGTGATGTGACAAGCAGGATTCCCTGCTTTGAAACGCTGGGGTGTTTTGTCATCAAATTATTTCGACTGAACTACTTACGCCATTAACTTCCGCCGGCTAACGTCCGGTTGAGCCCTGTAATAACTTGGATGGGGATAAAATACTTCAATCGCGCTGCTCTTCTAGACTTTCCAGACAGGGACTAACCTGGACCACAGGTACAAACTGGGATTACTCCCAGTATGCCAGACGGCCACTACGCCATTGGCTGTGGTCACTAAGTGTTGTAACTGCCGATTGAGCAGCAGGACCACTGATGCTATGTGCTCTAGTTTTTTTATACAGTGTTGGAGGGGGGGGGGGGGGGGGGCGCTGCATCATTGAGCCATGATTTTATCAGGCCTGCCCAAAAAATCCTGAACACAAAAATTGTAAAAAACTATTTTCCACTATTTCCACAATTTAGTTCTAAAGAGTCTTTCCACATTTACTTTGCATAGAAATAAATCTTGGGTTTGACTTTACCTCAACTTTAAGCATTACCAACTTTTCCTCAAAGGATCCACACTATGTCCACACTATGAATCTCCTGTTGCTCTGTAGCCAACAACAATGCAGCAGGTGGTGGCCATCTCTGAGAGCCGACCATATGCTCAGCAGTAAAACTTGTCCTGTTGGCCTTTTGTCAATATAGCTGGAGGATCCTTCCTTGACTAACGAACCATCCCTTTTAAAAGCAACATTGAGCACATGACCATCATTGTGTGACGTTAAACAAGCTTATCTGACAAGTTCATATCTCTGCGAAACATCTGGTTTTATTCTGAAGGTCAAGCAAATTACAAAAAAAACATAAAAACGGGTGCATGCAGAAGAGTCTTTTAAGTATCTTAGACACCTTGTGAAACAGAGTGTTAGCAATAAGATTTTTGGATTACCAGCTCAGACTTTAAAGTATTTGTGCCTTCAGTCAAAACATATGATCTTTAGCCACATCACAAACCTGTGCTGTGTCAGTACAAAGGTTTAAGTGGTGAGAGAGAGAGGCTGTGCCCAGTTCACCAATTCCAAAGAATACACACACATCCTAAGACATGAAAGCTGCTCTAGCTCTAGTCCTTAGGTCCAGGATTTAGATCCAAACCTGTCAAATCAATTTCAAGCTTGTGGGGTCTCTTTACAATGGGCTTTGGCTGAGTCCAAAGGCCTCCATTGAAACCAGGGCCAGTGTGCCCAGCATGGCAGAGTCCAGCACTAACAAGGGAGTCTGCCATTCAGCCGATGTCATGTCGCCCAGCAGGAACACAGGTCCTGTTCTGGAGTCACCATTGATTTCATATCGCTGTTGTTTGATATGTTTTTTTCTTTTTTTTATGACCTCAGAAGTGTGACATAGCTTTGAATACCAGGAAGCACTGTGTGGACATCAGAGTCCACTGCAGCAGACTGGGTGGTGTATGACCATATGCTAGTGTTAATTGAGTCAATAAGCTCAGACCTAGAGCCTCGCGCATCCCATAATCCGCTTTAAGACCTTGTGCTGAATTTAAAACCTGCCGGAAGCAGCCATTTACTACAGAACCTTCCAGACGACATACACAAAGATTGCAGATGTATGATAAAATGCTGCTAATTTTATATTTATATCTATGAAAAGTCCCACTTATAACAATTTGTTAAAAAACAATCATATGGTTAATTGATAATTGAGGTCTAATGATTCACACAAACATGATTCAATCATATTGCAGTTGAATTCCTCCGATTGCACATTATCAAAGTGTGTTTTCAGGTGTTGGGTAGAGCTACTGCATATGTGAAAAAACTATAGAAAGTAAAACAAAATCCTTTAGTGTCTCCACAGGGAGCTGTGTGAAGTCTGATGAAAGTCCTCAATGAGTCAGTGCCTTTTGGGACTCCAAGTCTGAAAATGAAGAAAGGGTAATGATTTTGGGTTGTCCACCAGGTCCATTCTCAAGAACGCCTGGATGTAATTTCTTCAAGTTTGGCTTGAACATCAAAATGAACTTAAGAATGAACTGATTAGAATTTGGTGGTCAAAGGTCACTATGACATCATAAAAACACATTTTTAGCTATAACTCAAGAACTCGTGCTAATTTTGACAATTTCCCAAAAATGGCTAAAAAGGATAAAATCATGAAGTGATGACATTACAGAAAGACATGGATATAACCTGCTACTTGACTGGTTGGCAACGACAACCAGTCAAGTAGCAGGTTACAGGTGTTAGGGTTACATCCTACTGCGAGCGCCTAGGGCGTAGCCGTACAACACTCTCAGGAAGACAATTAATTCCGAAAATCCTAACGATTCAGCTACGGGGTGAGATAAAAGGCCTAAGGTATTGTTTCGACACCTCCAAGAGGGACATATATACTCGCAGGTGGGACAGCCGACGGAGTAACCATCGTGTTAGGTGCGCACGCCTGTCCCGCTTTCCCCGGGGCAGGAGCCGTTCACGCTACAACAGCTTAACAACATATAGAGAGAGCTTGAATAAGTATTTTTTTGTAGTTGTGATGTTGTGTTGCTTGTGGGAGCTTTTAGTGGGACAGCACAGGACTGGAGTTCATGTTTCATCAGCCATTGAACATTTGCATACAAGCAGCTGCAAATTGGTAGTCGTTCTTCCGACACAGACTGCATTAAAAGCTGAACTCGACCCTGATGAGTGGAGCCCGTTCAGTGAAAAGGCTGAAAAATCATTACACAACAGCGAAGAACTTCTCACAGCACACCTCGGTTTAGTCTTCATCAAATATTAACTAGAGCATACACTCGCTCGCTTTCACTTTGTGTCTTGCGAGACGCTCATTTAGGTATGCAAATATGTCAAAATGATTTGTGTGTCAGTAAACACAGCAGGCTGCGGAGTGTTCTGGTTCTGAAAGAGACAGTTAGCTACATGGAGAAAAAATCTTTTCATTGCTTTGACATCATTTACAGACAGCAGAGTACAATCGTTTACAACATAGCATGTGCTGTAAAATATCTGTTCTGTTGCTCCAGAATACAACATTATACTGTAACTGTACAGCAGTAAAACACCAGTTTGGTGAAAAAAGCAGCACAAAACAACGCGGTTTCCTCCCAAATACAAATCATCAGTAAACCTAATGCCCTCCACAAAGTGGACTATGCTCTATGGCAAGAACGCCTAATGCATATTTTTTTGAGAATAATTAAACGTCACACACAACTTATCTGTATGTATCACTTTGGGTGCAATACCCCATCAGTTAAAGGTATAGTGATGTGTTGTATAGCACTATATATATTAACAAAACACATCATTCAGCAGAAAATGGATTGCAATATCGAGTAAATCTTATTTGACTCTCAAACAAGATTTGAGCAGTGCCTAACTGAGGTCAAATTTTGCCTCACTTCATTGCTCGAGTGTTGTTTTAGTCTTTTGGAGAAACAGATGTGTTCTCCAATGGACAATGCAAAACTCAGACACACTGATTTCCAATCAGGAGGATAAAGACATTCATTCATAGTTTGTTTTCAGTCTTCAGAAAGTGAGAACTTTCTAAACCAGAATTGCCACCAGCCACCCAGTATGAATAGTTATGTAGAACGTCTGTACTTTACTATTGCCTATTATGAAAATTCTCACCATTTATGACTAAATCATTTAGTCTGGAACTTACCTTAAGCTCCTCTGGTAGAGTCGGTCGTCACCTCAGTATCACACGGATGAGGGATAGGGAAGAGGGTCAAACTGTTCTAAAAAACCAAGGTCTCTAGTTTGGGTCCCGTCACTTACAAATGGTAAGGCTAATCACATGCGTCACACATACAGGAGGCATCTTGTACCAAAGTTAACAACAGAATGTAACTGGATTGGTCCCGATAGAACCAAAGCACTATTCAAGGCTAAAGTGACTATGTTAGATTAAGTGTCTAAGCAGGCTATATGTTTCTATCACCTCTATCATGAAATGAAACAGTTTATATTGTAAATCACATCTAATATGAAATAAAACAGTTTATGTTAAATTGGTTATAAAAAGTGTAAACAAGTTATATATTGTGATGATTATAAAGACAAACAAGCTATGTTGTGATGGTTATAAAAAGTGAACAAACTATGTTTGTGATGGTTATAAAAAGTTAATATAATATATATTTTGATGGTTATACTTTTATGCTTTCATATTTTTCTACGATCTCTCAACACAGTGGAACTGAAATGTTACTGAACTTGCATCATTCTTGGCAGAGATTATTGTAGGGAATGGATTTACTCGAAGCACCACTTAGTACCAAAAGGACTATAAGTGTACTACAAGTATATGTTAGCATATGACATTTAATTCATTAATGTCTAGATCTATGTCTATGTAATGTCTAGGGTAAACAATAAAGAACAGTATATACAAATCAATGCAAATTTTGCCTTGACCTGCTTATCTTCAAAATATATTGGCAACAGCATCTATCATCAATTTCTCTTTTTGGGGTTTAGTAAGGCATTTGTTGAAGGCATCATTTCAAGTAGACTATTTAGATTAATAACAAGTGCAGTGGACAAAGGACTTTGCTGTTCCTGTCCAGTGTGAAACCAATCCAACGTTGACTTATTTTATTGGAGTTTTGTTACGTTCTTGCATATTTTGCCAACACCACATTTATGTGACAAACATACTTATTGTAACCCAAACCACAATCTTTTCCTAAGGAAAACAAGTACCGTTGTTGCCTAAACCTAACCAAGTACTTCTGTTGCCTAAACCTAACTAAGTACTTCTGTTGCCTAAACCTAACTAAGTACTTCTGTTGCCTAAACCTAAATAAGTACTTCTGTTGCCTAAACCTAACTTAGTACTTTTATTGCCTAAACCTAACTTAGTACTTTTATTGCTTAAACCTAACTAAGTACTTCTGTTGCCTAAACCTAACTAAGTACCTTTGTTGCCTAAACCTAACTAAGTACCTGTGTTGCCTAAACCTAACTAAGTACCTTTGTTGCCTAAACCTAACTAAGTACCTTTGTTGCCTAAATCTAACTAAGTACCTTTGTTGCCTAAACCTAACTAAGTACTTCTGTTGCCTAAACCTAAGTACTTCTGTTGCCTAAACCTAACTAAGTACTTCTGTTGCCTAAACCTAACTTAGTACTTTTATTGCCTAAACCTAACTTAGTACTTTTATTGCTTAAACCTAACTAAGTACTTCTGTTGCCTAAACCTAACTAAGTACCTTTGTTGCCTAAACCTAAGTACTTCTGTTGCCTCAACCTAACTAAGTACTTCTGTTGCCTAAACCTAACTAAGTAACTTTGTTGCCTAAATCTAACTAAGTACCTGTGTTGCCTAAACCTAACTAAGTACTTCTGTTGCCTAAACCTAACTAAGTACTTCTGTTGCCTAAACCTAACTAAGTAACTTTGTTGCCTAAATCTAACTAAGTACCTGTGTTGCCTAAACCTAACTAAGTACTTCTGTTGCCTAAACCTAAGTACTTCTGTTGCCTCAACCTAACTAAGTACTTCTGTTGCCTAAACCTAACTAAGTAACTTTGTTGCCTAAACCTAACTAAGTACTTCTGTTGCCTAAACCTAAGTACTTCTGTTGCCTCAACCTAACTAAGTACTTCTGTTGCCTCAACCTAACTAAGTACTTCTGTTGCCTAAACCTAACTAAGTAACTTTGTTGCCTAAACCAAACTAAGTACTTCTGTTGCCTAAACCTAACTAAGTACTTTTATTGCCTAAACCTAACTAAGTACTTTTATTGCCTAAACCAGGGATCGGCAACCTTTACTATCCAAAGAGCCATTTTGCCCTATTTTCCACCAAATAAAATGTGTTTGGAGCCGCAAAAGCTATTTGATATCACAGGTTATAAAGTTTTATATATAGTTTTATTATATATACAAAAACTATAGTTTGTTATATTTATGAAAATATAGAACAAGAACAAGAATAAAGACACTTGTTGACATTTTATTGCTATTTTACGTGTTATAACAATATCAAACTCTTATGAAGAGGAGAGTTTGCTGCAGCAGTTGAGGAATCGCTCTTTTTCGCTCATCTCTAGCGTGTTACAATAGCAAATGCTGTGTGCTTGTTCTGAAAGTGACTTTCAACATTACATTTGTTGCACATATCAAGCATACAGGTAAGCCAGCATCGTTGGCAGTGAAAGCAAATGAATATGTCCATGCAGAATTAAACTCTATTTTCCTCCGTGACTTTTCTTTTTTTTTATTTATCCATTAATAGTTTACCGAGGGCGGGGCTCTGCAGATCATGATTAGCCACCTGCAGGGAAAGGCGCTTGACTGGTGTAATAGGATGTGATGCACATTTTAGTTGACAAATTATTACAATTTTTTTATTTAAGGTCAGGTATTACTGACCCTGTTGTCTTTACTAGCAGCTGTTGTCCAGTTAAAGTCTGCATTTCTGCGGAGGAAGCAGCTGTTATTGGAGCGATTAGCGAGTAGCGTGTCCATCGGCGTTATCAGCGCTACGGAGCGGCCTCTGAAGTCACGTTAGCGGCTTTGAGCAACTAATCTACTTCCTGTTTACACCAGCACCCACCTGCATGCCCAGTGTACGTGAATAGTCACGTGATATTCGATTTCCGGCATTCAAGTCTGGATGGAGATCATTTAGAAAATGATGCTGAAACGCCGTGTGGACGGAGATCGTTTAAAACGAAAACGTATTAGTGTGAATGTAGACTCAGGGAGCCACAACAGAGGGGCTGAAGAGCCGCAGGTTGCCGACCCCTGGCCTAAACCTAAGCAAGTAATTTTCTTGCGCATGTAAACCTGAAAACTAAGTAAACCTACGTTCAAAGTTTATTTTGAAAAGACACTATGCATGTAACAAGTGGAAAATGATACAACACCTGGGCCATGTCCAAAAAATGGGTACCAAGACAATCACAGTTAGAAGCTTAGGGCCACTGACCAAGCGTCAGTATTTGACAAGTTGCCAGTGAACATTTGTTGTCTTGAGACTTCTAGCTCATATTGGCTTATAAAACAAACAATCTGATACACAAACAGCCAGCGTTGTGAAATTGTTTTCTCAACTGCTGTTTCAAAGGTCATGAATGAACTTTCAACTCAGAAACATTGGACATTTGAACATCTACAGCAGGGGTCACTATTAGGTGAACTGTGGTCTGGATCTGGACCCAGGCGCCCTTGTATCTGGACCCTGGACCTAAAACTGATAGATAATTGAGAATTATTAAATTGTGACGGTGCGCTTTTAATTGAACCGCCACAGCTTTTCTAGCCTTTCAGCTGTCCAGGAAACACCCGACCAATTACATCGTTGTAAACCGTATCATGTGAGATATAAACAGACGGCAGAGACGGGAACAATTGGAATAGTACATGAGTCAGAGAAGTTATTTCACATGACGTTCTCCAAAAAGAGTGGTCAGAGAGACCAGAGGGACCAGAGAGACCAGAGACACCAGAGAGACCAGAGACACCAGAGAGACCAGAGACACCAGAGAGACCAGAGACACCAGAGACACCAGAGACACCAGAGAGACCAGAGAGACCAGAGACACCAGAGAGACCAGAGACACCAGAGGGACCAGAGAGACCAGAGAGACCAGAGAGACCAGAGACACCAGAGAGACCAGAGACACCAGAGAGACCAGAGACACCAGAGGGACCAGAGAGACCAGAGAGACCAGAGACACCAGAGACACCAGAGAGACCAGAGACACCAGTCTTTAACCAACAATGAACAGACTGTTATCGGTTCATTCTTTCTACGGGCAGTTTAAAACCTGAATGTCTCATATATTCAGAAACCATGAGGATTATTAAAAGCAGCAATGTGAAGCGCCACTAAAGAGACAAAGCACAAATCTTTTGAGCAAACGTACCTACTCACATCCACAATGAAGTCACAACAAATAAATGATCTAAGAGCCCAATATGATCAGAATCCTAACTCATGAATTCACTGTCCAACCATGATGTTAACAGAGAGGATAGAGCTGAAACAAGTGGTTTAATAACCACAGAGAAAGTCCTGCTCACAAGTTTCTCTTTCATAAGATGAGGAAAATAGAATATTGTGGTTTTTTTGGTTGACATCACTTCACCCTGAATGAACTGAATATAAAGCTGCAGGACAATTCAGTGAAATTAATTTCTCTAAAATTGAGTACTTTATTTTAAGTTGCACATTTTTCAAAAGCTTTCTGTAATTTATTCTTAAATGCAGCACTTATTTTATTTGAAGCAAGAGAAGAACATTTATTTATTATTAGAGTATGTATTATTTATAATTCATCTAGTTTAATTTGAAAACTGACAATGAATATTGTTGAGATATTATTCAATTGAATTTTCTTTATTTGATTTGACAGTCAGTTGTTGACTACATAGAGACGTTAATACAACTGATGGCTACTTCAGTATATATGGCACTAAATCATAGCGCAAGTTAGACATTATTGTGATGTTCCGGACCTTCAATGAGGAAACTCTCTTTAACTGGACCTTGTTGAATTTTACCCCCGGTCTACAGTATAATTTCATGGCAACTGGGGAACTCTATTTCCTGAAAAAATTGGTGTGATACGATGGAGACCTGCTAAATGAACATTCAACTAAGCTGCATTGGTTTTTGCATTTCATTGTCAAACTGAAAGAACATGGCATTGTTCAGGAAGTATTAAATGTCTCCTAAACCACCAATTTTAGTTTTTCAGTCAATTTGAGGAGAGAAATGGGCCATACAGTTGTTGCTGAACACTTTAAAAGTTGAAATACTGTGCTTACAAGGTTTATGTGTTTGAAGAGGTGATTCACAGATTGTTCTGCCTTGTGATGGTGAGTCAGTTGTGAGCCCTCAGAGTCTTGTTGTGAAAACTGAGCCTGTGAGTTGTGGTAGTCGTGTGGCTTGCCAAGGTCACTTAGTCTGTCATTGCAGTAACCCCAGACGGTTCTGTGAAGGATGTATTGATTTGACAAAACAATGGCAACGATCTGGCCCAGCCTCAATCACAATGCAAGTAATACTTGTGTACTTTACCTTTATCTGTCAAAACCTGGCTGCTGTTTCTGTAATGCACTGTCAATTTTAGAACTTGTCCAGAGTCGGCAGATGCGTGGGAGGGTTGTGCCTTGCTCCAGGGCAAGTCGCTACTCCTGTGGAGCTGGTTTAACTCCGGCCTCGTCTTTTCTTTGCAGATGACATGGAGGCCATTCCAGTCAAGCAGTTCATCAAACACATCTCTGAACTCTACTCAAATAACCAGCATGGATTCTCTGAGAACTTTGAGGTAAGCAGTAAAGGCTATACTAGTACATTTTGGAAACACACCTGCACATGAACACACAATTGAATCAATCTATCAGATCCTGAGAGCCAGGCTGTGATAAACCTATGAAAGAATGTACAGGAACAGGCTCTGGGTACAGGAACAGGCTCTGGGTCAGATCATCAAGTAGCCATTATCCTAAAACTATCAGTAGCTGCAACCTTCTGTCAAGAGCTCAAATGATGTGCCTCATTCCAAGAACCTGCACCATCTTTGGTGAAAGTGCTTTTAATATTTGTTTCTCCCTCATCTTGGTGTGAGCTACAGAGTCCCTTTAATCTAGATGGTTTTATATGCATGCAAGATTTAAAAAACAGGATTAGGACTATTTGATCGCTGAATATACTTGTCCTTTGACTACTCTACTGAGTTGTTTTAAGTCCGTCACTTGTCACAACATGTTGCTGTTTAAATACATATATATAATAGAGTATTATTCATATTAGAAATGTATGTAGTCAGAAAGAGCACAAAAGACCAAAAAATCTATAAAATATTTTAAATTGTAAAAGTATGTATTCAGAAAAACTCAGATGTAGTGTTTCCCTATGTTTGTAATCTTGAAGGAGAAAAACATATAGCATATGACAGCAATAGTAAGAGATGATGAACAAAACAAGAAGGGAATCTCAGCGATGGGCAATTTAGTTTAGTTATACTACTACTTACATGCTTCATCACACTAGCCAAAGCTCCTTCAGCCATTGTACTCTGTAAATGGACTGTACTTGTATAGCGCTTTTCTAGTCTTTCCGACCATTCAAAGAGTTAGTCTGATAGGCCTTGCCGTCATTCACCCATTCACACACTGATGGCAAGGCCTATCAGACTAACTCATTCACACACAGGCACAGCTACGGGAGCAATTTTGGGGTTAAGTGTCTTGCTCAAGGACACATCGACATGCGACTAGCGCACAAGTGCATGTGAAATGCGAGTCATTATGCTGCCTGTGTAGACTCCATATGGTTATGCAGTGTCCATCAGACACCACCATCAAAACATCAAATGAAGGAATATGTTTTGAAGAATTTTGTTCACCCCTCCAGTAGAGCTCCTGAGCACTGAAACAGCATTGCAGGCTCATTGTGGACCAACTAGACATTAAGGGTTTCCAGAGTACCAACCATTTTGAGAAAGACTTGGGACAGCATCTCAAAATACATACATTTTAATATTTGCTGTATTAGTGATATTAAAATATTGTCAGAACCAGAACACACTGCATGTGACAATGCTGCACGTGCGTTGGTGCTTTTACTTTAGGCATCTGTGTTAGAGACAATGATTAAGTTAATGAAGTTGTTTGACTGTGGAGTGAAAAGTTCCATGAACATTTCAAACTAATGTGATTCAACGGATGGAGAACCAGATGAACCTGAACAAAAAACAAAAAGGAAATTTGTGAAGTCTTGGTAGGCGAAGTATCAATCCATCTCTGAGCTGTGACATGACATGTCACATGACATGTCACATTTTCACTATTAAGCTGAGGTATAACTACTTAGTATCTTAATAATATCCTTTAGATCCCGAGCAGAGCCCAATTGGGCTCTAGAGGAGGGGCGAGAGAGTGTACACATGTAGTACAAATCACTTTTGAGAACGAATTAAATGATATTTTAAAATATTTCAAAAACGTACATGACGAAGAGATTCTGATCAAATGGACCATGTAACCTATTTTAATCACTCAAAAACATATATATACACAGTACTACCACAATTTCACCTATTTCTCGCCAGGAGAAGCCGAGCAATGTTCTCCGTTATCGGTCCCAGCTGCGACCTACGGCACTTTCACACACACACTTCATATCCCGGAGCACGAGGAGAACACACTGCATCGAACTATCAATATAAAGTACAATAACAGAGCTATATTGGCTGCTTCTAAAATCAGAATTGACGTTGGCTGACCAAAGCTGACCTGTACACCGGCATTGATTTCTCAGGCATACTTCACTCTATCAAAGCCAATTTTTTTGTGACATCTTGTGATATGATTTGAGAGAGTTTAAGCCTTCGTCTGCATCATTTCAAATCAATAAAAGTGCTTTTCTTTTCAGGCGAACCTGAACATTTTTTATTTGAGCTGTGTGTTATAGTCATTCAGCATTAATTAGTAACATATACACTGATATGTACATATATTAAAAAACTATCACAAGTGTTAGTGTTATAATACCATTGAAATTATTCAAATAGACCTTGTAGTTAGCGAGATAAGCCCCTTAGAGTGTGGGTATGAAATGTTCGAGCGGAGGGCTCAAAATAGGCTTAGTGGTTAAAATTAACTACAGAAAATGTAAGGTGACTAAAAATGTTGATGCCTGTTGCCTGGTAACCGCTTTTAAAAGTCAGTGTTGAGGCCTGCATCATGTTCACTTTTTCATACCAAATTCATACAGTGTGAAAGGCACATTACAACCTTTTCAGGAATCTAGGTTGGACAACGCACGACAAGCACCATGACATCACTGCGTCAGCCTCAGAGATATGACAGTATCAGCACCATGACATCACTGCGTCAGCCTCAGAGATATGACAGTATCAGCACCATGACATCACTGCGTCAGCCTCAGAGATATGACAGTATCAGCACCATGACATCAACCATCCTGTATGTCCTGAGATAGCTACAGAAACAGGATGTGTTCATGTGAGTGCATGCCAATATCAATATCAGTGAGTGTGTGTTGCATGATTAAGTTTAAGTGTCTGCACATATGTGTGTATATGTGCCAGCACGTGTACCATCTGCTCGCCGTTATCCGTCTCTGTGACATCATCTCCAGTCGAACCCTGTCTCCTTCCATCATACCTGCAACCTGATTTGCTCACACATGCTCACCTTGAAGCTTGCTGCGCCCAAAAATACATCCCCTTCCCAATTAGTCTGATGAATCAATGTTTAATAGCGCTAAAACAAGCGGCCGGCCTGTAAACCTCCAGAGGAAATAAGGCCGAAGTGTCAGAGCCAACTCCAGCGCCTGCCCTCCCTGTTTGCCATGCTAAGCTAGCAGCCAAAAGCTGTTTGCCTGGCAGGAACTCAACATTAAACACTGACATATATTCACAGGCTGCTCGGCCCAGAATTTCTCTCTGTCATTTTTAGGAGCGTAAGCAACGACAAGGCAGTATAAACATAGGAGAATAATTAGAATATATACTATACGTACTATACCAATCTGTCATCAGGGTGGATGACGCTGTCATCTACCTGCTACCTGGCAGCTCTGTGCAGCTCCTTCAGCCACCGGCTGATTCACCCCCGGTGTGTGAAGGAGAGGTACCGCAGGTCCTTCCTTCACACACCGTATATACATTCATCCACTGTCAGGCTGCACAACCAGCTGTGCTCCCAGTAGACCACACAACACTAACACTATAAAAAATCTGTGCAATAATTAAACTGTGCAATAAATATACAGTCTGTATATATAATATTTCATTTTATTTTATTTTATTTCATTTTTAGTTATATTTAGTTATTGTGGATTTTTGTACTTTTGTACTAGTTGATATTCTTTACTGTTTATTACTCATTTCTAATACATGCTGCTTTTGTTTCTTTCTTTTTTTTACTCTGTATCTTGTGTGCACTGTCCACTTTGCTGCTGTGATCCTGTACATTTCCCCACTGCAGGACTAATACAGGATTATCTTATCTTATCTTATTTAAAATATATAGGGAGTAAACAAGAAAAGATCTCCAGGGTGAATCCAGTAATTGATTTTTATTTTTTTCCATTTAAATTGGCCCATAACTCAAGTACTAGTCCTTTTACTGTAACTGTTGCTCCCCGATATGTTGTACCATGCCCTCAGGTCAAGAAAATAAATGATTATGACAAGCAAGGGATGGAATATATTTATGAAGAGAGGCACACTTGCTAATGTCAAAAAGAAAGAATGACAGAGGGAAAGAGGGAGAATGAGGGGTTGAGGAAGTTGAAATCAGCCCGAACAGGTAGAACTAGGAGAGCAGCTTGTGTGCAAAAGATGTAGACCGTTATGACTGCAGCGTGTGGTGGACGTGAGACACCCAAAAAATGCAGCATGCATCCACTACAAAAAACACTGTATGGTGAAATGATTAGAAGTATCAGGTACATTCAGACGGAGCACACGGCAAGATGTGTAACAAAATGTATAATTAATTTACAACAACAGATAGACCAACACCAGTTTGACTTGAAACTCAAAGTGCACAATAAAACAACATGATTTGTGAGAAATAAAAAATAATTGAGATATCTTATCAAAACAATTAGCCCAACAACAGTTTGATTGATGTTCCCTGAAGTGCAAAAACAGATTAAAGGAAAATAAATACAAATAGAGATACCTGCTTGTGCAAATGAACCCTTTGTTTCTTTACAAGACCTACTGTACTGTACATTTCATACCTGCTTTTTCCATCTCTGTAAATGATTTGTCACATGCTACATTCATACCATGTCAAAGCAATTGTGAGCAATTGACTGGGAGAGCAGAAAGCGCAGGAAGCAGCCCCTAGAGACTGCATTGTTCACTACACCACACAATACAAATGTGTTGCTAGAGAAAAGGTCATGTAGTCATAAAAAAGGGGTTAATCCTCTACAGAGCTTGAATATGTTCAGTAAATGTCATTGCAGCCTGGCTTCAGATAGGCATTTCTTGCAGATAAGTTCAAATGTTGATGCGGTGGTTACTAAACAAAAGGTTAGGGGTCACTAAAAACTTTAGGATTCATCCTCTGGGGACATCCGCAGTGAATTTTCTGGAAGTGCAGCCAGTCATTTTCAAGACACCATCACCAAAGTGAACTGACATATCGGAATGACATTGGGGAGTTTGTTTGTGTGTGTGTGTGTCCGTCTTTCCCCAGGATGTTCAACGGTGCACTGCTGGTATGAAAATCACGTCGGAGCACTCCAACCACCCTGACAGCAAGCACAAGAACAGATACATCAACATAGTGGCATGTGAGTACACTCTTCATAGAACACCATATGAATGCATACTCTGTCCTGTGTCACTAGTAGACACTGACGTAAACATCTATCTCCCCACCCTCCCTACTATGGACCCA
This sequence comes from Pholis gunnellus, assembly GCF_910591455.1. Lineage (NCBI taxonomy): Eukaryota > Metazoa > Chordata > Actinopteri > Perciformes > Pholidae > Pholis > Pholis gunnellus. The sequence continues at coordinate 343,548 of NC_136529.1, read as the reverse complement.
TTTCTGGTCTTCAAGGTGGCATTTCTTTGAAGGACTAGAGATGAGAAACTGGTCAGATAATTGAATAGAACTAAATAAGACTGTTACTGTGCACACAGTGTTTACATGCCCCTAGTTTTGGGGTCAAAGTTAGTTTAAATGTTGTGAAATATCTTCACAGTATTGCCTCCGTAAATCTATGCAGCTGTGGTGCTTTGGGCAATAAATGTAGTTTTGTCCCACAGTATATCTGTTGCTGTGTTGGTAAATGGACTGCAATAAGCCGGGACAGTCTGTGGGAGGTCAAAGAGACTGTGATCAGTCATAGATTATTCTACATTTTTTGAGGCGGGATTTGATTTGTTTTAATGTTCACAGTGTGACTTAGTCAATTTACTCAAGAACTGTACTTAAGTACAATTTTGAGATACTTGTTCTTTACTTGAGTCTTTTCTGTTCATTCCATCTCCTTTTTTTACCCACATTTCAGGGGGAAATATTTGCACGGAAGACATATGACTTTTTTGTTTGTACTTTTACTTTTAATACTTTGAGCGTTTCCCCAAAACTTTCCTGATTATACGTTTTTTTACTTAAGTAACATATCCAATGCAGTTTTTTTCACAGTGTGATATATCTGAATACTTCCTCCACCACAAGTTCATAATATGAAAATGCGAGTTTGTTCACGAGCAATTCATTGTTCATTAAACATCATTAAACCACAAACCTGTTTATTAACTACAGTGTGTTGACCATTTTAAATGACTATATATAGCATGAAACTTGTTGTACTTTGACAAGCTTTGACCCATGCATTTGAGGACAGATACTGAGGTCATAGAACCAGCAGATCTAATATTTCTCTCATAAAGTTATTGCAGTTAACTTAATTTTGCTTGTAATGCATGCAGTGTCTCTGCATTGGCTACTGAATAAATCAAATGTAATTTGACAAGGAAGCTGCAATACCCCTAAACTGGCATTGTTCACTGGGAAATGAATTATACTTTGTGCACAAACTGTCCACAAATCTCTTCATTTCAAACTTGTCACAGCGTTGGCAGGGACCATATTTGGATGAGAGGGTGGAGCTGGGAAAGAGCGAGGCTAGGCAGCTCGAACCATTAGAATAGCAAATGCTAAGTTACCTGTGATATTAATTGGGATGGTAATTTTGGCTGGCAAGAAAAAGGCTTGTTTGTAATGAGAGCTAAGCTAAAAAGCCAGGTATGGTGAGCGCAGCCACCTTAGCTTTAGTCTTGCAACAAGTGCTTATTCCACACTGTATAATTTGGTTGTTCCAGATAGTCATATTTATTAGTTTTGACTATTTAAACCAGCTCCTTGTTGTTGGTTTTTACCAAATGTCACTGAAAAACACCTGGATTTGAGTGGATTGCTTTAAGCTGATTTTGGTGTTAAAAGGTGTTTCCTCTTCAAATAAGACACCTTTTACCATAGTTAACTATAAGGGAGGTTTTGCAACAAGCTCTGCAGACAGAGAATCACCAAAAAGTGTACTTCTTCTGGAGAGCATTAATGTATGTCATGGTACTAAGCTATGCTTGATCCTGAGTCCAAGTGTACATTTTGGTATTAGGGTGGTTCTAGTGGAAACACAGCTGGATCACCTGAATCAGTCGTGTTCCTCGCCTGGGAACATGAATATCCAAAGCAAATTGACCTTTGAAATTACCTTTTTAATGCTTTTTCTAAATGGTGGTATGAAAGGAAAGGTCATGTAATTACCCAAAAAGTGGATAAAGATTCCCCGGCAAGCGTGAACTTTCAGAGTTAATGTCATGTAGCCATTAGATTTGAAGATATGTATTAGTGCAAGCTTGGTCCAGATAATGGCACGAGAGGAAAGGTCATTGTGTCATTAAAATCATTAGCGGACCTCAAATATTCATTTCCTTGAGCAAGCAGAGTGCAAAACACAATCTTTTTGTACAGGTACTGTGTCCAAATTGCAGAGCTTTCTCTGAACCGAAGTGTATGTTAGTTAACCAGAAAAACCAACTGACTTCACCACTAACAATCCCCTCGTGTTGAAACACCACACACAGGCTTGGTGCCTGACTACATCAATGTGTAATGAATATTTCACACGTCTCATACAACCATTGGCTGCGTCTGAAAGCAGCTCAGCCTCGTGTTTATTAGAGTGCATGTTGTTCAGCTGTCTGTAAAAACCCACACAACCCAGTCTGACCATTGTTGCAGCCACAAAGGTTAATGTGCTTCCTGGTTGGGAGCCGGTGCCTTGGCGGAGCACCAAGTTGACAGCGTTACATGGACAGCACCGTGTTAGGGTTAGAGTTAAGGTTAGCTCTCGCTGTGGTTTCAGTCACACAAACACACTTACTGTGTTACTGCTCTGCGTTTCCCCCTCAGATGACCACAGCAGGGTGAAGCTGAGGCCGCTGCCTGGGAAGGACTCCAAACACACCGACTACATCAATGCCAACTATGTGGATGTGAGTGCTTCCACTAGGAGATGTCAAATACTGATCTGTGTCTGTGTTTGTATGATAAGGGGAATCATTTTAGAGATGATGGCGCTAGAATAAATACAAAACAATCATTTTGATGTTAGCTCAAGTTTTGGAAGAATTTTCATTGTAGTAGTTCCATGACGTCATGTGCATATACCACTTGTTCCCAAGCTAATAATCTGTCTCTTTCATCTATTAGGGTTATAATAAGCCCAAAGCTTATATCGCAGCCCAGGGACCTCTCAAGTCCACCTTTGAGGACTTTTGGCGGATGGTGTGGGAGCAAAATACCTGCATCATCGTCATGATCACCAACTTAGTGGAGAAAGGCCGGGTAGGTTCTGACACTCCCACAATTACACAGTAACCCTAACCCTAACCCAATGACCACACAATGGAAACTTCAGTACTGCTTTTGAATCATGCCACATGTTTGAGAGAATTTGTTTCAGACATTTAGACTTGTCAAACACAATGAAGAAACAACATGAAAAAATGAATAATGTCTACATTTTTATTCAGATGAGCCAGGGCCGTGGTGTGCAGGCTCACGAAGCCAACAACAATGTTATTAGTTACAGCTATGCTCTTGAAACCGTCCCGTTGGAGCGATGTCTATGGGCCGGTATCGTCCTGGTGATGAAGCTGATTATTCAGATTCCAGTGCTTCACACAGCTGTTCAAGCTTCATGGGTAGATGCTTCTCTATATTAAAGCTTTGTTTGACTTTTATCTGAGTGTCCTCTGAACAATTATTAGACGATTATTGTACTGGGCCTGGTGGAGCTGGGCTCTGGAGGCATATAAGGTGGTAAGCTATTCATCAAAGGTACAGAAAAGCAGGTGCTGTTATGTGCTACTGTGTCTGCTACTGTTCAACTGAAATGGGAAAGCCCTCTTCTTCTAAAGGGTCAGAGGTTTATACATCTGGTCACCAAATTCATTTCATTCACTTAATATGACTCTGGTTTAGCCCTGGAGGAAATACCTCGCCACAAAACAATACAGCTATTTCATCGGTTTCGTGGGAAAAGGGATCCATTAAAAACATATTTCCTGGTTCAACACAGACTTGTAAAATAGACACTCCCCCTCCACTATTTGTGGACAGATTGAATCTGACTCGTGTGTTTGTTTGTGTGTGTTTGCTCTACAGAGAAAATGTGACCAGTACTGGCCCATAGAGAACAGTGAGGAGTACGGCAACATGGTAGTAACACTGAAAAGCACTAAAGTTCATGCCTGCCACACCGTGCGCCGCTTCACATTACGCAAAACTAAAGTCAAACAGGTGAGAATAAGAGGGAAGAAGTGACACAGCAAAGTAAAGCTGGTCACCTTAGTGACCTGTTGGAGTGTTTGTACTATTCCCCACTGCAATATTCCAAACTGATCTGCTGACCATTCAGAGCAGGATATGCCCATATTTGGTTAATTAGACCTTTTTTTATTGAAGAATAACACCTCTCACAAGCTCCCGTAACTTGGTGACAAACGCAATAAAAGCATCCCTCCATCTCGCCAGTGGAGAGCTTTTAATGTGAAGCTTTATTAAATTTATTAAGTGTCCTAAATGAACTGATATGTTATGATATGATGATTTGAGATATAAATGCAAAACAACCTAACCGTACATTAAAGGTCAGTGTAATTGTGCTTTCTGCGTCTCCCCTCAGCTTGTCTTTTTTATTTTTCTCCAACTTAACAAACATTCCTCCTCTCCTCCTTCTTCTTCTTCTCCATCCAGTGTGGGAAGGGGAACCCAAAGGCGCGGGCCCAGAGTGAACGGACCGTGCTCCAGTATCATTACACCCAGTGGCCCGACATGGGTGTCCCTGAGTACACCCTGCCCGTCCTCACCTTTGTCCGCAGGTCCTCGGCTGCCCAGATGCCTGACATGGGACCCATGCTTGTCCACTGCAGGTAGTGCACTGTTCTCACTTTACTGAAGCTTCACCCTGTTCCCCGTCCACCTTTCAACCACATTGCTGTCATTGTGCACATTAACTGTTGTTCATAGAGAGTGTGGTCACTTCTGTTTGTTTACTTTGTATCAAAGGTCTTTATGGATTGTATCCTTTCTTTTTATTTGTGAAGAATGCACTTTCTATAGTGCCTCAAGAAATGCTACAATCTTATTCAATCCTTTGTGCTTTTAGGTGGAGATATTACAAATGAACTCCACACCTATACCGTTGTGCTTTTCAACCCTTACAGCTGCATATCTAAGCAGCATCTCTGAACTTGCTGTCACAGTTGCCAGCTTGTATTTAAGGGCATTTTACAGTAAGGCGGGCGCGGAAATGACTGGTAATTGTCCTCTGACTGTGGCCCCGGGGGGAATGAGTACAGAACTCTCTGCTATGATCTGCGCTGTGATCATCGATAATAACTTGTCACGCTGCCTGGCCGCTGTGGCTGCAGACACACAGCTCATTACTACCTTCTTGTACTGCACATACACACGCAGACATCCACCCGCTCATTATGCAAGAAACATTTACTCTGCTGGCCTGCTGCTTTAAAGTTCAGGACATGTAGGTACAGTAGAGGTGTTCATTGGGTCTGTGGCCATGCTGTCATCTTGTAGAAATGTACAAACTGTTCAACAAAACTTCTGCTGTTCTTTTAATTACATGCTCACCTTTTCTTAGTGTTAATGCTCGGTTCTTATCAGTAAAAAAACGCATTCCAAAAAAATTCCATCACGGATTGGGAATCGTACACAGGCTAACAAGGCCATCACGTCTTTAAAGGACATGTCAATGATTACTTCCTTATAGTCTAATTCCATTCACAGAAAACTGACAACACAATTTACAGTAATAGTCTGACGGGACAGGATAATTACATTTTAGGAGAAAGACGTCAAAACACCAATGAGACAATTCTGTCTCGCCCTGCCAACAAAAGTTGTGTGTTCATGAATCTGTGTCCTCTTTAGCGCATGGACCTGATTTGTTCTTTTGTTGTTGCTAAGTAGTTTGTGAACAGTTTATTGGGATGTGATTTTAAATGTGTTTTTTTAATCAATCATATTTTCCTCTTTTTAGATAAATTCATACATGTAAAAGGTATAAAAGATGGATATGTTTACTCAAGAAACGACTAATACAGATTTAAATCCAAATGTTGTGACTAGCAGTGAAATAACTATGTGTTCACATGTCATGTGAAAACACATTTAGGGTATCCACACATAAACCATTTCACTCATCTTTCATCTCTTGTGTTGTGCTGCAGTGCTGGAGTGGGTCGGACGGGGACTTACATCGTTGTAGACAGCATGCTGCAGCAGATCAAAGACAAGAGCACAGTCAATGTGCTCGGCTTTCTCAAACACATACGCACCCAGCGCAACTACCTCGTCCAGACTGAGGTTTGTATATCTGTGTCTGTGTGTGCCAAATGTTTATGAGACTCTTGTTGGGCAATATCATTTTCATGTTCTGTAACTGTTGCATGAAAGCATGGTGGAATTAAGCTTAGTAGCCAGCAGCTACTTAATGCAACTTATTTCTTCATCCACACAATCTTGTCCTCAGCGTTGGAAAGCACATTGCTATTGCCAGAAAATCAAATCCTCCATTAACACTGATTCAACAGATTTAGTAATATACTAAGACAGGGGTCTCAAACTCATCTTCACTCTGGGCCACATCAGCATCATGGTCGCCCTCAAAGGGCCGGTTGTAAATGTAAGACTGTGTAAATGTAACTACTCCTAACATATTGGTAAATAACTGTCTCTGCATTTGATTATTGTTTATTCAAGTGTTAAAATATTGTACATACAGTTATATAAATGTAAAAAATATATTTAAGCACATTTCTGTTATTATAACTTAAATCCTTTTTTGGCCAGATTCGGCCCACGGGCCTTGAGTTGGAGACCCCTGTACTACGGGCTTCATTTGAAGTCCAGAGAGAAGTCAGAAAAAGCTTTTGCTGTGCTGTGATTGTAATGCTATGCTGGTTATGGAAACGATAGACGCGACCCCCGCCCAGCCCTGCCCATGTTGATACATTTTCCCATTCTAGAGGCATTTTTTGAATTTCCAGGATAGTCTTTAAGTTATGAGAGTATAGACAACAAACATTTTAATGTCAGGTCAAGCAATCACCAAATACCAACAGTTTGACATTTTCATGCTGCAATGTCTTGTTCTCAAGTGGAAATATTGGCTTAAAGAAGAAATGCAGAGGGATGGTGATGAGAACTCTGTGGGTACCAAACATATACGTAGAACATTATGGCCTGCAGTAGTTATTGTTGGAACAACAGTTCATCATTTTGACGAAGGCAGTGGAAGAAAGGATAAAATGGAAAAAGCCATCAACGGTGCTTAGTCAATTGTGTGTGACTGAGGTTTAATCAAGGGGGACCATGAATATCCACATAGAATTTCATGAAATGTAGTCGGTAGTTGTTTTGCATAAACCATGAACACCCAGTAAATATCCAGTCGGTCATTTTCTGCGTTTTTTGTTATTAAGCACAGTATCAAGGGAAACTTTCCCCTCATACTTCTGCTTGAGGACGTTTTAGCAGGCATTTGCAATCATCCTCTGGGGAGCACCAATATCCACAGTCACTAGTTGTGGTAATACAACATCTTGCTCTGTACAACATACCTGCAAACTTGTCACCGTTTTGAATCAAAATATATCATCCATGTGAATCATGTAGATCCGTAGAATTTTTTATTTTGGGGGGGGTCAACTGGCTAGCCAGCGTTTCTCAGATTGGAGTGAGACGTGGAGAAAAGGTGATGTGGAGATTAGCCAACTACATGATTTCTGGTAATGATAACTTTTATGACCACGAAACATGAGGCCCAGATACTGATGAGATGATGAGGTCAAAGAGCTTCAGGAAGAGGAGGCTGTTTGTGTAGCGCAGCTTGACGCAGGACTGAGATGTGAAGGAGCTGCGCCTGGATAAAGGTGGAGCTGGGCCTAGATAAAGGTGGAGCTGGGTCTGGATAAAGGTGGAGCTGGGCCTAGATAAAGGTGGAGGTGGGCCTGGATAAAGGTCTAAACAGACATGAAGGGAGAGCAGTACAGCTGGTTTTACTGCCTTTCTCGTTTGTATTTATTTTATTTTATTTTATCTGTGTTGCTATATGACTAAAACTTTTGAAAATGCAACCTCGGTCTCAATGGATTTTGTCTAAATAAAGGTTGACAATAATAATAATAATATTGATTGAAAAAAAAAAAAAAGCTAACTAGCCAGCTGTTCAACTAGAGCTGAAATATTGGTTAATAACAATAGTTTTTTGCTTAAAGTAAATGTTGTCTTATTACTTCTCAGAGGACACCAGAATGCTACGTTTTAATGCTCATATTTAAAATCAAATTCTCCCGGGGGAGCGTGCCCCCACACCCCCCGACAGGGTCTCGGGTTTGGGTGCTTGTCACCTTTTTCACCTTCTTATGAGTTTGCAGGTTAGGTACAAGGTCTAGAAAGACAGATCGACCGTTGGAATAATGTTTCCACAATAAAGTTCTGTCACTCAACATAGTATAAACTGTAGCTAGCGTACAAAACCAAATCCAACAGTCTACCATGGACATGTCAATGAGTTTAGTGCACAGTCTCCACTGTGTTAGACCTAAGCATTGTGATAGTCTCTGGTCTCTGGCAGCAGCTTTTGTGTATTGGTTCTGTTCAGTCTTTGTATAAATGATGTATACAATTTCTCCCATGCTGCACTAAAACCTCAACTAATACCATTATTATATGTCATAACTGATACTTAAGTTAATTGCAAAATTGCAGTTGCAATGCAAATCTATGGTTTGGGCATGCCAAACAGCATCTTGCCATGCCAGCTGCTCAACATCTTTTTTGTCCTCTGTCACCATTTGGCTGATCCAGGAGCAGTACATCTTCATCCACGATGCCTTGATGGAAGCCATTTTGGGGAAGGAGACAGAAGTGACAGCCAGCCAGCTTCACAGCTACTTCAACAGCATCACGACACCAGGACACAGCGGACGGACACATCTGGAGAAACAGTTCAAGGTGAAGGGCATTTATTATTCATTATTCATTCATTTAGCTCATTTTACATTGTGACATAAAACAACAATGTGTCTCGTCATGAGTCAGGTTAAATTACCAGCTAATTATTAGTTTACTAAAAGTTAGTAAGTTGGCTCACTCCAATTAGTTTTAGTTTTTGGGTTCATAATTGAAATACCTGAATCGAGGTAACAAAACGCGTACAGTATTTCAAAGGTCTCAGATTACAGGTAACCCTAAACTCATCTGTTTGATTTGAGGAGCTTTATATATACAGGGACATGTCCTGCCTATAACAGTTCCTCAGCTGTTATCACCACCCAGCCCTGGTTTGTATTGGTTGTAGGTATGATGAGCGTAGGGAAGGTAATCCCTGTTATTTCATCACAATATCCCACGATGGAGTCCAAGGTCTGGACCTTGTATGTGCAAAACAATAGCTTTCTTTGTCATGGTCATGCATTGAGGCCTTCATGATTATAATGTCGACATTGTTATCTGCTGATTTGAGTCACTGTGTGTAAGCTTTTCCCTCTGGTCGTTATGCTTGTTTGGTTCAGTGTGTTTTTTGCTGCTCCTCTAGCTACCGACAGCGGCTTTCTGTTTTACGTCAGGTTTTATTCCACAAGTCTTCAGATGCTGTTGAAGCCTTTTTGAAGAATCTGATCTGATCTGGATGTTAATTGATTCTATTCAATGAAAGGGTTAAGGACACACAAACAGTGAGGGAGAAGTACATGTATGTCACATGATAGGCCTTTATGAAAAGAGATACAACAAAAGGTAAAAATTAGATTTTGATAGTTTACTGTGAAAATGTGTACAATTTGTACCATCCATAGTGCTTGTATTAAATGAAATAACTGTTTAATAAACAGCCACTTTCTTCTCTCTTTGTCTTTTAGTTGGTAACACAGTGTAATGCCAGATTCATGGAATGCTTCAACGCTCAGAAGCAGATCAACAAAGAGAAAAATCGAAACTCCTCCGTGGTGCCATGTAAGTCTTACACTCATGTTATCAATTTGAATTGAAACTGCCCCTAAGTGCTATTAACCAAACAGCAGAATATAATAACTGCTTGTAAAAATGCTGCCATTAGACCGTGACCTTTGAGCCTACAGTATCTGCTTTATAGAAGAATGGTTCATAGAGAATCTGATTTCTGATCCTATTTCCATTATTAAACTCATGAATGAAAGGTTCATTAATGTGGTTCTATTAGTTTCATGTGCTATGCTTTTACTTCCAGGGTTCAACATACATTTTTATGAAAAGCAGTCAATATTTGTGTTTTTGAAATATGGAATCACCCAGTAATATGTGTAAAATATGATATCTGCTGTAAATATATGCTTTTCCTGCACGTCCTTTCCACGTGTGCACGTCTCAGCTGGCTGGAGAAACTGCCCAAAAGAGGCGGGGCTATGAAGCAGTTTAGCTAATTGCTGATTAAAGATATAAATGAGTGACATACAATTTAGTCAATCAGCGTCCTCAAATAGATTCAGCTTGGGAAAAGAATAAATTCTGCCCCAGCGCAAGCACTACTCCTCCAAGACCCGTTTGAGAGGAGAAGTTTGAGGAGAAACTTCAGTCCAAAGAGCTGATCCCAGATCAGCCTGACCTCACAATCAGACAGCAGACTAGTGGGAAAAGGAAGCAGTACATGAAGCTTCTCTACTAGCTGTACATGATATATATATTATTATATGATATAATTATATTATTTTATTATATGATATATATTATTATATGATATATATATTATTATATTATTATATGATACAAATATATTATTATATTATTATATGATATATATATATATTATTATAGTATTATATGATATATATATTATTATATTATTATATGATATAAATATATTATTATATGATATATATATATATATTATTATATTATTATATGATATAAATATATTATTATATTATTATATGATATATATATATATTATTATATTATATGATATATATTATTATATTATTATATGATATATATATTATTATATTATTATATGATATAAATATATTATTATATGATATATATATTATATTATTATATTATACTGAATTCCCTGTGAGGGTGACTAAAATAAGATGTCTTTATAGATGTGTTTATCAAAGTGTTATTTACTGCTTTTTTTCATGTTGAATAAATGTTAAATATTTAACTGCAAAGTAGTAATGCGTGTTTAATTAATTTATTACTTAATTTGTTTGCATTAAATCATTCTGGGATGTTTGCTGAAATTGATTGGATGTGGCTCAGCCCTACCTAGAACATGTTCCACCAGCCTCCACTGGTGAAAAGTATTGTAATTATTCGTCATCAAATAACGGCAAAGACTTTAGTTTAGAAACATGATACTCTGTGATCAGTTAGTGTTCATGTTTTGTACAGCCATCCTAAAGGCCATGCAAGTGAGATGCCAGACTTTTTTCACAAAGTTGACGTGTCTTTGAGAAAAGACCACGTTTTATTCACCTTGCTCTCACACACTAAACTCCTGTTCCCAGAATAATTGAAATGCTTGCTTCAGCTTCTAAACTTTGTCTTTACTCGCTGCCATGTCCTCATGACTGCCTGATTGTTTCTGCACATGTGCAACTGAGAAGGAAGCAAGATGGCTCATTCCTTAAAAACTTCCATCATCAGCTCCCCAAGAAAAATATGTTTGGTTATTTTACTCCACTTGCCCGATCGAGTAAGTGAGTTGCTAGATTTACTAGCCCAACGTGGCATTCTACTAGCCCTGGGCAGGGGGGCGTTCATTATAGTTGAGCCCTGCCTACCATTTGGAATGTTCTGGTAAAATGTAATTAGTTAACTGCTCTTAGAAAAATCTGGTTATTCTAAAATGTAGCATGCATTACCTCCAGACAACCACCACGAAAACGTATTGAAAGCCTGGCTGTGTCACCATACATTTGGATGATTTGCTTTTTCAATGGCCATAAATAATATTGATGTCATTATTTCACATGCTTGTTTACATATTATTATTTGTACAACTTGTTTTCCTGAATATGGATTTTGTTTGGATTTATACTTGATCGGAACTATTTTTACATCCTATGTTGCGCTGGGACACATTTAGTCGTGGTAAAGCTCCAAAAAGAAGACCCGTGAAGTTCATAAACTACACTTAAAAGGTTTAAAGTCATAACCAAGTGCTCGTTTTTGAAGATGATTGTTTTTCAAGTGGACTCATTTCCCTCTCGCAGCCGAGAGATGTTGTTCATGTAAATGTTTTGTCGTGCATATTTGCATGCAAACAGGTTTTTATTTTGTATGTTGAAATGTATTTGAACATTTGGTAGTTGCTATCGGTTTTAAACATGTGAAGAACATATGCAGAGCATAAGAATATAATATTATAATATAATATTAAGCCTGGATATGGAGTGTTTACAGGCTGGCTGGTCTCATTATCCTTACTCAGCCCCTCTCTGTTATCTGCAGCCGTTACACAATCTGTAGACAGTCACTCGCTGTTCCACTCTACTCTGAATCACCAGCCAAGAATTATCCAGAACTGTCTTCACTTAACCAATAACAGCAAAAAGATGGATGAATGCACACATAGTGGCCTCTGTGTGATTGCTCTGTCCTAATGATGGCTATCCCCCCCCTTCCCCTCTCTCTCTCCCCGTCTATCTGTGAGCAGCGGAGCGAGCAAGGGTCGGCCTTGCACCTTTGCCCGGCATCAAAGGCACCGATTACATTAACGCCTCTTACGTCATGGTCAGCACTTCCACTTCTTCTGTCAATCATTGATCTTTCCAGTCTCCCCTTGATGTTTCCACTCAGAGCAGGTTACAGGTTATCAAGTCAAAATACACTCAGTCATTATCAATGGCGTGGTTTTTATTGTGATGCCCAAATCCCCAAATGACCTGGCAGCTCATGTTGATGTTAGCTCAACACTGCTCATTGGTAAAGTGGCAGCCTCAAAGATTTGAATTTAAATGAATGACTGTTGAGTCACCATCTATCCAGAAGGAGGTAACAGTGGTGATTGAGCCTATGACCCACTGATGAAAGTATCGCAATATTTATATATTTGCAGTATTACAGACTGTGCCGACATTCTCCCAGGGAACAACATGCTGTATTACAGTTTTACTCCTTTGTACACACACACAAATGGAGCTATGCACACAATTCCATTGGTCCAGACCTCCAAACCAGGACTGACATCTTAAGGAGTGCCACTTTAAGTTTCAGAATGTGAGGAATGTGATGATTTAAGGTTGCTATATAACAAAACCAGGGACCATGCCTTTAACAGGGTTTTCCATTAATTCAGTGTAGAAGAATGGTCTAAATCAAAGCAGCAGAGGCGCAGATATGCTGACTTTTAGTTGTGAGTCCACTTTGGTATTACACATATTGATATACAGATCTGAGATCTACAGCAATAACTTGGGTTCCTGATCGAATCTTGTTTTCTAGTAACCATGGAGACTTCGACCCAGTTTGTAATACAAGACTTCCATTAAAACTTTAAGATCAGAAACTCGGCCGAGATGACCCTGATGATTTCATGGCATTTCCTCAGAGTTGAAGCAAAGCTCCTGCAGAACCACTACATATATTATTTAACCAGCTGCGTAGTAACTGACCTTGGTGGGTAAAGATGTGGAGTTCCCCTTAAAGCTTAACTGAGAAGTTGAGAGCAGCCTTAAACCCAAAAGCCTGTAAAAAGCAGGTGGTTAAGTTGCCATGTGCTGTGAGGCGAGGTCACCACCTTGTTGTTCATGAAGAGTGTGAAATCATAGCTCAGATAACAGCAGCTCAGCACAAATTAGATGTAACCCTCAAAGCTCTGTTTAGTCCTTTAATGTGAAGCTAAATCCTGACTGCAGATGAGTGTCTGACGATGAGCTGGAGATTTACTCAGTAATGTTAACAGCATGCGTTTACACTGTTTGAAGTGTAACTCTCCCTCTAACCTGTTGTTGTTGTTTTACAGGGTTACTATCAGAGTAATGAGTTCATCATTACCCAGCATCCTCTGCCCCACACCACAAAAGACTTCTGGAGAATGATCTGGGACCACAATGCACAAATTATTGTTATGCTGCCTGCCAACCATGGACTGGTAGGAAACACACACACACACACACACACACACACACACACACACACACACACACATTGTAGTTCATCCCATCTGCCACTTTAACAGGCATGTGCACGCTTGTGTTTAAGGTATTATGAGACACACACACATCGTCTCACAGTGACCTGACTTTTATGAGGCAGGAGTTACACATACAGTCATATTCATCCCGCCAAACACACACACACATGTTCACATGCACACACTGTAGGCTGACGTCTGCCTATTGATGCCGTGTCCTCTGGGTTCTGCAGTGGGACAGCAGGACTGTTACATGGTGTAGTGACTTTAACCAATATCCATTTTTCTATCTAAATGCCACTGGGGGGTGAACGGGAGAACTTGTTCGGACGCGTGTTCCACAAACATTTCATTGTCCAATGCGCTGTCTTTCTTTCGATCCGTTGATCCATTTATTCCGGTTACATGACACCATAACAGAAACACATAGGATATTGGACTGGATAATATATCACCTGCGACTCCACATTGACCTGACAAGTTGCCCTGATACCACTAGTTGCTTTGAGACGACTAGTTGCTTTGAGACGACTAGTTGCTTTGAGACGACTAGTTGCTTTGAGACGGTCAAAAACTGTTGGCTTCCCGTCCACACACACACCTGGCTCATTACCAGGCACTTACCTAAATGCACTTTCAGGGCAATGTGCCACCCACTGATCCATGCCAGTACTGCACACAAATTCACCCTGTGTTACCCTCAAAAACAAAAGAAAACAACAAAACCACATTATGGCTCCAACACATGGTGTTTAATGTTTAAAACCTGCGGAGTAGAGAATGCAAACCTACTGTCCCACAGTGGTTTCATATGCCAGTCATTTAAGCACAGGACAGTGGTGGGTTTGGCTCAATATGAATTTAGCAAATGCATATATCAGTCGATATACACAAACAGTAAGATCAGAAGGGAGGGAATGCAGAAGCAACTTCTATGTAGCCCTGAGGGGAACTGTGCTGAATTTATAAATCAAAGTCTGTTTACAGGAGTGGGGAGGACTGCTGCAGATTTAGAAAGTTATATAAAGCCCCGGGTGGCTCCGGACTGAGCTGCATGAAAAGAGGGGCTGTGTACACAAAAGATTGTATCTAACATCTGATGTGGAAGAGTCATCCTTAAAGGACTCATCCACAATGATTGGTTGATAGGTGACCAGTCTGTGAGTTAGTATTCATTAAAACACTGGAGCGCAAATTGGATGAGATGAAGCCTATAGCAATAGTTATACCTGGAAAACCAGCGATGGCCATGAAACCAATGGGTGGTGTTGTGCATTTCATATACTGTCAGAGCACATTTTGGTTTAATTGATAATCCTGCAGACGGCTGATATATTCTAAGTTCATGAGTGCTGCAAACTGTTTTTTTCTTGAGTCATGGTAGTGCAGAGTCCTAAAGTTAGGACTGACATGCCCCTTATTTTAAGAAGTTTCTTTTAGCCTGAGGATGTGTTGGGACTACGTTCCATGATAAATTGCCTCAAGTAATGGCACTGGAATCAGCATCGGTTGGGGCTGAAGACTACAAGTTTGAAAATGTAGGAATGCATTGCTTAATTGGTGGAGTACTCACAGGACCAGGGTGCAATAAAAAGAAATAAAGCGGGATACCTCGACATGTACACATACACAAACATGTAACCACACACACCACAATGTGTCTCAAAGCAGCAAATATCTAGTTGATAGCTAGCTGGAACTCTTGAACTAACTTGAACTAACTGGAACTCTGCCTTATTGAGTGTAACCTTAACAATCTGCATGAATGGTGGAACATCCAACTGAAATGACTTGTAATAACAAAAGATATTGTACAGTAACATGGTATCCTGTGACAATGTTAATCCTGCAGGCAGAGGATGAGTTTGTATACTGGCCCAGTCGGGAGGAGGCCATGAACTGCGAGGCGTTCACTGTCACCCTCATCAGTAAAGACCGACTCTGTCTGTCCAATGAGGAACAGATCAGCATCCACGACTTCATCCTGGAAGCTACACAGGTGACTCAGTGTGTGTGTGTGTGTGTGTGTGTGTGTGTAGGTGTGTGTGTGTGTGTGTGTGTGTGTGTGTGTGTGTGTGTGTGTGTGTGTGTATGAGAGAGAGATCTAAAACATGGTCATATTGATTGAACTGCACCTATACTGACTACAGTATGAGCACACTAACACACTAATGTAGTGGAACAATAGAAGGCAGCATGAATACAGTATTAGTCATCATGTTGTAATAATGTGAAATAAAATAATGCATGCACAGACAGAAGTACTAATAACATACAAACAACTAAGTAATAACATGCTTAAGCTCGTCTCCATCCACTGCTCAGTAACACAGTGATGGTTGAGGTCTGGGTTAGTGGATGGACGGCACAGAGCTGAGCAAATCTGTAAAACTGACAAGTCTCCAACTCCAGATTAGAGAGTGAGCATGCAGTGATTCATAAATGCAGTGCAAGTTCTAGAGCGGTTGAGGACAGAATGCTGTGTGATGGATGTTTTGAGCCTCCAGAGGAACTGGGTCTGTAGATTTACACAAGACACAGGACTTTCCCTATCCTATTTTCAAAGCTGCTAGCACTCAGGTTTTTTATCGCTTGTGTGTAAATTTCACTTGAGAGCCAAACTCCCTCAGATTTGAGAACTCCTTTGTTCACATGCGTTCCCAAACTCTTATTCGTCAAGGAACGACAGCTGCGCCCCAAGATAGAATGAGTTCAACTTTTGGCACGTTCATGTGACCAGGAACAACCAATCATAGCTGGCAGATATCGTCTTATCAGTATCAGTCTACTCTACGGTAAATATATGGAGGAGAAGTTCATTATTTTATTGCAGGGCTACCCAAAACTATACCATCTGTCCCACGGACTATTTTACTTGCTTAATCTTTGGTTGAAATGAAACATCTGGTTGAAATGTCAAAGGGACAGACAAATGGAGCGGTAAAGCTACTGTGAGGGATTTGCAGTGCTGGAAATCTATGTATCGTTTTGTTTTGATTTTGTTTAGTTAAGTCAGTGAGGCTTACTGTTAAAACACCGCATCGTCTTCATCATCACAGCACAGGTTGGGGTTGCTTAGTAACGGCACCTTAGAAAGGATGAAAGTGGCATGGCTGGCGGTTTTAGACTACCACTGTCACATTTACAGAAATGTTCATTCCTGTGCCTTTTCCTTCTGAATAGATAAATGAATTGAATAAAATACCTTTTTTTTCACCAATACTTCTCCTAGCCCTATCAGAAACAGAAGCTCTCAATCTAATTGTTTTGTTTCACAGCTGAAGTAACATGGATGAGTTGAATAGAACTGTTGTAAACCAAACATCCTTTATTTAACCTCCGTCTCTCTCCATCTGTCCAACAGGATGACTACGTTTTAGAGGTTCGGCACTTTCAGTGCCCCAAGTGGCCGAAACCCGATGCGCCCGTCAGCAGCACCTTCGAGCTCATCAACGTCATTAAAGAGGAGGCAGCCACCCGCGATGGACCAACCATCATCCACGATGAGTCAGTCCCACATTTTATCTTCTTTTATACTCTGTCAGCACATCACTACTCGGCTTATTTATAACGAAGTACAGTAAATTAGAAAAGCTAAATGGAAATAGAACACTGTACGTCAATGGGTCCACTTTCTTATTACATTATAGTTGGCTATGGCAGGATGAGGGGAACTAAAGCACTTTTATGCATTGTCATGTCTTATGATATATTGATAAGCCACACAATAAAACTTCAAATGAACTGCTCTCGCACATCTGAAGAAGTAACATTAAAAAAAGAACAAAGTCTCTCCTGGCCTCGTGCAATCAAACTGCCGTTGTCTCCTACTTTAGCTTCACACCTGCTGGTTCCTAATTTACCCAGAAACCCCTTCATCTACATTAAGCCTAAAACTCCACAGACTGACAACTGAGCAATTTAGGACGAGCAAGGAAATGTAAAAATGAGGATATGTATCCACAAAACATGAAGTTAAAAGTGTGACGTGACAGTGCTGTGGTTATGTTGTAAGCCATTCTATGGAAACATGCTCTGGTGGCTGCACTATAAAAAGCTTTGACTTCCCCCGGGTGAAATGATGTTCATTAGAACAACACATTTAACACAACAGATAACACTTCCATTAAAAAGAACAATGTTTTATTGATTGCACTTTGTTACAGGTTCACAATGTTTTCCTGCAAAGAGGAATTCCATCAAGTTAAAGATGCACGAGGAAGCAATTTGTTTACGTATTTGAACACATTTCAGTCTTAATTTCAGTCTTAATTTCAGTCTTAATGCATACAATTGGTTAGCTGGATATACACAGACAATTGTGTAGTTTCTTTAAGTGAAAGTGTTAATACATATTTGAGTCAATGGAAAGAACATCAGTTTACTTTTTTCCCATCTTTTAATCAGTAAGGGTGTAAGAAATGAAATGTGTCAACTATTTAAAATCCCTTTTGTCTTTTTCTAGCTCTCCGTTGGCCACAGTTACAGAATGTCACTGTTAACTTTCACACTTGATACATTTTGGCTGGTATTCAAAAAGTTTTGAGTTTCGTTACCCAGATCTTAACATCATAGGTTGACAGAGAATGATAACTTCATTCTTAAAATTTTAATAAAATCACTGCAGCTTTAAATTACAACTCGCATTCTATTGCATATCATAACATATTGTTTTTTTAAATAATACTGTGGTTGTTTTCCCCAATATGAACTAGTTCCATCATTTCCAATCCAAGCCTAATATATTTTTTGTCTGTGAGCATAAACTGTAATTGCCCAAATAGGCAGCCTGACTATCCTGTAAGTGTAGTGAGGAAAGACACATGTTGTTTTACTTCTAAACAACAAGTGACAGCCCCTCCCACCCTGACTTCCCTCACAGGTACCCCAGGAAACTGCCCAATTAAACGTAATGAAAGTGTCTTCAGTATTGACACACATTAGTGGTCCTGAACGACGCTCTAATCCAGCAACTCTGCTCATGTTTATTCATTACAATAATGAAGATTGCTTGTCGCATCCTCAAGAAGAAAAGTGACTAATTAAGCACTTTGTGCGGTTGCTATGGTGTGGGCCGGCTTGCAGCACCTAAGAGACTGTCAGTTAGAGGCTCGTCCTAATTGTCTGCACGCTCATTATCCAGCCAGGCGTGGGTTGTTAGCAGGGGTTTCCGCTGCGCTGCTGACAGGGCTGCTAATGGAAGAGGAGACCCTTTACATTGTGAAGGCGTTCTCTAGGGAGCCTCACGCTGGGCCGAGCTGTCGTCCTCAGGTGGATTCACTAGCTAATAAATCTTTAATCTCAGAGGAGGTTTCCTGACTCTGTGAGGGTCTTCACTCCCAGGCTGAGCTGCTGTCTTGGACAACTCAAGATATGATTGTGGAGATATGATGGTGGAGATATGATGGTGGAGATGATCGTGGAGATATGATGGTAGAGATATTATTGTGGAGTTATGATGGTGGCGATATGATGGTGGAGATATGATGGTGGAGATATGATGGTGGAGATATGATGGTGGAGATGATCGTGGAGATATGATGGTAGAGATATTATTGTGGAGTTATGATGGTGGCGATATGATGGTGGAGATATGATGGTGGAGATATGATGGTGGAGATATGATTGTGGAGATATGACTGTGGAGATATGATGGTGGAGATATGATGGTGGAAATATGATTGTGGAGATATGATTGGTGAGATATGATGGTGGATATATGATGATGGTAGAAATATGATGGTGGAGATATGATGATGGTAGAGATATGATGGTGGAGATATGATTGTGGAGATATGATGGTAGAGATATGATGGTGGATGATGGTGGAGATATGATGATGGTAGAGATATGATGGTGGAGATATGATGGTGGAGATATGACTGTGGAGATATGACTGTGGAGATATGATGGTGGAGATATGATGGTGGAAATATGATTGTGGAGATATGATTGGTGAGATATGATGGTGGATATATGATGATGGTAGAAATATGATGGTGGAGATATGATGATGGTAGAGATATGATGGTGGAGATATGATTGTGGAGATATGATGGTGGAGATATGATGGTGGAGCTATGATGGTGGAGATATGATGGTGGATATATGATGGTGGAGATATGATGATGGAGATATGATTGTGGAGATATGATTGGTGAGATATGATGGTGGATATATGATGATGGTAGAAATATGATGGTGGAGATATGATGATGGTAGAGATATGATGGTGGAGATATGATGATGGAGATATTATTGTGGAAATATTAATGTGGAGATATGATGGTGGAGATATGATGATGGAGATATTATTGTGGAAATATGATTGTGGAGATACGATTGTGGAGATATGATTGTGGAGATGATGGTGGAGATATGATGGTGGAGATGATCGTGGAGATATGATGGTAGAGATATTATTGTGGAGTTATGATGGTGGCGATATGATGGTGGAGATATGATGGTAGAGATATGATGGTGGATGATGGTAGAGATATGATGGTGGAGATATGATGGTGGAAATATGATGGTGGAGATATGATGATGGTGGAGATATGATGTGGAGATATGATGATGGTGGAGATATGATGATGGTAGAGATATGATGGTGGAGATATGATGGTGGTGGAGATATGATGGTGGAGATATGACTGGAGATATGACTGTGGAGATATGACTGTGGAGATATGATGGTGGAGATATGATGGTGGAGATATGATGATGGTAGAGATATGATGGTGGAGATATGATGATGGTAGAGATATGATGGTGGAGATATGATGGTGGTGGAGATATGACTGTGGAGATATGACTGTGGAGATATGATTGTGGAGATATGATAGTGGAGATATGATGGTGGAGATATGATGGTGGAGATATGATGATGGAGATATGATTGTGGAGATATGATGGTGGAGATATGATGGTGGAGATATGATGGTGGAGATATGATGGTGGAGATATGATGGTAGAGATATGATGGTGGAGATATGATGGTGGAGATATGATGATGGAGATATGATTGTGGAGATATGATGGTGGAGATATGATGGTGGAGATATGATGGTGGAGATATGATGGTGGAGATATGATGGTAGAGATATGATGGTGGATGATGGTAGAGATATGATGGTGGAGATATGATGATGGTAGAGATATGATGTGGAGATATGATGGTGGTGGAGATATGACTGTGGAGATATAACTGGAGATATGATTGTGGAGATATGATAGTGGAGATATGATGGTGGAGATATGATGGTGTGGAGATATGATGGTGGTGGAGATATGATGGTGGAGATATGATGGTGGAGATATGATGGTGGAGATATGATGGTGGAGATATGATGGTGGATATATGATGGTGGAGATATGATTGTGGAGATATGGCTTTGGAGATATGATGGTGGAGATATGATGGTGGATATATGATGGTGGAGATATGATGGTGGAGATATGATGGTGGATATATGATGGTGGAGATATGATTGTGGAGATATGATGGTGGAGATATGATGGTGGAGATATGATGGTGGATATATGATGGTGGAGATATGATTGTGGACATATGATGGTGGAGATATGATGGTGGATATATGATGGTGGAGATATGATTGTGGACATATGATGGTGGAGATATGATGGTGGATATATGATGGTGGAGATATGATTGTGGAGATATGATGGTGGAGATATGATGGTGGATATATGATGGTGGAGATGCACACTAACCACAGCCCCTGTGTGTCTCCTCAGGTTGGGAGCAGTGTCGGCCGGCATGCTGTGTGCCCTCACCACACTGTCTCAGCAGCTAGAGAGCGAGGGCGCCGCCGATGTCTATCAAGTGGCCAAGATGATCAACCTCATGAGGCCAGGAGTCTTCACAGACATTGTGAGTCTGACCATACACCTGAGAGGGGTTCTGCTTGTTCAGAAGTAAATTAGCAATGAACACAAAGCTGATCAAGTGTATTCTCAATACGTACATTAATTACTTTTGAGTGTACTGCAATTCATTTGTCAAATCTTAAAGCAATTTGTGAGAAGATACTTTAGAGAACAGTAATTGTAATATGTATTGTCATGATTCATCCAAAAAATTGTATCACTAAGTAATTGCAAATAGATTTTTATAAATATAATAAAAGGAATAATAGCTTTTGTTTGCTACACTATGATGGAGCAACCATGGTGAAAATATGTGTCTGTTGTGTTTCATAACTTGAAAGATAATTTGCTTTACTGACTGACACTGAATGGTTTATTGTGAGGTTCCACATGCCAGTTTGCACAGATTTACTGAAAGTTAGAAGAAAATAGCATCTCTTAGATAAATCTAGTTTGGTATGGTGATGTCATGATAAACAATAAGACAGTATCAAGGCATATGGCAGATTTACATCCACATTGAGCAAACGATTTTTTTGAGCTTCGATGGCTCGAAGAGGAAGATTGTCATGTTCTCACCTGTTCTCCTCTGTCTGTGTGTGGTGGCTCCACAGGACCAGTACCAGTACCTCTACGAAGCTCTGCTCAGCCTCGTCAGCACCAAGGAGAACGGCTTGTGTTTTCTGACCAGGGACACTAATGGGACCATGGCGTCCATGTCCGACCAGTCTGACCAGGCAGAGAGCATGGATTCACTGGTCTGAGAGAGGCCCTTTGGGGGCCCGGAGCTGAGCTGAGCTGAGCTGAGAGTCTTGTGGGTCCAAACCCCCTGCGAGGTCTCTGAGCCCACAATGGAGGCACTTAACTTTGTAAACTGTCAAGGAACTATTATGAACAAGACTTTTTGAGGCCTTTTTGCCAGACTCTTGGTTAAAATGAATAACCTGATTACTTTTTTACACTGATAAAAAGTTTTTGATATTTATTTTTTTCGCCATTTTATGTCTTAATGTTCTCCTACTGAAGGGTTTGCACCTGCGTTTTTGAGTTTCACGACGGCGTCGGTAGGCAACAAGAAACACTTTTCTGTCTTTTCTTGTTTGCACTATATAATGTCAGTGTTACTGCCTATACTAAAGCTGACTCACTTGGCTTTTCTCCAATTGAGCTCTGATTTTTCCTTTTTGACATTCCTTGGCTGTGGCCATTATTAAATCAACTGCTTCTGTGAAGGACATTCTTCTGCTGCCACCTACCAGTTGATTTAAGACAGTGGACAGAGGAAGGCACATAGTCTCCGCCTCAGTGACAAAATGCTGTTCCACTTCAGCTCAGTGTGACCTCCTCTGCCCTGCTCATCGATAGTACTCATACTACCACTCATTTATCACAAGAACCGAGATCTTGGAACCTATTGCCACAGACAAGTAGTGCTTGTTTTTTTAGAAGTAGTTTCCTCTTCACTATTTCTTTTTTTTTGCCTTGTTTTCTTGTCATGCTCCCTCTTATTAGCGAGTCACACCCATGTTAGAATACCTAAGGTGGTGTAATAACTGCAACTGTGAAATTTTATTATTTTTTCTTTGTATAATTCATATTATGCTTTTTAATATATGGAAATACTGTATGTATACATATATAAATATATCCTTATCATAATAACTTTGTACATGTCCTTTGTGGTCTCCCGCCTCAGGCCGGTTGATTTACCACTCCAGTACTCACAGCTGATTCACAGCCATCTGAAAGTGGACTCCCTCGGTCCTCTACGTTCTTGTATGCTGCTATGTCATCTGAACACAAATACACAAATACAAACACCACCGGTGATTCTACATTTGAAACAAAACAAACGATGCAACAATATGACATTGCCTCTTTTTGAAATTTACATTTTTTAAGTTGTTTTTTTTCTGTCATGAGTTCATCCTGACAGACGAGCACGGATTAAGAACACAGAGGCCTGTATGTGGAGCTCTTACATCCTCACATGCACCTGTGTGTGTCTTTACAGGGTTGAATCAGTGTGATCCACAGGGGTACAGCAGACTCAAAAACAAGCTCTATGCAACAAGTTGGTGTGGTTTTAGAAATCTGAAACAGGGTTTAAAATAGTCTTTGGGTTCTCAGTGTTAGTCCAGTCCGGATTGACTAGTCTCGCCACAGTGGGTTGAGATTTTAAATTCGTTTTTATCTTTTGTCATATGGACAGAGTAAACACTGCTAAATAACCCTCTTTTTCTGCTTGAAAGGGTCTTCATGTTCTCGACATGATATACTACATCTTTGGTAATGCATGTGGTACAACCATAATGTGTAATTACTCACAATGAGCTGTTACATTTAATAGGGTTTGTTATGAAGAGCTGGAGTTTATTAACACACATGTTTTTTGATTTATCTATTTCTGATTTCATTGAAATTTGGAACGTTCTCATCGTCCATCTGCACGGCCTGTACCAGCCCCCATATATTGTGTTTACAAAATGGTGGATGAAAGTTAATGCTCAGGTGTGGCTAAATTTCACAAAAGACTGCAGTGATAGAGTAATATGTCTACCAAGACAAAGCATTTGCAGTAGCATTGCAAATGCTCCCAGTCACTGTTATAATGTCCCAGAATCAACCAACGCTATTGTCTCACGTCAAGTTAGTAAAAGTCGAAGACATTCAGTAATCAAACATTGCTTTGTAAGAGTATTGACATGTTTCTTTAGTTAAATGCCTCATGATTCCTATTACATTATTGTAAATGTGTTGAAGGTAAAGGTAGTTCTTGCTTTCCTTCTTTACTTTGATAATATGACAAGAAAATGAAACGTGATTTGATAAGAAATGTAATCAATAAGCAGGTCATTCATTGAACTGCATTGCCACTTCCAACCCTACTCTGTGAATGTTGTTGACAAATTCTATGAAAAGGCCAAAACCATCGAGATAGAATAGCACTAGAACAGACATTGAACATTAGAACAGACATTGAACTATTTTCCGTGGTCACAAGAGAAAATGGTAATAGTTGTTAGTTGTCATGGCGACAGCACACGTCAGTGGGCCAGTAAATTCTTGTTGCAGCTCTGGGGACAGATGGCTGGCTAGTTCGTCAGCTAGGTAGTTTGTCCTTCTCTGGAATGGCGGGGAGTGAGGCAGAGCCGTTAGACCCAGCACTGCTGCTGGCCACCAGCCCGCAGTTCAGATAATTTCCACTAACCAGGATGGCAGAATTAGAAAGCTAGCTAACGCACCATGCTTTAATGCTACACCGGTTTCAGAAAATGAGCCGAACAAAGATGTCACTTGTCATGTTTTCCTAGGGTGTGCAGATGAAGCATTGAGTTGTTAAATTTGACTCATTTACTCTGGTTCTCTGTGATTTGTAATGTTACTTGCCATAAGCAAGTTTAGTTGTTATGGAAGTTAGCTCGCCACAACGCTCGCAATGGCAATGATATATTATAATTTTGAATGTCTCATCTACTCCTTTTCTATTACTCAGACCAAAATCAAGAATATGTTAGTCTATATCTCAATACTTAGAATCAGATTCCCCTACCCTTTCTGTGGAATCTTTATTTCTAACTCTAATTATTGACAGCCTTATCCTTTGATTTATAACGAGTTTGCAGCAATTGCCAAAATACACACTACTCATTAACCATGTGGCCTGACAAACCATTTCTCCTCTCAATAAACCATTCATAAACACTGAAACATAAGGCTGTCACCTTACGCAGGTGTTTTTATCAGCGGTTTCTAGACACAAGCATCCCTAATGCCATTTAAAGCCAGATTTTTGACCATGTCTGCTGTATCTGCCATCGTACACAGACCTGAGAGGCTCATTTCTAACATGTCACAAACTGGACAGCAAGCGCTCTCTTTAACAACGTTGTCCACTGTGTATTATTAAAGTGGTTGACTAGCAAAAACAGATGGAGGTCGGTTCCAGATCCGGGTTTGCTGACGGAAGTCTGATCACCCGCTCCAACCTCCCAAGGCCTTTTGTACATAGTTTCCGTTCCTCACCCCCTTTTCTCCGGAGGTGTATTCTTTAGTGGTTTTGTGGCCTACAAGCAAAGAGCAGAGTCTGAATTGTTCCCTGCTTTAGCTGCAGTAACCTCTTACATGCACACATATTTACACACACATATTTCTTTGACATGAGGATGTTCTAATTTTGCAGCTGATTTTAGTGATATTCTGTGCCGTCGATGGCGTGAAATGAAAACTTGTGGTTTTGCATTTTGAATGAAAATGTGAAAAAAAAAAATTTTCACAGAGCACAAAACAGATAATGTGTTGAATGCGAGGGGGGCAAATGTATTTTGATCTTTTCAAAACACTTTACCAAAGACTTGAATCCTTCCTGTGCAGAAAAAGATGTTGTGCAAGCTTTTCTCTCTCTTGCCGATTCCTCTTCCCTCTTTCTCCACCTCACACTATATCTGTATTTGTATCAGTGTCCTTACAGAAATTTGCTTCAAAGTCTCACTTGAGTATCTGTTTGCTTTAACTCCAGCATCAAAGTTCTCACATGCTTTTATTGTTATATACCATCATTTGTGATAAAGAGATCCATCTAAAGATAAACTGAGCAGACAGAGGAGCATTAAAGATACAAAGCTTTTCTATTTCTGTTTTCTCCTTTTGAAATGGGAGCCATACGAGCTTAATCTCTAAATTTGACAAAACATGTTCTGTTTCTGGGGCTTTTCTTTCTTTTCTTTTATGAACCACACACTTTCCATGAAGAAAGCTACAGTATCCTACTCTCGCTGCTGAGCAAACTTTTAACATGCTAGCTAGCTGATAGCGTGCTAGTGCTAGTCAGTCAAAGTAGCTTTGCCGTACTAGATGGCTTGCCTAAGTCGCTAACAGGACAATACGTTAAGGCGGTTAACTCAAGGGAATGCTATCTACACCTGACATGCGGCGTGGCTCCGACAGAGCGGAGTGATATAAAATTGAATGGTGTGTCAAGCTAACGTGATAGCTGCCTCCATTTTGGATCTCCAATCCTTCAAAGCTTAGGACTGTCAAGACAATATGCAGCTGCTTAACAGCATGGATTTGATTTGCATGTCGAATGTACTGATCAAGTGAAATGAACATGATTTCTGAATTCATGCTCTTGTAAATGCTGGTGTGACCGAGCCCTTCAGATGGTCATTCTGTCATTTCTTTCTGCCCTCATATTTAAACTATTCTGATCATCATGCTCATTCCGAATGAAACGTGTTTTGTGTAGCAACAAGCACACACACACACACACACACACACACACACACACACACACACACACACACACACACACACACACACACACACAGCTGTACTGTCAATAAGAAATGTACATATATTGTGTTGCCTCTGTAACTCAGCCCTTCTCTGGAAACAGTATGTACTGACTGTGTCAGAGAAGATCTTTCACAGATTTTGAAATTCCATCCCAAACGTAAGTCTTTTACCATATCTTGACGTAACATGTACCACAAAGCTCTCACAAGGTTTTTCAATCTGACACACGTCTGGTCTATCACAAACTTGTCCAATCTGTTCCTTTGGAATTCACTCAGTGTTGCTGTTTGTGGAAGCCAGGTGTCAGTGCATCCAGCTTGTGGTCATCATCACACTCCAGTTTCCAGCTTCACGCCCTCCATTAATGTTCAGGCAGTGATTGTGATATTACGATGTTATTCCCTCTTCTTTAGATTGTTTTTGCTTTTTTTTTTCGCCCTATGGAGGCTGTGATCCTGTTGCCAGGCGTGAGCAATAGAATAGCTCCCTCACGAGGTAATTTCCTCACCATTGACCCGTTTCGGAAAGGTGGCTGTCCCGTTCTCTTTTGTAACATGAAAGACAAAAAGTTTTTGTTTTTTTATTTTGTTTTGTTGAAAGCTATATCAAAGCATTATATGATAGTGTTATTTAATATGTAAATGGTATTGCTATACATAAAATAAAATATGGGTTTTGATGTAATTTTCTGAAATCATTTGTGTGGTAATATTTTTTCCTACAAGCTCTGTTGCTGTTGAACATCCAGTGAGGTTTAAGCTCTGGTTTGTTCCACCAACTCCTAAAAAGAATATTTGACTTGCTTTAGCGTAACAAATGTTTTCCCTTTGTTACCAGCTACTTGTTTCTAATTTCATTTCACGGGGACATTACTGAACCCTTTTATTTAAATAGACATTTATTCTCATGTTATTTGACTGACAGATGACGCCTCCATTGTTGTTTAAATAAATCATTCACTACTTAGTAACGGGCTGCACATTATGAATCTGCTCCTGATCAAACTGTTAAAAGGGAAATTCTGGACATAAATGAAAGCTTTTGCTAATGAAAACATTGTAGGCCAAACAATGGGGAAGATGAGTACTGTAAATCCTTGGGTCTGATTGGCTGTTGCTACATGTGATTAATCATGTGATCCTTTAAAGGAGCAATATACAACATTGAGAGCATTATTTTTTATCATCTGTTGGAAGAGTTGGAATGTCTGCGAAATTGTGAGTTCCTTCTACACGGACTGCCATGATCTGTTGGGGTTAATATTGCTATCCCATAGTGCTGCTTCGCAGAACAATAAAAGAAAATGACAAAAAATTAAAATGTAACCTTGAAGGACTCACGCGTTGTGGCAACAAGCTTTGGGTCTTTCGTAAGACTGCGCCTGCAGGATGTGAACGTACTGAAACGTCTTTATCTGACTTTGCATCTATCTTGTGGTGTGGCGGACAAGCATAGCAAGGTCTATCTCAGGCTGCATTCACACATACAGTTCCTCTTATGTGAGTGGACAAACACACACACGCATTTACATCCACACGCACACACACATACCTCCACACACACACACACACATGCAACAACACACACGCATCGAGGTTAACTCAAGGTTACTGTGTCTTTCTCAATTAAATTTAGGATGGTTGATAGTACAACCTTATAGGCTTTGCATATAACGAGAATACTCAATTAATTAATCGTATGCTGGGCAACAAGTTGTATTATGGTTTGTGTATATCTCTTATGGTTTATATCAATCCCTGTGAACTGTTACAACTTACTGTTAAGAATATATGTCCGTATAAGGGCATAAACCAGTGAGCACGGGGTGTCAATAAGTCCAGGGTCATGCCGTCATGTTGAAACAAAAGTACATCAATGACACGTCAACCTGCCCATAGGATAAGAGGGAGGGAAGTCAGAATTCCCCTCTCAAGGGTATAAATAATCTTGATTTTAAGACAATCGGGGCAGTAGTTGGGGAGGTGGACTTTTAGTCTTTAGAAGACATGATTTAGAGGTTTCAATTTCTCCGGACTTTTGAAACTCTGTGTCTCACTGAGTCTCAGGGGTTTTTTACATTCTTTTTCGATTTGTTCTTTACCAGTGTCGAAAATAAATAAGTGAACTTTTAGTACTTTTTCGACGACTCCTTTTTCCTGTCCCATCAGTGACATCGAGCCTCAGAGAGAGAGGTATCCTCCCAGGGGAGAGAACCCCCTGCCCTTGCGGTAAGTTGCAGGACCTCCAGCACGGCACATCACTGATTGCATCTTCTGCAGAAACACACTTATACATACTAACATCTGTTTCTAAAAGTGAGAGAGAGATCCGTAGAATACCTGCTTCGAGCTTCATATCTGTTAGGCTCTGAACCAGGGGTAGTAAATCAAGAATATCTTTAACCTCAAAAAAGGGAAAAATATTACATTGAATATCGGATTGATAATGATTTCTTAAGTAATTGAATGTTCAGATTAAATTGAGACTTGATCGTAAACTAGATACTAAAAGTATGATAGTAAGAGGATATATATAGGATATATAAGTACATCAAATTAACTTAATTTAATTAACTGGTAAAGTTAAGCAAACTTGGATAAAAAGTTAAAATCTTAAACACAGAAGGCTGACAGCTATCCGAGCTTATAAGACATAAATCAATGAGCGATCCTAAAGAGGAAAAGACCCGCGAGCAACGACTCGTGCTCATATTGGTGATTTATTACTTTTTGGTGAAGGCAGCTAGACGTCGGGGATTCTCTTATGCGGAGTCCACACCGAGGCAACAAATTAGGCCAGGTGGGTGAATCATATAGAGAGAGAACAGGGCTCCAGCCTCCCTCCCCCCTCTCGCAGCCTCTTCCTGCACTCGGGGGCACTCACAGAGGGCGACCGGTCATCGGGACAAGAGCCTCGTTGATCCGTGGTCACCCTGGCGGGCAGATCGGGGTCTGTCCGTCACCGGCGAGATCCTAGTCGCATGCGCGCAGACACACAGAGGGATCCTCGTTCACTCCTGTCCGTTTCAAACAGGAAGCCTCTTTTTATTTTAAACAAAATTTTAGAAATAATTATAAGAATTGAAAATTTTAATTAATTCTTATTTAGTTTATTGAAACATTTTAATTAATTTTTATTGATTAGTTAATTAGTTTTAATTAATTTTTATTTTAATTTTAATTAAAAAAAAGAAAGAAAAAAAATATATATTTTGAATTTAATTTTTAAACAAAAGGCGCGCGGAAGTCACCGCTACGCATCATACATCAAACAGTTATGATCTATGTAAAGATATAGTGGAGTATAATGTCTACCTGAGCAGAGAATGAAGTCTCTCTCCTTGTGTGTTTGTTATCGGAGCTTCTCTTTCATGCTTAAGTGAAATCCTTAGACGTTTAATAAATAGGGACCCAGGACTGAATTGGAACATTTTATTTATTTGTAAAAATGAGGAAATCCTTAAGAAAAGTAATTTTCTATTACACACTTGTAGTGCACCTGTATAGTATTAACAATACGGTTGGCCAGGGCAGGTATGTATAGAGCCACTCAAATGTAACTCCTCATATGAAACAAACAAGATCGGGGAATGATGGATTCAGTATGAATACAATCAGATGTCCACACAGTAGTGTGTCTCTTCCTAATGTTCATTACCCACATTTATATTTATCACATTAGCTGCTGAGCTAAAAAATGTAATAAATCTGGTGAGTTTGAAAGACAAACGATTTTAAATATATAAGATTATCAGTAAGATCCATACGGAAATAACATGGGTGTGGTTGGACTGTGGGAACTAGCATTGCTAGAGGGATAACACCAGTGCTTTATTATGCCCTTCTATGGTAGCCCTGACTGCAACACACTGCAAATTCAGAAAACGTGCAGCATTTTAAAAGAAGTGCTGCAAATAGAGAAAACAAAAAATGTGGCACACAACAGAAACAGTTTCCAGGGGACAGTAATTGGAAAACAGTGTCATTAAACCTTGCCGCTATCCCAGCACTCACCTTTCCTCTCTGCTAAATTATGTATTTTACCAGGTAGAAAGTAAACAAGACTATAACCAACAATATTTACTGAGTTTAATCAGATTGCTGTATGCAGCTACACAAAGAGGCAAGCTTGTGATCAGAAGTTAACGTGTCTAGCCACGTTTCACATTCACAGCAATGGGATGTGAATTTCGGGATGACTGAGCCATAAGGCTGTGATGACAGCTTTTGTGATGCAGCCGAAACACATCACCTCTGGCAGCCAGCTATTGGCTGATGCAATGCACTGTTAACACTCAAATCAGCGTGCCCCTTCTGACAAATTGATTCCATAGCTCTGTGCGGCAAGTAAACAAAATACAGTACCTACAACATTGTAAACAATACAGTATTATAAACATGTTTTTTCAACAGCTTGTATTAGTTAAATACAAAACTTTTATTGATAATTTTAATCTTTTCTGAAAACGTCCTGCCTTTTTCTGCCCTGATTCTTCCCCCATTAAAATGTGTATGACTAATGCACGCTCTGTAGCGAACAAGGCTCACATTTTAAATAGCTTGTTCACAAGTCATAATTTGGCTTTCTTATTTCTGAATGAAACCTGGCAACGGAATATGGAATGCATCCATTTAAATGAACTATGCCCTGTGGACTCTTCTTATATTGAGACTCCCCATTTGACAGGCCGAGGTGGAGGTCTGGCCGTGGTCTAGAAGAATCAGTTTTCCAACCAACTGGGGAGCACAGAATCTTATACTACTTTTGAACTACAGCTGACTAAAGTGGGTCGGCTAAAGCAGTTTTACTGTATTTTAATTTATCGACCACCAGGTCCAGCAGGTCAGTTCTTATCAAATTTCACAGACTT
This sequence comes from Pholis gunnellus, assembly GCF_910591455.1. NCBI lineage: Eukaryota > Metazoa > Chordata > Actinopteri > Perciformes > Pholidae > Pholis > Pholis gunnellus. The sequence goes on along the minus strand of NC_136529.1, from coordinate 311,815 downwards.
TCTGACCTTTATTATCAAGCTAGATAAAGTGTTATTGGTTGGTGATTCTGCATATCAATGACACTACAGATTGTACAGCCACTGAGTTTCTTAATACAACTGAATCTTTAAATGTCACGCATGTTTCCGGCGCCACTCACAGGGGTGGTCACACCTTGGACCTTGTGGTCTCTCTGGGTCTTGATATTGATCATATCCGTTGTGAGGACCTACTGATCAGTGATCATAAATATATTTTCTTTGATCTCTCTGTAAATGCTGACTCCTTGTGTCTTAAACGAACATTCCTCTCCCGCATTATTACTCAGAGTACAGCTGATCAGTTCTCAATGCACTTCTGCTGTGATATTAACACAAATCTCAACGGTGTTGAATTTTTAATGCAGATGTTTAATGAGCATTGAATCGCATTGGTGACAAAGTATGACAAAGTGTCGCCTTTTAAGGTGACAAAGTGTCACATATTTCAAAGACCTCAGAGTGTCTTTTAATAATGTAGTAAAGGAAGCTGGAACTGCTAATATAAATAAATTTCTTCTTCAAAGAGAAATCTTCAGATTTTGTTTGACACAATTAATACAATTGTTTCACCGTCTGTCTCTACATGACCATGCTCTTCTGTTGATGATTGTATCAACAATTTATCATCATCATTTATTAGGTAATGGCTATGAGGTCCGATATTCAGCCTGGGATTTGTTCCTCTACCTGTAGCTCCTCTTATTCTCCTTCTGTTCTGGACTCTTTGCAGCCTATCAGCCTTCAAGACCTGATGGACTTAATTAAGAAAACAAAGCCATCATCTTGCCCCCTGGATGTTATACCATCCTCTCTAGTTCTGAAAGTTCTGCCAATTATTGGCCCTGCTGTGACATCTATCGTTAATTCCTCATTGTCTACAGGAAGTGTCCCTTCCTATTTGAAGCATCCAGCCTATATTAAAGAAACCCAACTTAGATTTTATATAACTTTTCCCATGAACTATAGGGCCTCTGCTATTTTCTTTAAATTTGTTACCTTTAGGACAGATTATTAAAAAGTATAATGTTGTGTATGTTGCACCTCCTGAAAAAGGGGGATAAATAATCACGAGAGTGATGTGATGGTTTTTCCTCAGCAAGAACTTTACTGCGATTCAGTTTGTACAAAAATACAATCATTGACACAGGAAGAAGTTTACAGGAGAGTAGAGAGAGCATACGCTATTTATGTTAAACACTATTCAAAGAATTACTTGAGATATTTCCCCGAGCACAAACTAGCTTAAACTCAGTACTGTTAAAAGTCTTAAAGTGAATAAAACATATTATACAGATAGAAAAATATATATCACTACTAAATATTACCCTCTGTGTACATGTCAATTCACAAAATAGTGGCAGTAGACGCAGCTACTTTTACACCGTCAACACGTGGGAACTCACGTACACACACACGCACTACAGTACTCTCTGTAAAACTTAGCTCTTAAGTACCCAAAAATGTAACAACATTCTCTTAAAACATATGACATGTTAGCAGATTCATACAGACATGGTAACACTGTTTAAAATCCACAACATACCTGAAAAAGGGGGATAAATAATGACGAGAGTGATATGATGGATTTTCCTCAGCAAAAACTTTACTGCAATGAGGAAAAGATCACGGTTTCCCCGAGGTATGTGGGTGGAGACTAAAGCAATCGATCTCAGACTCAAGATCAAGACCACTATGTAGATCACAGTTTAACACTATGCATCTCAAACTACACAATACAGAACAAAGCAAACAATGCAAGAAAACACAATCTTATTATTTGAAACATGTATTCATGTGTGATGAGTTAACCCTAAGCAGCCTATTTTGAGGCCTCTGCTCGAAAATTTCATACCCATACTGAAATTAGCTTTTTTCTCTAACTACAAGGTCTATTTGAATAATTTAAATGGCACGATAACACAAAAGAATTTGAGCTTTGTTAAGATGTGTACATATCAGTGTATGTTACTGGTTCATGCTAAATGAAGATAACACACAGCTCAAATTGAACATTTTCAGGTTCGCCTGGAAAACAAAAGCACTTTTATTGTTGATTTGTATTTGAAATAATGCAGCAGTAAGCCTAAAAAACTCCACAATCATAGTACAACATGTCAGTAGTCTCTACATACTGTTTTTATACTTTGATAAAGTGAAAGCACAATAGAAAAATAGAGGCTTTTGTACGGAAAGTTTGGCTAAGATCAGGCCAAATTCTCATTTTGGATGCAGCTGCTCCAGGTCTCCCATGCTAATTTTATATACTATATAACTATATATTTCACTTGTTTTATCACTAAAACAATAGTTCAATAGTTCAATCTATCTAATACAGCAGTTTGGCATCGTTTTGAGAGCCTGGGCCCTCTATAAACCTGTAAAACATGGGTCACCCTCGTCTGAGTTCCAGTTTTACAGACTACAATTGAACCTTACAGAGCCTGTGATTGGCCGATTTGCGCATACGAAACAGATTTGAATTCAGAAGAGGCTTTGAGTTGATTGACAGAATTTTAAGCCTATAAAAATACAAAAACATGAGGCACGCCCCCAAGAGTCAAACCCATTGGCCAAAACTGAAAAGATTATCCCTTCTTCATAGACGCTTGCAGAGACTTTTTTCACAGAACGGAGAGAGAGAGACCGGGAGCACATGGCTGCAAGGATTAATTAATTTTTGCTGCGATTTTCATCCAGAAAACCATCTCAAGGTGTGAAGCGTTTCAATTCTTTTGCTGTTTGGCTGTGTTGATCTGTGGCAGAAGAATTTGGAAGATATTGTTGGATTCAGTGTGGAGTCCTCGTGCTCTCTGATATGCAGTTTGTCTGTGAAAGTGCCGTAGTTTTTGGCCAGTAACGGAGAACATAGCTCGCTGTCTCCTGGCTAAAAATAGGTGAAATTGTGGTAGTACTTGTAGTATGTTGTAGTACTTTGTGTATATATATGTTTTTGAGTGATTAAAATAGCTTACATGGTCCATTTGATCAGAATTTCTTCGTTACGTGATATGTCATAAAAAACACTTTTATGCGTTCTCAGAAGTACTTTATACACTCTGTCGCCCCCCGTCTAGGACCAAATTGGGTCCCGTTAGGGGTTAGAGGGTTCGTGGTTTCAGTAAATCGTCATAAATCTATGAATGATCCTCTCAATCACATCACATTCAACACAATCGACCATGAAATTACTATTTTCCTTAACTTATAAAAGTGCATGTTTTCCAACTTGTCACACCATCATTTATATAATTTGTATAATTTATATGCAGACGATATTCAACTCCGTCTTTCCTTCAAACCCAGTGAGGCGTTCCCATTATCTAGGCTCCTGGACTGTGTCAATGCTATTGGAGACTGGACGGCAGAAACTGCTTACAACTCAATGCTAATAAGACGGAGGTTCTAGTTATTGCACCAGATGAAGTTGTTCCTACGATCAAGCAGAGTCCATGATTCAACCTGTGTAATATTTGATCGATCCATGTCGTTTGACCCCCATGTTAAGCAGCTGTCCAGATCTTGTTTCTTCCACCTAAGAAATATCAGTAAACTGAGATCTGTAGTATCAACAGCTGAACCCCGAAACACAACGCCCTCTGGGCATTGATTCCTCCGCTCTGTTATGCCTCCCTGTGCCTCGACACCCCTCAACATCACAAAAGCATGGTATATGATCATAAACGCCCATATCTCTTCATGCATTGATTATTGTAAGACACTTTTCTCCTCACTCAGTGTGTCTGCTCTTAACCGTTTGCAGGTAATCCAGAATGCTGCCACCAGATTACTCTCTAGGACAAATGGACGGTCTCACATCACCCCCATACTCAGACCTCTTCACTGGCTCCCTGTAGCATTTAGGATCCACTTTAAAATTCTCTCTCTCGCTTACAGAGCACTACACGGTCAGACTCCTGCTTATGTGGCTGAACTATTTCACCCTTATTCACCCGCCCACGCTCTCAGGTCAAACATTTTCTGTGTGTCCCACGCACTCGCCTCAAGACCCATGGTGACCGAGCTTTAGAGGCAGTAGCACCAAAGCTATGGAATGCTCTGCCTGCACCCCTACGGTTAACTGATTCTGTGAATTTGTTTAAAATCACACTTGTTTAGACTGCCATTTGGGTAAAATTCATGCTTTTAATCCAAGATTTAATTGTGTACTTTCTGTTTATTGTACCTTCTTAAATACGTTTCATGTTTTGAAAACTGTTCTTGTAAATTACTGGCCCTTGTATGGTCACATTGTGTTATTTATGTTTGAAAGACCACTCCTGTTAAGCACTTTGTGACTTTTGTCTGTGAAAAGCGCTTTATAAATAAATCTTACTTAAATACTTAAATCCCCCCAAAAAAGGTACTGTAGTGTATCTGTAGACCGTACTGTAGTGTAAAGCGTGTGGAAAGATGAAATGAAAGTTTACCAGCATCTCCTTCACCTGCTGCTGTTTCATCCAATATACAACTGTCGCCTCATTGTCCGCCTGCACTCCATTTAACCAGTGTTGATGTCTCTGAACGGTGTGGGTGTGGTAAATCTGTGTGTTTGTGTTTAACCGTGTACATATTGAAGCAACTTTAACCATGGGCCGGTTATGAGACAATGTGCCCCATGGCACGGACATGCAACGGCAGAGAGCAGCTTCACTTCTGAATCCTTCAGGTTGTCGTTGCAGGTCCAGCTCCCATAAACTGTCTCCGAAAAGTCACAGCCACTCCCTGACACAGCCTGAAGTAGAATAGTAGCCATCACTCCATCTGACAGTATGTCTTACATATTGTCTATCATCTTGTTCCAGCTCTACACTAAAGTTATGCCACTGTTTATGGTGTTAAAACTGAATGGAATATCAAACTTAATATTGAAGGCTACACCATTCCATCAAATGGAAATGTTTTCGATGTCTTGTGCATTATTTTAGACACACTTACCTAAGATTTCAGCCTGGGGACGGGGAGTGCTGCGGGGCTTATATTTTTACCCCGAAGGGCAAACTTAGTGAAATGTCAAACTCCAGCAGTCTGATGGCTGTAAACAAGTTCAGCTTCTATAATCTCTGCTTCTCCTGGTGGATAAATAAAGGAACTGGTTTTCACAAATCGTGCTTTGGGGCGCTAAGACGGCAATGCATTCACTACTTTATCGAGTAGGGGATCACAAACCAACCAAGGACTGAACAGCGACCCAGCCTGGGCCCCGTCATCTGGACTGTGTCAACTCAGTTTCCAGTTGCCTATGGAAGCCCATAGGGCACTTTACTAAAATGATGGATATAAACTTGAAAATTAAAATGTAATTACATTACATTACAAACGTATCTGTCCACTTCTCTGAGGTGCACAAGTCAGATATTTGGACCATTTTGCCAAAGCTTGCTGTATGAGTAATTTCCAGAAGATTCCTCCCTGCTCCCAGGTTCTCACCCTGTGAATGACATAATGACATAGTAAACCCTCGTGAGGGCACGCTCAACATTGGTTGAAAATGGAGTAGACATCTGATTGCTTTCAGATAATTCCCTATTGAAATTGTTTTGGTGAATCAAGCAACGTCAGCTGTACAGTCCATGTATCATGTTGACAAGATACACTAATTTAGATAGAGACAAGTAATCAGCAGATTCATTCACAATAATAATGAAAAGAAAAATTGTAATATCCTCTGAGTCTTGAGCTCGTTCAAAGGACGTCTCATTGAAGACCTTTGCATAACGTGTGAGATCTGGACCGCTGTTGCTTTTTAAGGCGAAACAACATTTGTGTGTGACACAAAATGTTGTGTCACACACAACATTTTGTTAATATGAAATTCACAAAAAAACACTGCATTGTTTAGTATAAAAATGAATCTTTAGTTTAATCAGGGAATCTATTTCATACTTACTTTCTAAGCCTAAATCAATGTCCTCAAGAGATTTTCCTTTGTAGACCTCAGTACCAAGTTCCATTGCCATGAGCACTTTACTAATCTCAGCAAGCTGAAGCATGTTGTCTGTAAACTGGTAATATTTTCAATCAACACTGATATCATGAATTTAGTGAGTTGGTCCAAATCACCTTGATCTGACTCATTTATCTGACTCATGACTCAGGTGGGTTCATGTGAGTATTTCAGGCTTCCCTGCCCCACCTGCAGCTGCATATTTCCTTAGACAGCCTGAACCTCATAGAGGGGATTCTGAATTCTGTCTTGCAAAGAGGTAGTCAGTGCTGTCCAAAATATCATTGTCCTCACGCCTTTGTTCAATGAGAAACACAAGTGATTTAGTCTTCTCCCTGGTGAGAAGCACTGGCTCTTTCTGACCCATCTTCCCTCTAATCACCAACCTGGTAAACTCTACACTCAAATCGTGTTCCAGTTTTGAGAAACGCTGCATAATGTCCTCATTTGTGTTGTCTGTGGCCCTGTCCCTGTAGGTCAGCAGAAAAATGTTTGCTCCCGCACCTTCGGTTAAAAAGTATGGTAGGTGAAAAAAGGCCTTCACGAAGAGTCTTGAATAAAGTTGCAGGGTGTATCGATACTAAAAAGGTACTGCGGTACCCGTACGTTAAAAACGATACGATTTTGCATATTTTTAGTATGGATACTTCATTACAATAGCGCGATCAGAGCGCACTCACTGTTCCGCTCCCTGTCATGCTGCCGGCAGGCATTGACTGCAAGGGGGCGGGGCTGCCCAGCGCTCACACACGCAACAGGCAGCGCTCACTCACAGCGAGTGATCGCAGGGGAGACATGGCATCAAGTGCAGGAGCTTTGCCGACCGTCCTCGGCTTGTTGGAAAAAAGATGCCAGAAGTGAAATCTGGAAGTACTTTGGCTCCATTGCAGACAGTGAAGGAAAGTCCACTGACATACAGAGACCCGTCTGCAAAACTTGTTTCAAAGCCCCACAGACCAAGGGAGGCAACACGTCAAACATGACAAAGCACCTTTCAGACAGACACCCCCAACTGTTCAAAGAGTTCAAAGAACGACAGGTAGTTTTCATTAATATCCTGCTGTAGGCTAATACTAACATTAATGCCAATTGTTAAGTGTTCAAAAAGCAGGGCAGGAACAAGCTGGTAAAAAAGGGAACCATACAGATGTTTTATTTATTACTATTATAGATAAATATACCAGTATCGTATCGTATTTGTGGTATTGTATCGAATTCTGGTACCGTATCGTAAGTATCGGGTATCATGATATTTATGGCAGGTATCGTATCGAAGTCATAATTTTGGTAACGTGACAACCCTAGTCTTGAATGCTCTCGGGTTAGATCCTTCCAAATTTCATGTTGGCCTTTGCAGACTTCAAAACTGCATGAAGTATCTCCACATCTTCTGTGAGTGGGAATGTTCCACCAGCCACATTTCAGTTAACGTGCAGGTCAAATTTGGATGAAATTCAAGGAAATCTAGAATAGAAAAGGAGATTATCTTTTAATATCAATTATTCATTTAAAAAAGAATCCACTTGTGGGCAAAGTTGCACATTTGAAGGCATAATTGTTTGGCTAACACATCAGCATTGGGATTTGTGCTAAAGTAAATGTGTAGTGAATGATGAGCATTGAGCAATGTTTCTCAAATGAATGATTCATTTACTTTACTATGAATCAAAAGGTGGAAAATTATAATGTTTCTTTCCCAAAAATTGGCCTTAATGTCACCTGAACATGTTTCAGCTCGTTTGGTTTTAATTCACTAGTCAGACAGGCAAGTACTCATGTTGACCCTGGACAAACTAACACTTAGTAATTAGCAACTTAATTCTAAATGAATGGCCCGGTCTTACCCCAATTTTGTTCAACGTAAAGTGTCTTTATTCTTGATCGCTGGGTGACCATCATCACCTCTGAGTTACAGCATTATAGTGATGAACAGTAGAGCTGCATTCACACGCTCTGACTGTGATGAAGACACAACACACACATTGTGATGAAATGTGCTGAAACATGTTCATGTTGCACAGCAGTGGAATGTTTCACATGAAGTCACACACTGAGCACAGATAGTGAAGAGATAGAACTGGTGCTGTGTGAAGAGAATACTGCTGTTAAAAAGAACCTGATGTGTTTAAAGTGTTTGCAAACCAAATGTTATTGCACTTTTGTTCATAGAGCAGTACTTTCAAAATAAAAGTGCACAATACACTACTTTTGAATTAATTATTGTACTTTGCCATAACAATGTGATTAATCGAAAAAGAACCATGTGATTAATCGCGATTAAAAATTGTAATCGTTGCCCAGCACTATATATGGCACTAAATAGTGCAAGTTAGATATTATTGTAATGTTCCGGACCTTTGCACAAGGAGATTTTCTCAATCTGGACCTTTTGGCATTTGACTTGAATACCCTGGTCTAAAGCAACGTTTGCATGCAGTACCAGAGTGTGTTCAATAAGGGGAGCTCAGGAGCACTGGCAAACTCACACTTTTCCGAGGTTACAGAGCCTGTTCGGACTTCTTCTGCAATTTATACAGAATCAGAATCTGCTTTATTGGTCGTGTATGTGTACGCATACAGGGAATTTGACTCCAATTGTTCCGTTGCTCTCAACGTACATACACAGAATGTACAAATAAACACAAAAAAACAAGGACAACAAAGTAGAACAGAGGTAAGTATAAACATTTAACTACTATGTACAATATAAATATACATACATATACAAAAGTATATTTTTTATGTTATACACTACCGTTCAAAAGTTTGGGGTCACTTAGAAATGTCCTTATTTCTCAAAGAAAAGCACTGTTTCTTTCAATGAAGATAACATTAAATTAATCAGAAATACACTCTATACATTGTTAATGTGGTTAATGACTATTCTAGGTGGAAACGTCTGGTTTTTAATGAAATATCTACATAGGTGTATAGAGGCCCATTTCCAGCAACTATCACTCCAGTGTTCTAATCACCTTAGAAGACTAATTGATGATTAGAAAACCCTTGAAAACAGTTCTGCTGGTGAGAGAAGCTATAAAACTGGCCTTCCTTTGAGCTAGTTGAGTATCTGGAGCATCACATTTGTGGGTTGGATTATACTCTCAACATGGCCAGAAAAAGAGAACTTTCATGTGAAACTCGCCATCTATTCTTGTTCTTAGAAATGAAGCTATTCCATGCGAGAAATTGCGAAGAAACTGAAAATTGACACGAAATTGTCTGGGTGACCCCAAACTTTTGAACGGTAGTGTATTCGAACATAAAAAACAACAACAATGACGAGGAAATGGAGGTAATAGTGCAGTATGATGCAGTATGATTAAGTGTTCAAATGCAGATCATTCATTAAAACCGATGGAGCTCATCCGATCATATCCCTTGTGTGGACCAGCCAAATGTCCACAAGTACACATGTCCTCATAACAAAGGTGTTCTGCCAAGGACTGGTCCACACAAGCACAGAAAGGAAAGAAAAATGTGTGCCTCTCATTCACAGCTGCGTTCTGAACTACAACCAGCAGACGGCAGCACGTACCGCGTGTCTGGGTTACCATAGATACCGAACGCCTCGGCAATGTGTGCTCTGCACAAAGTGTCAAGCTTTCCAAAGTAAGAACAACTTCCGAACACAACTTTCATATTAATACAGTATGTGTTCAGAACATTTAACAGAAGGTGTGTTAATACAGAGTGATACATCTTAAGTCATATTCTAATATTACATCATTCATAATAGTATGATGTAAACAACAGCAACAGTCAAGTTTAAACAAGCTGTAAAGGTGATGAGAACTCCTCCTCCAAACAACTTGCGCTTTTATTTTGAAGTACACATGGCTTGCATTCCGGTCCTATTCTGTCAAAGTGCTGTTAGCGTGATAGGCTACAGCACTTTTGAGGATCATAGGAAGGCCTAATTCTACGAGTAATGTCGGCGTCTTTACCCCAAGAAACGGAATTAATTGAGAAACACGAAGAAATGTGAGTCATCTTTAATATTGACCAGCATTGAGCCAGTTTGAGTCTGTGATTCCTCCACGTCGAGTACCGTTACGAGTCTCCAGTCCAGACAGTTAGCTTAGCTCCAACACTTTAGGTAACGTTCACATTTACTCTTTAAATGGTTGTGGAGATGGAGTGCTTCGGTTGTCAACTGTTGCCCCATTTGCCAACAAAGCATCACATTCGCAGTCGGAATGCCATTCCACGTGTTTTCAAAGTGTAAAAAAATCACATCGCCGAACAGCAGCGGTACCCTGGCAAGCGCTCTGTGCACCCGTGATGTTAGCGTCATGTCACCCATTCACACACACATCCATACACTGGTGGCAGAGGCTGCCATACAAGGTGCCTCGTGCTCAGGAGAGGTCTCTCACACACACTCAGTCAGTTGGGGTATCTTACCAGGACACTTTGACATGTAGACTGCAGGAGCAAGGGATTGAACCACTGACCTTCTGATTAGTGACGACCTCTACCGTGTGTGTGTGTGCGTGCGCGCGCGCGTTATCAGTTTAGGACGGAGAGCAGAGCTGCTGGAGCAGATGGAGAGTCTGAGAGAGCAGCTGAAGATCCAGAGGAGGCAGCAGGTCAAGGAGTCTGAGGCGGCGCTCCACAGGAACAGCTCGCTGCTGCAGGTAGTCAGGCTGATCCAGGAACAGCTCGCTGCTGCAGGTAGTCGGGCTGATCCAGGAACAGCTCGCTGCTGCAGGTAGTCGGGCTGATCCAGGAACAGCTCGCTGCTGCAGGTAGTCGGGCTGATCCAGGAACAGCTCGCTGCTGCAGGTAGTCGGGCTGATCCAGGAACAGCTCGCTGCTGCAGGTAGTCGGGCTGATCCAGGAACAGCTCGCTGCTGGAGGTAGTCGGGCTGATCCAGGAACAGCTCGCTGCTGCAGGTAGTCAGGCTGATCCTAGATCCTGCTATGAGCCATACTGTTACTGAGTGTGTTGGAGCATCTACACTCACACGCTGCTTTCACTGTGATTGTTTAAAGCTCTCCTGTGTGGCCGTGTACAGACTGTGCTTGATTGACACCTTAACTGCATTTTTGAAAAAGTAAAAAACCAACACTGATTGATTAATTAGTGTGTCAACTGAAAATAGTTTACGCCTTTAATCAAGTGAAAAGCTTTAAACGTGGCAGTACCTATCATCATTGGCTCAAGGGAATCTTCACTTTTTTTACATTTTTATTGAGTAAACGGCCAATTAAAAAATAAAAATGTGGATTAATTGAAGATGAAATAGTCGTTAGCGGCAGCTACTGTACAGCTTCCACCTTCACCCTCCTTGTGTTGGTGTTTCAGTGTTTGAACTTTTGTGGGTTTATGTAGACGTTGCCAAAATGGTGGCTGGTTTATTCAATGCATTCATTATCTATAACCCAGGAATTTTGAAACATTTAAATGCATATATATACATTGTAGGGCTAAGATGCATATGAACTGTTCCTGCAGGATTTACAGAAGATAGAAGAGCGTCTCAGAGGACCTCGGCCCCGCCCACAGCTCCTGGCTCTGGAGGTAACACGCTTCTGTTTATGTGTCTTGCATCACAAGTTCACATTTCAGGTCAGATTTGCTGCTAATTTGTAAACTGATTCAGTAGCTTCTTGTCCTCCAGATAGCGATATTTACTTTTATTTAATAAGTCTTTCTTGTCTTTAGCCCACTTATTTAAATCATGTATACCTAATGTGACTGCTGAGTGTTTTCTAAATCAATTAGTTTTCCTGATCTTCTAAGCATTGAGTCAGGTCTGTGGTAATGCAGTTTGAGCAGCATGCTCAAACTGAGGCCATGTGCTGGTGGGAAGCTCTGAAAAATCTACTGCCAGCTTTTCATTTACACTGACGGGAAAAGAACTACAGAACTAAACAATGTCTATATTACAAGTTGGGAATGACAACGGGTTGAACTTTCATAATGGAGTCAGTTTGGTGACTAAGAGGTTTGTGACGTAACATTAAGGTGTATGTTGTCTCTGTTCTAGACGAGATACTGGGCGTCTGTGGAAGAATCTCTCCCAGCCTGGGAGCACTTTCTCCTGGGTAAAGGCCCACACCCTACTCATGGTCCAGGACCCAGAAGAGCCAAACAGAAAGCCAGCACAGCTAGAGGCCAGGGCCTGCCTCCTCGCCCAGAACCCAGGACCAATCCATCAGAGCGCTGATGCTGAACGAGTCCCTGCAGCCAGAAAGAGAGATTCTCAAACCCCATTCAGACCCTCCTTCACCAGCATCCTACCATCAGGGTTGGAGGCTTTGGTGAACAACGGTTTCTCTGTGCACTGATACAAACATTTAGAAAAGAGAGAGAGAAGGGAGGAAGAGTGTGTTTTGACTACTGTAGGCTGACGTCTCTCCCAGCTCCAGTGTGTCCCCTGAATGAGACGGCTGGACATGCACCAGTCCACTACAGACCCTTATGTTTAATATTCATTCAAGGATTCAGGGATCATTTATTGTCATTATGTCATACAGGGATGCACAACTACTCCATTTGTAACCCAACAAACACATGACAAACTAAAGTCAAACAGTAGTACATTCCTGTAGTGCATTTGTTTGAATTTGTGCCTTAATGAATGAAAAGATTCTCTGGTCAGATAATATGGCCGACATCTTCACATTAAATATTAAAGATGAGGAAAACATTGTCCATCAGCTGTGACTGTGTTTGAGCACCAAGTATCATGATGTGAACACAGAGTCCACCAGAGTCCTGCTCTCTGTCCTGATGTCCGCCCCTCAAGTGCAGTTTGATCCTGGACCACGATGGATCCAGGTCTCTGTGAAGATGTGGGCTCAACAGTCAGCGACCTCCCGCTGCTTTCATCCATCTGGGCTCTCCTCCCTGGGGCAGTCTGCACTGAATCCAACCCCCACCCTTCCTTTTCAGAAGTTGATGAACGTATTCTGTCATGTGTCAAAGTGATGAACACTTTGAAAAAAACAGACAAAAATGCATCGAAATTCATGTACATGCTCCGTCGTTGCCATTGCAGCTGATCTACAAATCATTGCATGAAGATGATCACTTTAGATCTGCACTAAAGTCTGAAAAGAGAATATGCTGTTCTAATGATCTTTATTCTAAAATCATCGTCAGACACTTCTTTGTGTTCATTTATTTCATCTTAGTTCTTATTTTTCTTCACAGTTTTTGTAATAAAATGAAGTCCATGACCATACATCCATTGTTGACAGTATTTCATGATATTTGTACTGAACGCAGGATGTTGACTTTGTGATCTCTGCTGTGAGCTTCACTCACGTCCTGAAGAAAACTGTCTATTGTTTCACGACCACTAGAGGGAGCCAGTGTCTCACTCTAAAAGAACAGGTGAAGCTTTGGACTCTTTGCAAGATGAATGATGATCATTTATGATAGTGTTTTACGCCACGATATGGAAAATACAACTAAAATGACAAAATAATCTGTCTGATGTTTAAAGCAGTGGTATCAGTTTTCTGCTTTGTTTATACCAGATCTGACAATATGATCATGTGATCACGATAGGATTCCACTGAGACTCTTTATTTTAAGACACTGTTGTACTGATGGAATCAAACATTGATGCATTAAAGAAGTTTAGCTTATTTTGTAGAAATTGTAGATTTTTTTTTATGAGTTCTTGAATATATGAATATGAGGTCTTGAAATACATATTACGTTGCTAAGATCAATGTAATATGTATTGATCTGTATTGACAATCAGGTGTGGCACTGGTACATCTCCAGCTGTTTGACCTCTGTTGGTTATAAAATGAACCTCCATGCATGATGTCACAGGGGAAACACCAACACATCGCACACAGTACATGTGAGTGAAGTAGTGTGTGGATGTACAGAACCGACAGAGGAACATCTCACCATATGCAAAAGAAACAGAGCACCTGCTGGGTGGACCCCCCCTCTCTTTAACCCCTAATTGTCGGTGATCAGACCTGCGCTGGGCTGACGCGGAGTGGCGGCTTGACAAACGCAATCATCCGGACAGCCGGGGTTGAAGTGGCCCGTGGTTGGCAGCTGCCCTGGCTCCTCAGCTGGGGCCCCAGTTCTGCAGGCCCTCGGGGGTCAACTCGCCAGAGACTAGTCTGGGTGGTGGGGTGCTGGTTTAGTGAAGGGGCAGGACAGTGCTGTGAGGTCAAGGCCAGGATTCAAGGAAGCTATTGGGGTGGGGGAGGTATTAAAGCTGAGTGTCAGGATCGGATGGTGGGAGGGTGAGGGGGCGAGAGGGGTGATGAAGATGCCGTGTAGCGAATTATCTAAAAGGGTTTTGAAGAGCACGATCTGGAGCCCTTCCAAATGACTAGCCCTGCATTATGTATTCTAATGGCCGAGGCCCCCGGGGCTGCTGGAGCCCAGTCGCCCCTGTTGTCAGTGGCCAGACCTTGTTTCATCCTGCCAGCCAACAACGTTGACCCCCTGAGACGGCTGCCCGGCTCTCCTCCAGCCCTCCTCCGTGGATCCGGAGCCATGCGATTATGCAACATGGTTTGGCTATTGAGAGCCCACTGAGAGCCCTGACAGATAATTGGCTAAGCCCAGAGCCGCGCAAATGGTTAAGTGTGGACTCCAGTTGATTGGATAATGGGTAATTGCACGCTGCATTTCATTCAGTGATATGCTGCGGGTGTAGCAGGGGCAAGTGAAGGGGAGGGAAAGAATGGAGGAGGGAAAATATTTTGGCGTGCTGCGTTTTTTGCAGCCCATTATTTCACACTTTGGGTCTGTTGCATTTGTTTGGATCTCGAGCTCGGAGAGATCACAGATTTGTATCAACTGCCGATGTCATTTAAATTGCAAATGACTGTTGAAGTTTATTATTGAAGAGTATCATTTTTTCTCACTGGGATTTCAGCGATCGGAACGGCCGCTGAGCGCCGTGCCTGGTGGCGCTGTTTGAGGCTTCCCTCTGACCCTGTGTGAGCCTGTAAGTCCAGAGTCTGTCCTTTGATCATGGGATGTCACCTCTACTTAGGAGCCCGGGCTGCCAGCTCTTTGTCTCCTCCGTCACAGAGGCCTCCATGGTTGTCATGTTGCCTCACATTTAGAAGGCTTCATGTTGTACACTAAGAGGAAGCAACACTGGCCTTAAGGTAGCCTGGCTCGGCTCCCCGTGGACTGCACCTACACAAGTGTAACATTTCCTCTTTAACGCTGTAATCACAAACCTCTCGGCTCTCCTGCAGCCCCTTCCGACACAAAAAGCTTTTTTTATTTTGTATTTTTTAAATGACCTGCACTCAAACAGAACCAGCTTTCTGGAGCTAATGTGAGAATTCTTCCCCGGCTGGACTGAATATGCTTGAGCTGCATTTTTTCTCTTAGAGAATCGCGGTGGGGGGGGGCGCTTGCTGAATTCCACTTCAGTCTCTGTATCGAGTCAGAGTGTGCGGTGCTATTCATATTGACTGGCGGATTAAGTGGGCTGCTGAAAGGACACGTACACATTTTGTGTTTGTGTTCTTGCGCCTTTTGTTGATATCGATTGTGCCTTGGCATGGATTCCCTCATGGCACCGGCGCCTTGTGTTTGATTCTTAATGAAGGCCTTTATCACGCTTTAATCAGTTTACTATCACACATACTAGTCAAAGCAAACACTTCAGTTGGTTTCTTACTTACGCACACGGGTAATCACTCATCTGATTGGGTTTTGACTGCTACAGTGCCACGTTAAAAACATCTTTAGCTTTTACGGCAGAGGGACATCTTTTCACACCTGGTCTACTACATCACACACGACAGGGTAGTGTGCTTTTATAGAGACATGGTCCCAATCCCCACGTCCCTTCAGGCCGTGAACCCTAAACCCTCTGGGGTTGAGTGTGAGAGGCCTGGCATAAATGTCATAGACTGTATGTAAGAAGTGGACGCAAGGCAAGGCAAGTTTATTTGTATAGCACATTTCAACAACAAGGTAATTCAAAGTGCTTCACTTAAAAGCATCAAAACATGAGGCAAAAGAAAAGTAGATTTAAAAACAATTAGGAACATTGTTTCAAACCACCCTAAAGCATACCCTGCTTTATGGTCTGTTTGACTCTAAAGTTCAACCCGTTGTCATTCCCAACTTGTCATATAGACGCCTAGTCAGAATCAGGACGTCCGGGTCTGAAGCCAAAGCTTCATGTGTTGCTGCATTCTAGTGGCCATCCTCTGGTTGTCTATGAGAAAATGACTCTACTTCTCTCTTGATTTATTACCTCAGTAAACATTGTAAACATGAGTTTATGGTCTCAATCTCTAGTTTCAAGTCTTCTTCAATACAGCATGATGTTCATCTATATGACAAGTTGGGAATGACAACGGGTTGAACTTTCATAATGGAGTCAGTTGCGGCAACTCGATGACACCAAAACTTATTATATACAATTGTGGGTTTTTATTTTACTTTGTTCAGTGTCTGATTTGAACGTCTTCTAGGCTCTTGCCTTACAAGATGAGAGGTAACTGTTAATTAATCTATTTACACATTTGTGTTAAAACAGATTCAATAAGCAAAATGAAAATAAGTGATTGTTGAAATAAATTCCATTTGTTTGATTCTTAAATCCTTAATGTCTTAACACATGTGCCCTCATCATTGTTTCCTTTTTTAACGCCTCGAGGCTTCCCCCTGGTGTTTAGCATCATAACTCTATGAATTGTGGGTAATTGTCTTAGGCAAAGACTGCCGCAATGCCAACCTACGGAAAGTGTGGATAAAGGGCTCATCGAGTGTTTGAGAGAGCCCTCAAACACTCGATTTGACAGTGGAACCGAACTACGAGCCTCAATGTCCGGGAGTGTTGGCGGTGGGAGGCTCTCAGCTCTGACCAGGGTCCTACAACTATCAGGCTCTGCTCCACAGACTCATCAGTTGTTTCAGATGTTCCTCATGTTCAGGCTGGTTTAGTGGATTTTGGAGCTTGTTAAACGTTTAAGTGATACTCGTTACCCAGAGGTTGAAGGAGGTATATGTTTCTAAATGTTACGTTTCTACCGAACAACCTGTGGAGCTAACGTTAGCAGAGTACGTTAGCACATCCTTAACTAGCATTAGCACTTCTATGCTAAGCTAGCTACTGAAGGCATACTGAATGTATACATATTCTGCTTTAGCTTTTTAATGATTGAATAAAGACCTACTCAGTTTTACAGGAACACTGTTGTTCCTTCATGTCATTGTCTGGATGACCTGGATCTCCAGGTGATGTGGTGGTTCACTTTTACACTGTGATCTGTAGCTTTAGCTTCTCTCTTTATCATTTTAATCTGTTTTCACTGCTCAACCAGTTTAACATCCTGGATATATACTTCAAACACACACGCCCTTCTGTATGCATCTGTGGTTTCACTTTTTTATTTTTACAAAAATATGATAACATTCCTTCAGTAAGTGCCGTTAGTGTGGGCTGCATGGTAACGTAATTTTTATTAGAACAAAAAGGAACATCCATGAAGAAGATATGATTAAAACGAAGTGCATAAAACAGTAACTAAACTGAATAATATCATTAAAAGTTAAGCAATATGTACAAAAATAATCGGCACAAAAAGAGAAATGTTTTCAATCTGGATTCAAAACTTGACCTGAGTCCATAAGTTCATTTAACAAACACTAGCTCCAGATTCTCAAAGGTGAGGACAGCTTTTACAGCTTTTTTACATAACTGTAAATTGAATAGCTTTGTGTTCAAAATGAACAGGCAGTTTGAAGACATCCCTTTGTTCTCCGGCTATTGGTCATAATTCATGATGTTTTTATGATGAAATGAAAAAAAAAATTGTGATGTGTTGCCCTGCAAGTGAATGTTTCCACAACTCATTCATCACGAAGCGAGTTCATCTCAGTCAGCCTCTTGTTGGCTTAGCCTGGCTCAACTAAACCTAACATCAGTGATCCTGGATGATCTGTCCAACAGAAATGTTAAATCCCTGACAAAACAACTTCAAAAGCTTTGTAACAAACTGTCAATCACAAGTGAAAGCGACCAATTCAGATATAGTACATTAATTAAGAGATGATCCCTGTAAGTAAAATAAAGAACCAGTGAAGTAAACAATGCTAAATCTATCTACAGCAGCTCAAATCTACACTTCTACCTCAGAACCGCTGCTTTCATTGTCTGACTTTAGTCACTTTCTACAGTATATTATCAGCATTATTTAAGCATGAAAAGATGTTGTTGCTGTTATTTAATTTGTTTACAGTGAATGCTCATCTCGTAGCATCATGTGGAGTTTCATTTACTTTGAGGGGGTCTTTTAATTGTGTGAGCGAGCAGAGTGCTTCATCACTCACACGGTGGCCTGAAGTGAAGGAGGAGAGGCCGTTTCCCAGCAGGGCCGGGTCAGGTCAAAAGGATTAACCGTGGCACCGGACATCCCCAAATCAACTGATCCTCCCTGACAAAGACACACGGCTCTAATGCCACTAGAGAAGATGTGAGTGCAGCCGGAGCGTGATGGGGAAAATGGCTCCCTGCTTTGCAGCGGCAGATGATCAAATTAATTTGCTTGTAATTAGCTGGACAAAGAGATGCATATTTGAATAGACTGTGGTGTGTGTGTGTGTGTGTGTGTGTGTGTGTGTGTGTGTGTGTGTGTGTGTGTGTGTGTGTGTGTGTGTTGATTTGTCTTGTCGGCATCATTTCATACTTTTTTTGTTTGTTTTTTACAAATAAATCGTACTAAATATTACTGTTTGATTTTGTTATGGTGTCCAATAGCAGACCCAAAAGTTACTGACTCTGTTAGTGTAACCCAATATGATTGCACATCTAATACACATTCATCTGTGGGACTCAGTGTGTTTAAGGCCCTGTTTACACTGCAGGCCTACTACATCTGATGGCCATATGTTTTCATGCACAAAATGAGCCATAAAAAATAAGCTCTTCTTTCCAGTCGTGGATATCTGGTATTATCTGGTTTCAGATCTACAATAATTCTTTATAAAGTTAATAGCTACATTAAATTGATGGCTTGCAGCGTGGCAAAAACAGGAACAGCCAACAGCCTGTGCTTTGATTAAAAAACAATTAAAACGGGTAAAAAGAGATAACGAGACAGTAAGACAGGGCTGGTTTTACTGTCTCGTTATCTGAGGGAGATAAGATCCTATTGCTGAGGAACAAATGAAGAGATTTGTTTGCACATGCTCTTCTTCTCTGTGTTCATCTGCAGACGTGTGACCCTGTGGGGTCTCTCAATGTGTTTAATAATACACTTTTTAGAAGCACCATGAAAATGAGTTAAACTATAAATGAAACCTTACAAAATATTATTTAGTACAAATGAAATGTGATAAAATGCACATCTTGCTGAGATAGAATTATATCATAAAGGAGCCAAAAAAAAGGTCAATTTCAAACGTGAAGAATTACATTTTCATATATATATAATGTACATCATCCTAAGCATTTGTTATGTTCTAACGGGATCCGATTCATCTGATTCAGATTCATCTTTGGCCTATGTATGATTGACTACATCTCTCTCTGGTGCAAGAAAATGTGCTACAGTTTTGATTATTGTTCAATATGTCAATTTCTTTTGTATTTATTTATAACTTTATATATATTCATATTTTTTATCAATTGATCAATTAAGTCTATAAAATGTCAAAAATAAAAATAGTGGAAAATGCCCATGACAGAAATCGTAGATTAACAGAGGCAGCCCTAACACCTCAGAGCTGTTTCTATTTCACCGACGGATGTTTGCCAGCTGTGCTTAATCAATGATTAAAACAATTAATTGGTTGGCAAAATTGCTGGCAAATTATTTTGTTTCAATTCAGCTCTCTTTTATCAGCGAGGCCTAAAGCGCCAGAAGTGGTCAAAGTGTTGTTTTAGAGGATCTTACGCCCCGACGAGAACATATGTGACAGTAGAGCAGTCAATACTTGCACATCTTAGGATGTTTTTGGTCATGAAATGGTTCAAACACTGTCAGTGACGGCTCACCCTCCTCCTCCTCCTCCTCCACCCACGAGAGATGAAGGTTTCCCCTCAGCTCATCTGCCTGGAGCTACAGTCCAGATAGACGGAGGTCAGAGAATGGATTCTTACAACAGATCAGCGCTGAGAGCTCCCTCCCTGCTCAGTTCCCAGCAGCCCATCACTTCCCCTCACAGCCACTCCTGGCCCACCGTGCCCTTGACATGCCAAGGCAGGCGGGTAGGCACATCCCAGGGACAAGCTGCTCGCCGCCGTCTTTAAGACATCCTGATGAGGTTTTTGGTGGAGAAAGGCCTGGGGTTGACTCTGTAAAAGAATCTAAATGAGGTGCGAGTGAATGCCGCGGCTGTTCCATTTTAATCTGTGTGTTCGGCTGCTTCTTGAGTGGCTCATTTCCATGCATCACACCCCGGATCCCTCAGCACTGAGCCCCGCCACATTCACGGCCTGTTGGCTACGTTTCTGAAGCCAAATCAGGGTCAATGACAGCGCATTCTTTGGTAAACATAATGTCAAATGTGCTTATAAGAAATGTAACATAAATGTGTTTTTAAACATGACATCTCAACAGGTCTAAACTCCATTGTCGCCGCTTCATCCTCCGTCCTTTCAACTGCCTCTGGTTTAAAGCAGGAACAGAGCCAGAGAGTGGAGAAGCCACTGCTCATTAACCCCTCAGCACTTTACAATGAATCCGGGAGGCTCATTGTGCTCCCCTAACGAGGGCTGGGTTGTGGTGGGGTTGGGGCTGCTCAGGACAGTCCAAGCCACTAAGCTGAATTGTATCTCAATATTAACTTTGCAGTCTGCTGCTAGCATAAAAAATACAAGTGAATACAATCTAACTGATGGGATGAAACTTCATATCTTCTTTCTTTTCACCATTTACCCTTAAAAGGCGCCAATCTAAAAATGGATGGAGATTACAGAGCCTACAGGACAACCACTGCTCAGTCATAAAACATGCTAGCATAGCAATGAGACATGATTCCAACACACCGTTCTTTTCATACAGGGGGTCTATAAACCTGTGCTCTGGACACAAGACATCCTCACTGTGTTGCTGTCAGAGCATCGCACCACCAACAGAACATGTTCTGCTCAATGGTTCATAGAACATGTGTTACACTCACAATATGTAACAAAGAACATTCTGGAGAAATGTCCTCAACAACATTCACAGAACGTTAAAGGCTGATCAACACAAATAAACATTGTAATAAACATTGAACTCAACCCTTTAACACTGTCACCGATACCCAAACACTTTGTATGCAACTGTAGACATAAAACGCATTATTATTATAAAAAGCTCCACTCAACAAGTTAACACATTGACTGTTTGTGTGATTTAGACCTCAGTGGGCCTTTTCTTTACTTTATTACATGTGAAATGATTTATTTTCGTAGAACTGTAAAAGTTCTTCTTTTGTTGTCTTTTAAAATTGGATTGATATCATCCTCTAATAAGTTTGTATTGATCACCGAGTGCCTTGTGATTTCTGTTGTTTGTTCCATAATCTAAATAGGTGGAAGTATAACATGTGAGCATATAGATGGCAGAGCCTAATGCTACCAGATGTTGTGGGAACGGTGTCTGCAAGTTGTAGGACACTAACTGTCACCCCTCCTCCCGCTCCCAAAGAGGACGCTTTAATTGGAATTTCATGTGGGCTAAACTGAGGGGAAACTGATGTAAGTTAACATTTGGTAGACTTAATTGGTCCCTTTCTCTCCCTCCTCCTCGACCGGGCCCTTACGGGCCGCTGCTGACGCTCCTCGCTAATCTCCCATTTACAATCAATTCAATCGGCTAGACAAAAGTCCGCCTCTCTCTTTTCTTCTCCTCCTGTCTCAAACGAGCTCCTTTGTGGCCCGTAAATTGCCTGAATCCCCGGTGATCCCCCCGGTGGCGGGGAGAGCAAAAGAAAGATGTCCTCACGTTGTTGACAGCCGATTAGCGCGCGCTCCCGCGCTCCCTCCCGACCTCCGCCTCCCCCCGCCTCTCAACGTGTTTGCGGATAGTGCGGCGGTTGCTCAGATGTTGCAGAGAGGTGCAGGGGGCAGCGCGGAGAAAAGGGCAACCTGTTCTCCTTTAGCTTGTTTACTGCCCCCCCGACATTGTTTGTCTCCGTGCTCACAGCACGCAGGTGCACACACACGTGCACACACACGGCTGCTGCGTGCGCGGTTTTTTGTCTGGTTGTCACCGCACTCATCGCTGTAGATACAAGTTGCCTCATGTAGATCACATTGTCCCCTCCGTGCCATGTGGGTAACACCGAGAGATCATTGAGGAGAAGTGTGCACGCAGACACATGAGGAGAGAGACACGTCATCAGCTGGAAGTCAACTCGAAATGTATTTTTATTTTTGGAATATTTTTTATTTAATTGTCTTATTTAATTCATTCTTTTTGTATTATGTTTTGATAATTTAACAGTAAAATGAATGTATAACTCTTTTGAGTGGTTATGACTCCAGAGACTTGATCAAGAAATCGAGAAATCCAACAAGCTTCTCATCATCATCATCTGCAGCACATTGTAAACCATGTTTCCATCCCACAGAGCCTTTACTTTCCTTAACTCTGGACGTTGAAATCATTTCATTTGAAAGCTGTTGGAGCTACAACAAGGTTCACTGTTCTCCACATGTCTCCCTCATTTCAGCCGATGAAGCGGGGCATTCATCTGGCAGTATTAGCCCGGCCGGGCTTCTGTAGGCCCGGCCGGGCCGGCTGAGCGCTAATTGGCTGTTAATAGAAAGAGCGCCATTTGGGAGCACGGATCTGCCTCTCCACAGAATGTGTGCAGGGATAATATTGTTCCAGGAGCCGTGAGGAGAATAACTTGTGCTCTATTAACACGGAGGCCCAGATGAGGAGCTGCGGCCTGAGTGCTCCATTATCTCCCAGTCTGATGAAGGGCTCCGGATGCGACAGTAAGCTACTCCCCCCTCCCCAATCAACCCTCCCCCCACCGTTGGGCTGTTTAATGTAATTCGCTTTCAAGGGTCCATGTTATCTCCGATCATTTGCGCCATTACGCCGAAGTCAAGTGTAAATGCTCCATTATTAAGATCGTGTCTCTCAATAAATGGTGAAGCAAAGTGGCTGCAGAGCATACAGTGACTGAGTCTATATGTGAGTCTATATGTGTTCTAACAACACTTCAAAATAACACCCACAAAGATCACTGTAAATTATTATAAACATAATCATTATCATATTCATAATCATAATATATATATATATATATATATACATATATAGGCCTATTGTGCTTGCTCATGGGGGAATGCTAAACTCTGGAAGTGACTATGAACATAATTATTATACATGTGTTTTTGTATGCGTTGTGTTATATTATTTTTGTTTTAATTTGTTTAAATCATTTTTAGAATAGTCCGGACTGTTTGGTGGAACCAGTTCTCCAATGACATCAGGACTGCAGAAACTACATCACACTCATCTGCTTTGACTGCATCATGAAATATAAAGAAATGTACAAATAAAATATCTTCATCTGAATGTTTGATGTTCATTTGATCAGGTTCCATGATTTTAGTCCTGGTAGAATGGACACGCGGCTGAATTATTGTAAGTAGCTTTGGATAAAAGCGTCAGCTAAATAAAGTAACATAATGTAATTAATCCCCTTACTGTCATTATATGTTCTATGAAATATGTATAGAACTGATGACAGTTATATACACAGTTTTGTGTGTCTTGAAGCTGTCTCATTCTGGCATGTAGATTGTTGGTCTAACACAACCACATCACAAAGAAATCAACAGAAGAGAAGAAAATGATAAAGGAATAAGAAAACAGCAGCTCACAAATCTAACAGGTTGTGCTGTTGTTTCAGTTATTTATTTCATAATTGTCATTGTGTATTTACTCTTTCTCATGTTAATGTTCATGCTCTTACTTTCTTTTCTGATAATGTGTTTGAATTAGTTCCTGAGTTTTCTAAACTGTGAACACTAATGTTTCTGAACGTAGCCAACACCACTTTCATCATATGTCTTCATTTTTTATTTTCAAATGCCTTCAAAAAACAGAAACAACATGGCTCAAACATTCAGTTTTCATTATAAGTTATAACTTATTTATTCACATTAACTTGTTTTTTCTGTGAAATACACAACATGGCAATGATCCACAGTTTAAATAACATTTTTTTGTATTATTTCCATAACCTATTATTTACAGTTCCATCGTGGAAACCGAGGATCTCTCCCATGTTTGTCCCTTCTATGTGGGCAGCCTCATAATCCTACAGTGATAAGTATCACAGGATCACAGGATCCTGAATCTTATAGGATGACCACAGTTCCCTTTAAGTGATTTTGTCCAATTTTATTGGACGACCTCTCTGGACATTCGAAAGCTGTTCAACGTGGCCACAGATGCAGCACAGCAGCCAGTCTCTCAGGGGCCCAACAGTCCCAGGTGGAGTGTACTAAACTGTGTTATGAGGACTCAGGCGTGCCTCAGCTCTGCAGATCCCTCTCTCTGGAGGCCTCCGTGGGCGCCGTGAAGACGCTGTCGTGCAGCTTCCGGATGTGTTTCTTCAGGTCAAAGTTGCGGCAGAAGCCCTTACCGCAGGTGGCGCAGGTGAAGGGCTTCTTGTCGTTGTGTGTGTGCATGTGGAAGGTCAGGTTGTAGACCTGGTGGAAGGCCTTGTTGCAGATGGAGCACTTGTATTGCTTCTCCCCGCTGTGCGTCAGCTTGTGGTTCTTGTAGTTTCCTGGGAGACGAAGAAAAGGAATAATGAACAATGATTTTCCTCATTGATTATGATTTAATTCTTTAAAGTTTCATCATAAAATATAAAAAAATAGTGAGAAAAGTCAAGTCATGTTTTAACATTTATTCTGGCCAACCCAAAAGTATTTCATGGAGAAGTTGGAACTGTTTGGTTATTTTGTTACAGGTGTGAATAACAATGTAATAATAAGGACATTCCATTACATACAGGCTGTGAAACACGTTTCTTTCTCCAAGACATGTGATCGATAAAAACAATCACTGCATACCAAACAGAACAGCACAAATAAACCACTTATGAATCTTATGAATTATTAACCAGTCTGTGAAATCATCTGGATTATTTAAAAATAATTCCACATGGTTTCCTGACTTTTCTTCTTCTAAAAACAAAGAAGTTAATGATGCTTGATTGAAGAAAAGCTCAAATCACTGAATGGATGGACTGATGTCCACTGGCAGATGTCCCCACGGGGAGATCACAGTTGAAATAACTAGAACAGAGGCACGATCTTTTTAAAGGAGGGCTGAAGAAAAGCAGGAGGGAAAGTGAGACTGTTTACTGGGAATCTACAAGAAAGTGAAGATGCAAGAGGCCTCTTTTCCTTCTCTACGCCCTCCCGCCAAGGTCAGCGGTTCATTGTGAAGTTAGAGGCTCTGTCTCCTCAGTAATCAGGGTTTTGTGTGTCGGAAGTCAAGAAGTTGTCAAACTTTGTCAGAATCAAGCTTAGCGACAACTCGACGAAGAAAAAAAGCCCTGATTCTCATCTTTGCGAGGTCTCGCAGCTGACCCAGAGCAAATGCTGCCGTCTTTGGAGGAGAATTAGTCCGCGGAAAGTGACATGTCCTATTTACACTGATCGCATCACACTCATCGGCGGGCCTGCAATTATTCCCCCCTTCATTCCGCTCACAGATAACTTGGAGCGGCAGCATATGGTGCTGCTTCCAGTCCAGACTCCGAGGATTCCTTCACAGTGAACTAAAGTATAAGCTGTCATTGTTTAGAGGCCCAAATAAAGGCAAGGAAATACTGCACGTGATGACATATTTAAAATGACAATTTTAAATACTGACAGCCTTCTGTCAGCATGATATGAAGAGAGCGTAATATTATATTAGGAGACGAAGACAATACCGTCCTCCAGCAGCACAGTGATGTAATAAACATTATGTCAAGATCGGAAATAATCATCTCATCAAAGGCAGAAGTTGTTTTTTGTCGGTTTGAAAATACATTTTAGGAGCTAACATTAGAGGGAAATAAAGGAGTATCGCTTTATATACAGGCTCTGGAGCGCAGAGCATCGGAATATATGAACCGTTATAGGCAACAATACGACAACAATACCTACAAGCTGCCCAACGTGGATAATGCTCATTTAAATTCATTTGAAATATGGCATCCGGCGGATCGTATACCTTTCTGGTGGAAACCTTTCCCGCAGAACTCACAGACGAAAGGTTTGTAGCCGGCGTGGATCCGCACGTGAGTGTTGAGCGTGGAGCTCCTGTTGAACGCCTTCCCACACTGGTTGCATTTATGAGGCTTTTCCTGAACAGGAAAAAAAAAAATATGTTAAAACAAAATCAAATCAAATGTAGGATTTTTTAAAACCAGGACCGGATGGATGAAAAATTCGCGTGCGCTGCGTCTCACCTGTGTGTGAATGATCTTGTGTCTGCACAGCGTGCTTGCCTGCCGGAATCCTTTACCGCACACTTTGCACACGAAGGGCCGGGCCCCGGTGTGCACCGGCATGTGTCTGGTCAGGTTGTAATGCGCGTTAAAAACCTGACACGGAAACACCGAGGATATGAATGATCATTTAGACAAAACACCAGCGAGTTTGAGTCAGAGCGCTCACAAATAAAAATGATCTCATTTAGATTTTAATTTACAATTGAAACTGGTTCATTTTTTGTTATTTAATTTAATGTTTCGTTTTAATCAGAAACATTGGGATATCATTTAATTTAAAATGATCATATTTAATAGTAACAATTTGCTGTTATTATTAATATTAATAATAATTATTATTAATAATAATAACAATAATATTGTGGGGGGACTGTACTTTAGAGTTCTAAAATCCCTTTATAACGAAGTATGTATATTTTATACACGTAAAAAAATGCAAAAAAACAAGTTACCTTTCCACACACTTCACACGTGAAGTTTTTGGGTTTCCCGTCTGCAGCGCTGGTGCTGAGTTTGCTGTGCGTCTTTACGCCGTTCTTCTCGGCGCTCAGGCCGTGGTTCTCCTTCACTATCTGGTCCAGCTGCCCCGGCAGACGTTCCTTGTGGGGGTACTGTGGTGTGGGCAGCTTCTCGGATCCCACCGCAGCAAGTTTGGCGTTCTCCAGCAAAAGTCTGTGGTGCGCCGACAGAGAGGCCTGGGCCTGCGGGTTGGAGAACCAGTGTCCGGCCAACAGCTCCGACTGCTGGTACGCGGAGTCCAGGTAATTGAGATAGTACAGCGAGCCGCCGTTGGGCACGGCCACGGCCTGGTGGATGACCTGCGGTTTCACCACCCGGCTCCCCGACGTCAGCAGCGGCTGCTTCAAGCCCGACTCCGCTTTTCCGCACATCCCGCAGTTCCCTTTGCACGGCGCGGCTGCGGAACCACAAAAAGTCCCCCTGAAACTGGCTCTCCACAGCTCCGAATAGTTCATAAGCGCCTTGGCCTGCAGGTCGTAGCTGAAGGGCTGCAGCGGGAACACGCAGGGGATCGGGGAGCAGAGCCCCAGCAGCTTCTTCCCCTCGGACCGCTCCTCCGCGCTCCCCCTCGGCTCCGAGCTCTTGGACATGATCCGGTCTATGGAGAAGGCGAGGGTCTTGGGAGCCGCGGACGGGCCTGTCCTACCGCTGGACATTACCGTCTCCAAGGAAGCAGAACTTGCCATTTTTTTGTTGTTGCAGTTTTTTGTTTAGTTCGCAGCAGAGCAGAACTTAGTGTGAGTCCGACCCGCTCCTTCAGCTGGCCCGCGTCTTTTCACTCTCCTGAGCTCCCGGCAGAAAAGACAGGAGGACACATCAGTTTAATAAGCACCTTGCTGTCACAGTGTCACGAATTTGCATTCAAATGGCCACCCCCCCCCCCCCCCCCCCCCCCCAACAATAGCATCCAGGGGTGATGGATTAATGCTCATTAACTAGCGCACACAACATTAACAGGACATTAGCTCGTTAGGGAGAAGAAGAGGAGGAGGAAAAAAAGACAAAAAAAAGAAAATGTTGTAGTCGGAGCTCCCAAACAATGCGAGAGCATGGAGTTGAGTCGGGGTTGGAGTTTACCTCTTCAGTGGTCAGATGAGTGTGGAGAAACCAGCAGACTGCTCTCTGTCACATGTTGGCAGCGCCCGCCCTCCTCAGCCCGGATCACTGTCTCCTGACATCAGCGGGCACCCGAACTCTTAACTGGGTGACAGGGAGACGCCCTCACCAACCTGCACATACATATGAAACCATTTCCCTCTAGAGAAATAGGTGGAAATATTATTATCATAATTGTGTTTTCATCGTTAACGCGCATTTGAAAAGTTGATCAACTTTCCTGCTTTCATTTGGTTTAAGACACTTCATCTTTTTTTTTTTTTTTTTCCACTTGGGGACATTTTTTCAGGAGAACAAATCCTCTGCTAATCCTCGGAGATGCGATCCCTCCTTTTCCACGCCGGCTTATATACTTACTTACTATTTGTATAAAATTCGAGGACGTCCAATTTCCACCTGTTTAAGAGCAGAGACTCCCTTTGGATCCTATTAAACGTTGTTCCTCCTTCCCTCTATTCAAAAGAAGCAATTTTCCAGAGCGATTCAAGGCTCAACTCAGCGCAAAGAGGGAAAAAAGAAAAACACAAGCTCTTTCACTTTTAGCCACTAAAGCACCGCGTGAACCTGGTTTTGTGTGTTTTTTTCTGGAATAGAGGGACGGATTAAAGAGGGAGAGGAAAAAGAAAAGACTTAGCTTGGACAGAAAGGACAAATGAAAAGAGAGGCTTTCTTCTCTAAAGAGGCACACAAGAAGTTTGCTGGAATCCACCGTGTTGTGTGGGAGTTACAATGAGCAGCAGCTTCTCTTCTATTCGCCACGAGGGCCGTGTTCAATTCATGTGTTTGCAGGCCATTTCACCTGAGGGACTCCCATCGAGCTGGAGGGAATAAAGGGACATGAAGGACGTTCATGATGATGATCATCATTCCCTCCATGTAGATCTGCCATGCACATATTTCATTTGACTTGGTACTTCTTTTTATATTGTCTCTGAAAATATACAAAACACATTTGGGATAATTATGTTCTTATTTCCATGTGAGATTTTTCTCACCAAACAGTGAAAAAAGCAACAGTATTGTCAACACTGATTTATATGTACAAAGCATAAATCGGTGTTTTACAGATTGGTTGCCAGGTTGCTTTTTTCTTTTTAGCGAGCTCTTTAATTGATCAGGAAGATCAGCAACGGACGCTTAGACTACTGCAGACTGCAAAGCAAAAGTCCATCCATTACTAACATGTTGTATGTCTCTTCATGTGTCGCTGTGATGGCGGTGACTCTCAGATGAGAGTGGGTGGGTGGATGGATGCACGGGGGACAACCACAGTTTTCTTTAATAAGTACCACCATGTATAAATCACATCATCATTGTGTGATATAAAAACTCATCACCTGCCAAAGGATAATGTTTCTGATTTTTGTCACAATTATTTTTTGTTCTTTGTGGTGTTTTCTAATATTTTAAACTCCCATTATCTGCACAAATTGTAAATGTGTGTCATTAAATCAGCTGTGCACGCTTTGGAATGAATTATTCAAACCTAAGACGTTGTGTTTCTTTTCATGGCTGGTACCTTTGAACTTTGCAGTTTCCACCAGAATTTAAAATCATCTTCTCATCAAATTACAAGAAAGTAATTTAAATCAACAGACATCATGCTCAAACGTGAGTTTGAACATGATGTCTGAAGTCTGTAGTCTGTTGATTTAAGTCATGATTCTGTTTTGTTCAAACCATTTTAAGTTACTTGTAGCTGTTTTATGAAACCGCATAAACACTGACGTTCAACTGGATTTTAAAGCAGGCTTTTGTACAAAGTTAACGCATGAAGAAAAGGGAAAATTAATGTAGCTTTTCCACTGAAACTCAGCTTTTGTGTTGGCGACCGTTTTGACTGCTCCACTACCTTTACTCATGGTGGGTTTCCTGCTGTAGGTGGAGGACGGTGATGATTCCCCTCCAGCCTATAAGTCTATACTTAGCCCAGCATGTTGCCATCCTATAACACTAGTTTTCCTGTTGATAACCTTCAAAAACAGCCCTACTCTGTTTTGTTTTACACCTGCACCCCAGCATGGAAGGATTACTGCCTGTTGTCTTGTCATATGTAAATAGGGCATAACTACTCTAATTTGAGTTTATTCAGGCTGAATTGCAGCTCATCCACACAATAAACATTGATCCTATTGCTGTCACCCAGGCCCCTCCATTCAGCTCTAACAGCAATTAGCTCAAGCATTGATTTAAGGGACTCTTGCTTCTTGCCTGCAGGCATGCAGCGGTCACAAATACTGGCAGGATGTGGCAAACCTTTTCCCTAACAATGTAATGATTAATTTGTTTTCAATGGTCTCTGTTTTTTTCAATCAATTATACAATAACTATATACTAATTTGGAGCCAGTGGCATATTTTATGAGCTTGTAGTTTGAATCTAGAGTCTTCATTGGGTCATAGACTTTGTTTTAGTCCCGCTTGTATCAATTCTTGAAAACTTCTTGTCTTTTTCAGGGTCACAGGAAAGCCCGGTCAGCAATAAAAGGTAACACTGTTAGCATTTAGGATTAAAACCACGTTATAAAATACTGTAATCAGCATGTTTGTGTTTTTTTTTTTAAAGAGGATAAAGAAAGCTGCTCTTATTGTGAAAATCCTTCAGTTAGACTAGACAATAAGCACAGTTTAAGCCATTCCACAAACAGTCCCTCGTTCACTCATTCACTGTCCCCTACATAATGAACAACACAGAGTTTACATAATCAGTACTGAGGTGAGATAAAAATACTCAACTAAAGTATAGCTTGGCATAAATAACTCTCATCACAATGTCCAAGTTTAGACTCAAGTCTTCAGCAATGTCTTCTATCTTCTTCCTGCAGCAATTCCTCAGTTGTCATGAAAATGCCGTATTTTGTTATCATGTGACCTGAGCGCTGGCTTTTGGTCATGTGTTTATAACCTGGTCTCTGTTCACGGTCAAGCTGCCATTGACCAGGTCATGAATGTATTAATGAAACTAATTATTAAATCTATCTGCGTTATGGGATCTTTGCTCCATTGTGTTTGTTTTGGGGATACAGATTCACGGATAAATGAATGGAAGCTGTGTTTGTTTTATAGATGTTATAGATGTTTATCACATAAGACATAAGACATAAGACATGGCACAAAACATGGCACATGTTTTGTGCCATGTCTGTTTATTGTAAAATTATAGTTGGACAATTGACTTTTTTGGTGACCTTTTGCTTTCCTTTTAGTTGGTTCAGTCAAGAAATGTCCTATTCTAATTTCAAAGAGGTGAATTGAGAACAGATAAATTCAGATACATGATTTTAGAAGAAAAATACATTAATGCTATGAATTCAATTTTTAAGTGGCTGTTAAAATTCAAATCATTTTGTCTCTCATTTCCTCCCACAGTCACCTTTCACCATGTATTTTTGGAGTGATTGACAACAATGTATTGGTATTGGTTTGTTGGTTTGTCAGAAGTGTGACTCCTGCATCAAGGAACAACATGTAATCCATACTGGCTTTGTCCTAAAATGTAGGACAAAGTCAGTTACTGTAAAGCCTTTTCTTTCTCTGAAACACAAATATGTGTATTATATTCTTTAAATAACATTTTATTTTTTCAAACGGGCCGAACTCTTCCACATGCCAGGAGGACGGCCTGGACACAAAGCTCTGGACGTTCAGACTGTAGGTCTGGACATCACAACTCAATAATGTTCTATAGTATGGCTTCTTGTGTTGAGCATCACTTTCAAATTAAGAACTTTGGCTTTTTTTTAACATGTTAACATTTTACAAAGTACGAGTATTACAAACAAATCATTGTTTTGAAATGAGTACCGAAATAGCAATATTGTAAATTGATACCCAGCTCTATAGATTATCCGACTCTGATGTTTTAAAGTAGCAGAGTGTTTGGAGAAGAAGCCCTGTCTCCAGTCAAATGGACAGTGTGTGTCTTGTGGTCTGCTGTGGTATTCTGACTCTGAAAGGAGGATAAGACGGTGACGGTTTGACATGTAGAGACGTCAAATCTCTCCACGTATCCCTCGATAAGTGCATGTCAACCTACTGATGATGACATAACATGCTGATAATGTGCCTCACACATTTCAGCACAGGAAATCACAGACAGTTGTCCTCACACTTTCCAACCGTGGTGACAACTTTCACTGACGTTAAACCAGAGGAAATGAGACAGGAACGTGTGACTAGGGAGGGAATTCTCCCACCAAAGGGCTCATTTCATCTTGCCAGTGTTACATTTAATTTCACCTAAACATTCAGGCACCAAGCGTTTTGGGGGGAAATTGTGAAAAGTATTTGTGAGGTTGGATGTTATACTGCAGGCCTGATCTGATTATGATTATTCCTGTATGCACATTGTGTTGGCAGACTTTCATTCTGCACTTTTAGGTACAATTCCACAAAGACTTCATCTGTCTGGCAAATCTGTTTGAGAAGACCTGATATTTAGCGTGATTATTTCTGGAGATGAAACAGGCTGGTCTCATCCAGCTTTCATAGCGATACCTATGAAAAAAGTATGTTATTTGTAACCAACAAAATCAATTGGTATTTAATCCAGCTAATCATTTACAAGACTGACAAGGCGGGTGGGAGGTCAGGTGAATGTTCCATCCCCATGTGAAACAAGAGGTCGATTCACATTGATGTCAGAAGTGTGACTCGTCACATTTTACAGACAAACAAAGAATCTATTAATCTGACATCTTATTTAGCCTTCTCGAATCAAATCACACTTTAAGTTCTTTTACTTATTGATTGTATCAAAACCAGCAACACAAACTGTAAGTGCTGATTGCACACTTCCTTCCTCTGTTCTGAAAGAAGACTCAGGAAGACGTTTTTGGCGAGGGGTGCCAACAAAGAGGAAAACCTGGTACGTCAAGGCAATGTGGCGTGTCTGTGCTGGGAACAGCAAAACGGACTGTTTGACTGGAGTCTTTTTGTCAGCCCGACCTTCCGTCCTGATGCGCTGTGGAGGGTTTTTTCAGCCTGTCATGTCTTCACCTGGTCTCCTGAACCCCCCATTCCCCCCACCCTAACCCGCCATGGCCTGTCACACTCATGGGGTCAGACCAAGTATGGGGGGAAGTAGACCTTTAATCTTAAAGGTATGGATTTAGTTTAGTTGTGATATATGATATATGTGGTATTAGCATGGTTGTAATTGTATAGCTTTTTGTCACTTACCTGTTGCAGGAAATATTTAGTGTCGCCTGCACTCATGGTACGAATTAGATCGTGCTGATGGAAGGCTCCATCTAAGTATAGACAGACAATATCTTTTCAAAATATTACTTTTCACCAAACAGCTTCCATCAGTCCGTAGTGAGGGGCACTACATGGTATATAGTGCCTTCGGCTGTTATGGGGAAGAACTTCGGTGTGTAGCTGTTTGCACGTTAGCTGTTTTGTAGCTGTGTTACATGTTAATCTACATGTATTTGTATTCATAAAGTCGTATTCAGTGAAGTTGTTTGTTTGGTTTATATATGTTTGGTTACATGTGTACCAGGGCCACTCTTGGAAAGTGGTCGGAGGCAGACGCAAGATATTTGGTTCAGAAGACAAAAGGTGTTTATTTCCAAGCCACTCCGGTCAGGCTTCCTCACACCATCTGTGACAATAACATTACGGTGAAATGCAAATCCAGTACTGTACAGGGTACAGTACTGGATCTACTGTACAGGGTACAGGGTACAGTAGATCATGTGCCCTCTGGACCAACATGTGCAAAGAATCGCAAAGGGGGTTTCCAGTTTTGGTAAAAGTAGTCTAATGAGGTACTTTTCTCAGTAGGCAACGATGTAATGTAAGGAGTTACTTTTCTTTGTAACGATATACTGTTACGTAACAAGTTACTTTTTTCAGGAGGTAATGATGTAACATAAGTTACTTTTCATAGAAAGTAATGATGTAACGTAACCATTTACTCTTCTCAGTAGCTAACGCTTTAACGTAGTTATTTTTAAAGGCAGTATTGTTGTTATGGAAGAAGGTACTTTTAAAAGTAACACAACCCAACACTCATTGTAAGTATAATCTTAATCATGAACCCGAATGTTGCTGAGCTGAACCCCTGTTGAGAAAATCTGCAGCACAATGACCTCACTCAACAAAAATGTCCTAAAACACACACACGCACACACTTGTGACATATTCTGGGACTGTGTTTTCTGAAGAATCTTTTTCTTTGGCTCAGTGTGAGAGTATGGAGATAACAGACTTTGGTTAAATAAAGCAACCACTTCAGCAACCTGTCCCTCAGTTCACTCAGTCTTTTATTTCTTCAGCAGATTGTCAGCACACATTTAAACCCCCCCCCCCCCCCCCCCTCAACATTCACCCTTGGGCCACTTTTACACTCCAGACCCTTTTTATTCACCCCAAAAATCCCTGCTCACATTTATGTTGGTGACCCCATTCCCCCCCTCTTCCTCCACAGAGTTAGTAGGACTAGCCCACAGCCGTGGGGAGGGAGAATGGGAGGGGGGCTTTGAAGGCGCACCTCCTTGAGAGCTGATGTTGAGATGAATGCAACCCAGAGACAAAGAAATGAACAACTGAAGCTGCCCTGATAACTTCACAATTAACTGTATCTTAACATGAAGCTCAGAATGAGGTTCGTAGGCTTCTCAAACAAAAATATGTATATGTCCAGTACAGAAATGACGGGAGCCATTTGTGGACTGTCAATCCAAGAGTATGAATCTAAAATGCAGAAAAGAGAGTAGCTCTATCTCAATTGAACCTGAACGACACTACCGGTAACATCGACGTGTATATTGCGACATCTTCGGGCAGTAGAAGCCACACTGTCAAAATTTCTTGCGAAATTTTCTAGTTGTATCAGTTATTTCTCTGCAGCCTTTGAACCTCTCCAGAATGAATTGTGGTTCAAAAGCTCCGACTGCGGGCTTTATGCACTGATGCTCCAAGGATTTCCTCTGTACGTCATGACTGCCCAAGGACTCCAGTAAGGCTTGTCTTTACTGACTGACTGTAGAGTCAGAGGCTGCACACACACACACCTGGTTTGACACACCTGGTTTGACCTGGTTTGGAACTGTATAAAGCAGAATAAATCATGGAGAGCTGCTGCAATCCACCACTGATGCAGAAATGAATAAAATGGGTCACAGTCATAAACATTCAAACAAAATTCCCTCTGGCACAAAATTCTCAAATGGCCAAACAGTCCCTTTTTTTCAAAAACCATTACATTTGACAAGCTGATGTCAAGATGTCTGTTTTGTTAAATTGCAATGAGCAATCTGAAGAAATACAGGGGAACTGTAAAGGTTCATTCACACAACAGGTAATTCAAACTTAAGGGAAGCTGTCAAATAAAATATGTGTATGAAGGCCACCTTGGCTGGAGGTGAACGGCCATTATTACTGTGGCTTCTGCTCCAGAGTAATTGTTAGAAAGCAGCTGTTGGTTAGTCATTTTAAAAAGTGGATCCACTCTTGAACTCCCAACTGCTGTAACGGCTTCAGCAACAGGGACAATGCTCCAATGTATTTGTTCAACTCTCTCCCATCTAGCCTCAAAGAGGGAGCTTTGATTCAATATTTGATATGTGTTATTAATTCCATTTGGTACAACTCACATACTGTTTCTTTCCATATATGAATTTCTGGGCTAAGCCATTTTTTTGTAATTTAACTCAGCGCAGACATTGTAAGTGATTGATAAGTATCTCTAGCTGCCTCACTGTTGTCGATGTTCTGCTTCTTCTGATGTTCCAAGGATGAGATTTACTGGATTTATGATCCAGTAAATCATTTTGTAACCGGAGTGGAGTATGGCTGCTAGCAGTCTGAAGGTTAGCTGACGGGCAAGCTGCTGGAAGCTAGTAGACTGAGGGATAGCAGGCTGGGGTGTTTGAAAAGTTCTTGATGCACCGAGGTAAAAAGCTTCTCAGACATAAACAATGCTCCCCTGTGCCAGCCTCAGAGCAGTACTCCCTACTTACAATCCCCTACTTACAATCCCCATGCAAACTGATGGAGTATGACAAATCATAAAGCTCATCCTCAAACAACTCTGCTGGCTCCATAGCTGGTCGGTTCGTCGCTTTAGTTATGTATGTTGTGGTGCTGTTCTTTACTGTTATGTCATTTATTTTGTTTGTATTGTAATTGCTTTTATTGTTTCTGATTTTACCATGTAAAGTGTCTTTGATTACCTTTTAAGGCGCTATATAAAGAAAATGTATTGTTATGATTATGATTATTAGTACTATAACAGAACCCTAAAGCAATAATGACAAAAGACTAAGGCCCTGTTTACATGTATGCAGGTATTATTTTAAACAGATCATTTCCTCTACGTTTTGACCTCGTCCACAACAAAATATTTTTATATTTTTTAAAGCACCTTTAAAGGTGTAGATTTTAAAACCTCTGGGTATTTTTGTGATCTGTGTGGATGTGTAAAACTTGTTTGGGAAACGATGCAACTTAACATAACAGATGCATGGTTTCACTTCAACAACAACCAGCGAAGCTCAGTCAAACGCACCTGAAGTAAACCCTGTGGTTCCTTTCCACAGGGTTTACACAGGGAAACTCAGAGCTCGAAGCACAGCAGCACCACTCTGAAGTGTCTCGTGTCAACTGTCCCACGGTGCTTTGACCGGATGGTATAGAATATGTATAAACTAGAAAATTTCGCAAGAAATTTTGACAGTGTGGCTTCTACTGCCCGAAGACGTCGCAATATACATACACGCCGATGTTACCGGTAGTGTCGTTCAGGTTCAATTGAGATAGTGCTCCTCTCTTTTCTGCATTTTAGATTCATACTCTTGGATTGACAGTCCACAAATGGCTCCCGTCATTTCTGTACTGGACATATACATCTTTGTTTGAGAAGCCTTTGTTTGAGACAGACAGACCGACAGACAGACAGACAGTGTGTATAGAGAGACAGACAGAGAGAGCCTGCGTGCGTGTGTAACTGGTTGCCATGGTGAGGACGCACCTGGTGTTAGAGGCAGACTGATTAAGAAACGTTACAGTAAACAGTGATTTTGAACAAAACTCCTGCCTCCTTTTAACAAAAAGCAGGAGTCTGAGTGCCAAAATATGGATACCGTGAGAAAGATAAGACTCTGGCGAATGCGCTGATGTGTTTTTTTATGTTTGTGGTGTTAAAAATGTGAGCTCCAGAGCAATATACACAAGTGGCACCGTCTGCTATCTTTGAGAATGAGTGGTCAGATTTAACATGGAGTCTAATGGAGCAGAAAGCTGGTTTTCCTGTCAATTAAGGTCTGTAGTGCAAAATGTGTAAATGTGCTGGATTCCACAGTCATTTCTCTAGACCAGCACACGATAAGCTAAATTTTTTGCAAACAATAATGCATGAAGAGTGAACATTGTGGGACTCTGAGCAATTTGTTTGAAGAAATCACAGAATATTTTCCTGCTCTGCTCCACTCTGACAATTATGCCCTCACTCTAGCCCTTAACGAGCTGCGCAATACACACCCATTATAAAATCTGAAATGGACCCAAAATGTTCCTGAAACTTAATCTGCGACTTCATGAAAACTGTGCTAGCTATCAAAATGTCCATTTGGCTCAATAACGTCCAGCGTTTTGTCTACGTTTTAAACTTTTAATAATTTTTCTACGTTAAAGTATGGCTTGTCAATATGGGTCCAAAGTTCAGTGTTTTTTTTGCTCTCTTCACACCGAAACCCCATTCAAGTCAATGGGGCGATTTTGCTCCGTTTTTCGGGATTTTTGGGAAAACCGCTGGGCGAATCTCTTATGAAAGTCATAGCACACCATTCCCGATCGGGCCGCACGTTTGGATATACTTTTCGCGCCGCTGTTGGCAACGCTGTGTGAGGAGAAGCGTGCCAAACTTTTCTGGATAAAGATTATTATTAAGCCCGCAGGATTACAGTCAGTGTGCTTTGGCACTGGCAGTTTTACTGCCTTTGTGCCACAAAGCCACACTGAATTTTAAAAAAAAATTGCAAAAAGCTTAATAATTCAAAAAGTTTAAAGATTACAAATATGATAAGTCATATCACCCATCTCCTGAAAGAGCTGAACATTTTAATATTTGA
Organism: Pholis gunnellus; assembly: GCF_910591455.1. Classification (NCBI taxonomy): domain Eukaryota; kingdom Metazoa; phylum Chordata; class Actinopteri; order Perciformes; family Pholidae; genus Pholis; species Pholis gunnellus. The sequence goes on along the minus strand of NC_136529.1, from coordinate 273,703 downwards.
ATGGTTTCTGTGGCTTAAAAAATGTCAGCAGTAGTGATATTCGTTGTAGTAGTATTATAAGTAGTAGAAGTATTAGTAGCATTAGAATAAGTGTGTGTGTGGGGGGGTCCTCTAAAAGTATCCAAGACCTGAATGACTGAATGAGAGAGACACAGAGAGACAGAGAGAGAGATGTGCGCGTGTGTCTGTGAGCCTGTTTGTTTATCAACATTGCTGAGTACCTTAATCACGAACACTTGTTGGTAACAGCATTCCAACAATAACTAATTAGCTATTACTTTACTATCTTCTTCTCTGGTATTTGACGTATTGTTGACGTAACCTTTATCGCCACCTACTGGCCCGGTGGGCATTGGAGTCGCTTTTGTGTTCTAGTGTCGAGTGAGATATTTTGTAAAACCGAGGTTGTGTGGGCATACTTTTCTTTTAAAACGTAGAGGAAATCTGTTCAAAAAAATATCTGTAAACGTGTAGACAGGGCCTTAATAAATATTCAAGAAAAGGAGGGCGACAACAAGGGTCAGGTGACAGCAGGGCTAATGAAGAACAGGCGACACTCATCAGGGCCGGAAAGACAATCACACAGTGATGGGGTTGCGACACAAAATTGGACCAGGAACATCAAGTGTGTGTGTGTGTGTGTAAAATATGTTTTTGTGTGTGGCCAAAAACATATTACCATTAAAATGATCAAGACACAGAATAATAAATAAAACTAATTCAGAGTAAAATTATCAGCGTACCCTTAACGGAAGTGCAAACCTAAATTCTATTACATAAATTAATACCTGAATTATGCAACAATGAAAAACAAACATGGAAGACAAACTGGAAGACAAACCACCACTTGCAGTGGATGATTAAGTTGTGGAATAAAATGTATTTGAAAAGGAGAAAATATCTGTTCAAAAGAAAGAGGTGTGCACAATCAAGTGTCCTTGCATGGGGGGAGGATTAACTCTTGACATCCATCTAATAATAACAGTGGCTTCAGCAGTCCCACTTTAAGACTGTGATATTGTTGATCCCCATATGGGCTTATACTGTATACGGCCATGAAACAGGACAAACAGTCCTGTGTAATATTCATCCCTGAGGTAAACCACAATCTGCCCTAACACTGAGTGAGATTGGTTTAAACTGTAAGCTACTTTTTTTCAAGGAAAAGATCTAAAATTAATCAGCGGGCTTGTTGTCCCCTCTTAAGGCCACGATAAGAAGGTTTTGGTGTATGAGGAGGGAAACATAAGAGGCTTTGGGGGCAGCTTTTATTAAAAGGATCTGACATCTACCTGCCCTCTCAAATGGCAGGCAATTTTGACACTTCTGGCACGCAAAGCAGCTGTACAAATATAACTGCGTGTCCTGGCCTGTAGGCCTACTCTGTTCTGATGCTGGTTACCTTTAAGAACACCGTAGAAAGCGTTGTAAATGAAATGCCTCTTTACAACATATCACAGACCCCATTCATTTGGCAGCTTGAATGTCTACACATGGGCTGATTTCTCTCTTCATCTTTTCATTTCCCTTTTGTCATTTTCCACACGTATCATGTCGGAGACGGCTTGATGGACTCAATGTGTCGGAACGGCTTGTTCTCACATCCATATCACTGCAGGACTCCCCACAGTACAGCGGCGGCCTGTCAGCGCTAAGACTCTGGGCCAGTTCTCACTGTGATGGTCAGTTGGAGATTCTTTTTATTTTGATACAGTTATTACAGTTATCATTTCCCATTTCCCCTCTTGATTGGGGCTTAAAAGGCAAAGCAGCTCAGATCGTGCCGGCATAAATCACCAGGCCCATTAATCCGTCCTGGTGTCGTCTCTCGCACAGAACTGCCCAATCATGTCTGGATATTCATGTGGAATTGAAATGAATGATACTCAGAGGCAGCTCACTGACACCGCAGATTGAATGTTAAAATGGGTGGGGTGCTTTGAGCGTTGTGTTGATTATATCATATGTGTAGGATATGAGGGAATGGCCTCTGTAGAGACAGCATGTGAGGTCTCCGGCATATTAACTCTAACGGCACTTTATTTTGTTCTATTCTGCTTTTCGCTCCCCAAAAATGTTGGCAGCATTTATTTCTGAAAATTAATTACTGGGTATGAAAGACATGGTGCTGAATGATAGGTGAACAGGGGACAGACTGATAATAACCAGTGAGGTGTGGAAGAACCAACTTTTGAATTTAAGTTTAATTTCAAACATATTTTCAGCGGAGGCTTAAAGGAAAATTAAATTTCAGTCATATGCAATTATTCATTTTGGACATTCCATGCCAAACCCTCCTCAAACAAGTCGTAGTGAAATCCCTCTGCTTTCCGATGTTAAAGCAAAGAGTCAGATGTATAAGGGGTTAGAGCGGGTCATCCTGCAATCACAAGGTTGGTGGTTTGATTCCTGGCTCCTTCTGTCAACATTGAGTCCTTGAGTTAGACAGTGAACCCCAAGTTGCTTCACACCACACAAACACTTTTGTGTTTTTGTTTGTAATATGTATAATAAGCATATCATTTAGCTATCACTACTGAGAATTTAACAAACATTAAAAAAAAGAAAAAAACATTTTTCAAGGTGTATATTTAAATTGCATCTCTGACACACATGAAGATAAAGTTGTGAACACCGGCTATGATCTATGATCAGAATCATAACAACTGTATTTTAACTGCTGCTGTGTGAAGAGAATACTGCTGTTAAAAAGAACCTGATGTGTTTAGAGTGTTTGCAAACCAAATGTTTTTGCACTTTTGTTCATATGCAGTACTTTTAAAATAAAAGTGCGCAATACACTACTTTTGAATTCATTATTGAATTTTGCGCATAACAATGCGATTAATCGCAATTACAAATTGTAATCGTTGTCCAGCACTAATCTATATATATAATGATTTTGATATGCACTAATAGTTAGGGAATATGTTAATATATGCTTTATAAACGCATGTTAATACTGCAATAGTTTGGCAAATAGCTACATATGAATAAAGCCTGTATAGCACTGAGCATTATCATCCAGGGAGAAAGTCAAATTTCACTAGCAGTTGGATTGACCTCATGTCCTCCACTCTCGTCTAAAATCAGTTTTTTCTCTATTCTTCTAAGAAGGATTTGTTTCCCTCCTTCTATAACATAATTAAAAAGATATCCTGTCTCCTTTTAATTTGGACTATATTATATCTTGTATTAATCCTCCCGACTTTAGTCTTAGCTTCCATCTTGGGCTCTTGATTTGATTTTTTCGGTCATTGCTGATTTGATCTCCTCCTTGGCGATAATATCAACTCTTAAGATGACAGAGATTAATGCTGTGGATTAAAGCATCAGACTCTCTTTCTTAAGGAAATGCTGCTGCGGGGGACGGCAGGAGGCCATGGATTATCAAATATGTATTTTTCTTGCAGTCTGCTGTCACAACCTCCTTGTCCACTCTAAGGGGTTAGCTCTTTGTGCAAAATAGTGCAAGTAACTGACAAGAGTTGAAACTAAATGTATTACCTTTCTATAACAAATCCAAAGGCTTTAGACCTGTTTTTTAGCAAATTTTCCAGAAGGTTTCAGCTGATTTCACATTAAATCAGTTTCAATCAATTCCCAGCAACAACAATGAATTAGGTGACACAGTCTTTCCACGTTTGCCATTCCCCTTTATTTAACTGTTCTTGGCCTTGGTGGGCTCTCCTAGAAGGCAGAAGCATGAAGAACCCAACGGTAACATCACAGATGGAGCAAAAACACTTAGGGGAGCGAATACTGGGGACATGCAGGACTTGCACACAGGGCGACGCATAGCTCTAGGTGTACAGTATAGAAAACAGCTGACAGAGGGAAAGCACGGCAGACTTCACTTCCCAGCATCCATTGTGAAAATGTGGATTAGCCCCATCGTACATCCTGGAGTGAAGTGCAGGGCACATATAACAACAGATGGAAAACTATTATTCAACTGATATTTAACTAAAATAGAGCATTTGCTTCAAAATAGGAAATGTGAAAAAAAGGTTGAAAACGATCTGTCAGTGTGATAAAACCAAACGATGTGTATTGCCTTGCTAATCTAGATCTATTAAAGAAAATAAATGTAAAATCTGAAAATAAAAATCTGGAAATGTCAGAGGTTTTAGATTGATGTGGAAATCAAAGTACTAACATTTTCAGAAGTGAGAGCACAAACAGTTAGGGTTTACTTCAACAACAAGATATAGCCTGCATTGCCACTGATAGATTCATATGTAGGCAGTTTGACACAGACTGTTCAGTTAGTAACACATTATCAAGGATTCCCACAGCTTCCTCACTCTCTAATGGAAGAACTAGTGGCAGTAGAGTAATATGTATAGTCGGAGGCCATAAGTGATCTTATTGAAGCCTTAGATGATATTGTAACCTCGTAGTAGTTACTTGCTGGCTTCATTCAACCAAAGCCAGCTCTAATATGATTGGTCAACACTACTTGGACTACAAACGGAAATCAGAATGCTTCCAATACCAAAATCTAGTCCTGTGGCCGACAGATTCTGCATTCATCTGCCATAATCTGTTCAGAGAGATGAACTACTGACAAACTGCCAAAGCTTTCTGGGTGAAACTCGCAACTATGCTCCACACATGCTAACACCTAGACCTATTTAGATTGTTGGGCTAATTCAAAGAGGTTAATGCTGAGAGATGATCTCCTCATACGACACCAGGTTGGAGGGCAAAGAATGGGACTTCTCAAAATGACATAACGCTTTCTTGAGATGTAAATATTGGTTGAATGATGTTCTCACTTTTGTCACTATTTCACTAAAATGACTCAATTGTTGACGATTGGATTTCATCTGCTGTCCAACAGTTGCTGTGTGTGACTGTTAGAGAAACATGGCTGAGATACAAAAAACATTACTGTCACATCATATCACAGCACATCATTTTAAACATTCTGTTTAGCTTTTATGGTTGAGACATGATGCAAACCCATTACCAAAATAAGAAATATGAGAGCATATTCACACCTTTTACAACCAGTGATTTCACATTTTTTAGTATAACACAGAAATATATAGCCTCGCTCAGTTGAGTTGAGGAAAAAATAGTCAGCCATATTGCTTGAGAACATTCTGGGGTAATTTTGTAAATATCTTATGAATGTTTTAACTCTGTTTGTAACCATAGGTTTTAGTACCATTTGGATCAATCACAATATGACTTCAACAGTGAAATGTTCATCATGCATTTGTTGGCAGACTTCAGACATCTGTATCAATGTCACGATGTTACTTGGAATCTCCTGGATTATTTGAGTGATTCATAAACTTCATAAATAAAGAGGGTGCTCTATGTGTGGAAAGCGCACAAACTCCCACAATGGATTTTCATGCCTTGAAAAGATCTCCATATGGATGTGATCCCCTGCCTGTCTTTAACATCTTCATTTATTTAACACAATCACATGCTTCACGTTTTGGCCTCTTTTGGACATTCTAGAAACTCATTGTGTTGTGATGGGTCTACATGGGGATTCTCTATTTGTATAGCATGGATAGGACACCCTTGCGTATTGAAAGTGTTAACAGGCACACAATGCATATCCTTCTTGTATCAATTCAGACAGAAATGTGGAACAATAACGGGAGTGAACAAGTGAAACAGCAGATAATGGAGGGATAAAGTTGAATGTTAGGCCAATCTGCTTTGACCTCTCAGAAAGGCTGCATGGGTTCTCAGGCAGTGTACCGCTTCGACATTCTTGTAGCTTTCAGGCCCTTTGATCTAGTTATCGTCATCTTCATCACTGTCCCTCATGGAAATGCCTTGCATCCCTCCTTCCCTCACTGAGGCTGTGGCTTCTTCCAGCGTCAGCCGGTTTCTCACCGTCTCATACATCTTACTGTTCAACGTGGAGTCCAGAACCCCTTGAAGGCGGAAGTCACGGTACTTTTTCTATCACAAACAAACAAAACAGTTTGGCTAACAGAGGGCTTGAGGTTCACTGTATTGGTCTCCATTTCATTTGAGCTGTCAGATCTCTGGACTGTGAGAGTCAACCTATCCTATCATACAATAGTTCCTATAATATCTTGCTTGAAAAAGGAGTCACTTTTTGTGTCGTCCTACCAGCAACACATGTTGATTTCCACTCGTTTCAGGCATATGGGCTTTTCAAAATAAACTCCTTTCTTCACAGGATAAAACTTGTTTCGGTAACAAAACTACTGAGTTATGTTGATAGGAAAAGATCAACGTTAAAATAACTACGGAAGTGCCGTTACAAAAGTACGCAAGTTACGTGACGCAAATAAATCAACAATGACTTCTTGTTTCACACGGCGAACAGTGGTCTCCTAGATGAATGATCACTGTTTGTTGCCATCTTTACTTTATGGAGAGTTTGGATGTCAGTGATAATAAAGTGGCTCAGTGGTTAACTTTGTGGACTCTAAGGTCCTGGGTTTGAAAAATGAATGATTAAATGATTTGAGACAAGAATCCTGGGCACAACATTTCTGGACGCTACCAGTTCAGTCTGAGTGTGCTCATGCTGGTGGATGGGCGGTCAGTGAGGGATCATGTCCTACTTTTAGTATAGGACACCTTGATGAAGAAGAACAATAATGTGAACCTCTCAGTGCTTCATTACAATATATTACATTATATTAGATAAGTATTACTGATCTAATCATGCGTTATAATGTTATAATCTACCAGAGTTATAAAAGAGTCAGTCAGTCATGTTATTGATTCTTGAGATTCGTTAACAATTAGAGTAAGAGATTCGTTAACAATTAGAGTACTATAAAGTTCTGGCAGTCCTTAAAATCGTAGGATCATGACAATACATTTTGCAGCCGTTCTCACCTTCACAACCCTGATGAGAATCTTCAGCTGGTAAAGGTGGAGCTGCAGGTCCATTCGATCTGTCAGCCATGTTCCTAGAAGGTTCATAGTGCTGGTGTACCATTGCTGTAGACACACAAGAACACAGTGCATACTATCATCTGATACTCCATGAAATAAATGCACTCAAAATGTGCCAACCTAAGAAGACACATGAAAAAGCAACATTTCAACAGTCAACATAATAAATCCATCACCTTGAAATGAGTTTCTGTAATCCGTTGACTTTGCTCATGACAGAAAAAGCAGGTGATGTTATCCATGCAGCGTATCATTATGACAGAGCTTCCATGTGGAAGCACAAAGCTGACAAACAAATCCTCAGCAGAACAATGTCTCTAATCTGAATATGGCGCACAGCCACTTCTCTCTAGCAGGGTTCTCTTCTGCTGCAGTTCAGCGACGCCCACACAGTCTTGCCTGGAAGTTTGGAAACAGAGTCTACCCTTCTCACGTGAGGACAAATCAGACAGTGCTGTAGGCTCAGGATTTATTTAAGTCTGGAGCGTGGACCCCCTGAAGATCCAGCAGGCAATCAGGCCTCAATTAACGGGAAACCCAATAAATAATAAGGCTCATGATGCTCTCGGTGCACAGCAGCATCTTCTGTCATTGGCACTTGTCAAAGTTCATGATACAAATGTTTGTCAGTTTATCAGTTCCAAGCTGTGTTGTCTTTGAGTATTGCAGACTCTCTTAATGTGTGTTTCTGGACTGTGTTAATGACAGAAAGGTCAGTGATTCTGGAAAAGAGGGCTGGAGTACACGACATGTATTCTGGTAACAGCAGAGGCAACTGGGTTGGGTCCAACAGTGTCCCAAACAAGACTGGCCTTACTCAGACAGAAGAATGGTACTGTAGTATAATGCTGTGTAATAAGTCATCTTCTCTAATAATGTTTGTGTTTTCAGTACAAGAAGTGAACAGACATTTTTACATGTCAAAACATTGCAGTACTATATCTGCACTTTTTTCACATGTCAGCTACATTTCAGCTCATTTTCACTGAGGGATAGCCGACTTCAATAACTTCATAAACCAATAACCATGGCTACAACAAGTGTCTATTCGCAGTATTCTTCTGTATTTGGTTGTGTTTTCTGTATTCAGGGTGTTTCTGTATTTGCTCGTGTTTTCTATAACTGTGGCGTGCTCAGCTCTCAGGGCCACCATTCAGTGCTGAGTTTCTGTACTTTTGGAGTTTTCGACATTCAGTACTCATGAGGTACTGAGGTACCATAGCCAGCCCCGGTCCTGATACATAGGTGTTACAAGCCTCATTTTGATATTGTCTAGGGCTGCAACAACGAATCGAAAAAATCGATAATAATCGATTATTAAAAGAGTTGGCAACGAATTTCATTATCGATTTAGCTGTGTCGCGCGATTATTACGCCACTCAATAATGCCTTGTTCACACCAAACGCGATGAACGCGGCGCGAATCGCATCATTCGCGCCGCCGGTCTCGCCGGGGACTATTTGTGTTCATCCTCGTGAATCGCGCTGGACGCGCCGGAGAGGGGGCGTGGTTTATTGGTCTGAAAGCCGTTCAACTGTCCGCCATCAACCGTGGAAAAAAATCACCTCTATTTCTGCCTAGTACGTGTTGTGGAAGTCCCAGATATCACGGGAAACTAAACGCTGTCATGTCTGGTTCATAACATAGTCCGGAGGAGCTCCGTGGATTTCATCGAGCTCACTGTGTCTAGCGAGCCACACGTCGGCTGTTTACTACAGCTGTATGAACACAAAATAAACTGATTTGGCTGTGATTTATCGGCAAAAAACCGACAAAAAGGGACTCCGAAATAACTACGTAATGATGCCCATTTGTACTTGTTTTCTCAATGGAGCTCGGATGATCGGTGCTAGGCTATGCTAACAATGTAGCAGCTCCATCAACACTAACAATAACGTCATCTAGATGTAAATATGGCAGCGTCTATTCATTGTTTGCACCATATGGTTTACACACACACACATGTATACACATAGTTTGGTCTGGTCTCTATTGATATGAGGTATCATAGAGCTCTGGGTGAACACAGACGCTACAGTATTTATTTCCTGATTCAACAACGGCAGGACATCAGTGATGACAGGAGAAACATCTCAACGCTGATAGGCTATCGCGCCACAGCGTCACGCGATTTTTTCGGTTGGAAATAAATGCTTTGTTTTTTTATCTGATTCATCGATTAATCGAAGAAATAATTGACAGATTAATCGATTATTAAAATAATCGTTAGTTGCAGCCCTAATATTGTCCCACTGCTTTAATTAGACGAGCACTCTAAACAGTGAGCTCTGCAAGGCACAGCAAGCTTAGAGCACGGAGCCATACAGAAACAGAGCCGAGAGGGTACAGATGTTTCTCTGTGGGCCCTGACTGTTGCCAGTCTAATTGATGGATAATGATGAGCGAGGCTGATACTAATAGAAACCGACTGACTTTCACAGCAGAAAGGATGGGTGGCTGGAGAAGATTGGGAAGAGAAAAAAAGAGGAAGAGGGTAGCAGTGTGTGTGATTGTTTTTTATCTTTTTATCATAATGATTAAATGAATACAAGCTCTATTGTCCATCAAATCTGACACTTTAGAAAGTCAATCTGCTTATCAGTTACAGGGTTTTACATGTAAAGAAATGTTTAAGAAATACCAGAATAAAAAGCAGACTCAATCCACAAAATTAAATGTGGTAGCTTCAGAAACAATGACAAAGTCATGCTGAAGCCTTGCACTCAATCTGATGATGTTATTGAACTGACACAGATTTTATTGGTCAAAGGCTAATTTTTAACTGCGAAATTTAAGAAGAAACCACACAATTCTTTTGGACATTTTGTGCAAATATGCTGCATGTTCAGAATTCTAGACTTAGGAAGCTTTCACACCTAACCCGTTTGGTTCTATTGAAATGCACTCGGTTAGTAGCTACTGGTGTGAAAGCTCTCAATCAAACCCCGTTTTAGGCCAAGCAACTGAACCAGGACTGCTGGAAAAGGGTCTCGGCCTGCTTCCAAGCGAGGTCTGGTGCAGTTAAGTTGTGTTGTAAAACAAACCAACCCCAGTATTTTATCATAGCAGAAATGTGATTTTAGCATGAATTCAAAACCGTAACTACTCATAAATCCTTCTGCTGATTATATAATGTGTTCAGGGAGTGATCTTATAATTGATCGTTATAGCCTTAGTCCATGTTTTTTAATGCAAATCCACACGTATCGACGTCAGCGCATATTTGTTCCCTGAGTGGTTTAAAGCTGTTAAAACTGCTGTGCTTGCATCCGACGCTGTGTACCTTGTCAGTTCATTACGTCTATTAAAAAGTGTGTGACAGCGATTCCACAGTATCAAGCCCTGAATCATTACAAGACGCTTCCTTTCCATCCTGTAATTATATGAATAATGCTTATAATTAGTGTTTTATTCATGAGCTCTTTGTGGCACAAGAGAATATGAATATACACATCAGAAGCACTAAAGTGCTGCATAAACCAAAATGATGATGTAGCATGGCAATCGCCAAAACTGTCCAAGCAATGAGTTGTGTTTAGTTTACTCCTCTTGATTCCATTGTGGAAAGTCTGTTTTAACTATAGATCCCTGTCTACAGGTGTGAACGTGTTCCAAGAGACAGAACCACATCAGAGTGAGACTTTTTGCAGCGCTAGAGATGAACTTTTGGAACATCTTTAGCATTACTTAGCTTACTTAATCAGAATATTAAATTGACTATCTGCACTAACAATGGGTCATCATAGTGCAAAAAGAATATTTTTTATGTCCAATTTTGAATTGCCAGACTAAAACAAAAAAGACCAAAACCTGCTCAGTGGGACACCAAGATCAGACCTGCTAAGGCCACAAGAAGAGGTCCAGCTCAGTCATTGGAAATCAGAGAAGATGGCTATGCCGAGGCAGTGCTGGGGTGAATCAGTGAGCCGACCTGGTGCCAGCAGCTTCCTATCTGTCGCTGTGTGCCTGTGAAGGCTTCGGCGTGGCAGCAGGCCTGTGATCTCGCCCCGAGCACAACCCCCCGCCGAGAGGCCAGGCCTGGAGTGACTGATCCACTGACTGGCTGCTCTCCCTCTTCCCATCATCCACTCCTCCCTCGCGTCTCCTTTAGACTTTGCACCGTGCCACACAGCTCCCATCTGTAGCCATTTTTGCAGCAGCCATTTTGTGTCCTGTTCTGCTTTACTCCTCTTCGTTTTATATAAAAAAGAGGCTTTGACAGCTATGTCACAAGTCTTCTTGCTGCCATGACTGGCATTTTGGAGGTCTGTCAGGGACATCTTGTGTACACATAATGCCTGCGATTTTCATCAACTTTAAGATCTTTTTAATGCCAATTTGAATGCAATACCAGTTTCCTCATGAATAAAAGGAAAGTGGCTATCGATCCATCAAAAGATCTACATGACTAGTTCAAGTTGTCACCCGGAGAACAGGACACAAAGACATCTTTCCTCATTTCAGTCTAGAATAGAGGGGGTCTTATGTACTACAGATTGTAAAGCCCTTTAACACAAAGTATAGAAATACAAATAAATAAACTGTTTTTCAAGAGTAACTAGCTGATTATGGTTATGAATTGTAATAATTAATACAAATTTGCTTCAGAATTTCCAGTTTCACTTGTCTTGAAAAGGAGAATTGAGTAATTACATTGAGACACTGTCCCAGTTAACTTGTCTCCAACAAGTCCACAAAATAGAAACATTGGTCAGTGATTTCTCTTACAACCCATTTGAGAATTTTCTTCAGTTAAGGCCACTTACAGGGCGCTTTCACAAGCCGACATTTAGTCCATTTTAATCTAACTGTGATGCAGTTCAACCCCTGGCGCGTTTTATATGAGCATTTGTGAACGCAGTAATCGTACTGAGCATAACAACCGGTCCAAGACCGCTTGCGAGAGGTGGCCTGAGATTCGTTTCCAAATGAACCAAAATGCAGGGTACCTGCACGGGCATGTGTTGAGATGGACACAGGTAAATAAGGTGTTAACGTTAGTTGGAAAGGACTAACTTGGACTTGACAGCAGAAGTCTGATGTTTACTTGACATCTGGGCCGAAAACAACATACAGAATATGCTCAATAAAGTCCACAAAAATAGCGACAATATTTTGAAGTCATGCAAGATAAACTGGAGGAGAGGGACTAGTGTGCACAGAAGATTAGTGCCGAGTCAAGGTGAAAAAAATATGATAGCAATATTTCAAAGATGGGATTCTTTTACATCCGGTCCCCTGTATAAACGATGTTTTCTTTTTTGTTCAGTTTTTTTCTCATTTCTTGTTCTATGTTTGCACTTTCCGGTTGTCTCTACAGTGTCTTCACTTTCTGAATTTCATGATAAAATGGTCCTGAAAAGCTCAGCAATTAATCACATCAATTGAATTATGTTACAAGACCACAGTATCTGATGTAATCAAGGGTGATTATCCAATCCATGAATACAAAGCTGATACTTGCAGAGAGCATTACTCTCAAGTTGTCTTGGAGAGAGTCATCTTCTTCGGAAAGTAATCACAGAGACGCTTCCATGCAGATGGGGCTACGTGCTTGACATTGCATGCACAATCAGGTACACAGCTGTTCATTTTCCCAGCTGTTTCAACTGGCCCTGCGTCATAGATTATGTGATGCATCAGCCCTGCTTTGAATCTTAAGGATGCTCAAAAGTCTCCCTATGGCTTCCCTTAAAGAAGAGGAGGGGCCACTGGTTCCACTGGGGCTCTTCCCTTTTCACATGTTTCTTTATGTTGCCTTACATGGAAACATGGGACTGTCCTGGATAATGTTACAAGCCCATAGCTTTATGCCATCATCACCGGTTTCAATTATTTCAACTATGTTTCTGAGAAATCATGTCCTGTCCATCATTGGTATGGCGAATGCCTCTAAATACCCATGAACCTTCTGTTGCCATGAAGAAAAAGCCAGTCAGAGGTAGTAATCAGAGTTGTTGAAAAATGTTAAATGTGTTTCACTTGAAAACAAAACATGATGTCATAATGACTGAAAATGTACCCAGAAATGAAAAGTTAATTCATTTAAGCTATAGATTGTATATCTTTAGCTACCACCTGCCGTTAGCGGCAAACTTGACAGCATTCTAAGCCCTGTACACCAGCCTGTACTTTCAACCTTTTATAAAGAAATAAATATTTTCCAATGCAGTTGTTAAACTGATGAGTCAACTGAGTTTTGTGTCAATCCAAGCCGTAGATGTGCTCCAACTGTGAGTCACTCAACATCGAATTTGGGATAGAGCTTAAATTAAAGCATGTATCCTGACTTTTAAGGTTGTTTTTTGCCCAAAATGAACTAGCTTGAATGATAAGTGGTTTGACTACATCTGAAGGCAAAAGGGTTTGCAAGTGTTATAAACATTCAAATGTGGGAGGAGCCATTCCTCAATGGCCTGCCTGATGAAAGCAGGTGAGTGAAGAATGACAAAAGAGACCTTGAGAGTTCAAACCCTGCCTACGTTCTCTACCCTCCACACACCTGGCCAATCGCTGCTCACGTGTGTGTACTTGTTGGATTGTCCGTTTTTAGAAAGCTACATACATTTGCGGACACAGCGTTCACAATACCCATTATGACCACAAACCTTCATCTGGAAATATTATTTTCCTAAACCTTTTTCACCATCTTTTGTTTTCTTGTGTTTGCCTTTCTTCCGGAACAATTGACTGCATCATTTTACTCTCAAGTTGTTGTCTTAATCAATCCGTCACTGGACATTGTTTCATCTTTGTATGACTACCATCAACACTGTGCACTGTTTAGCTAAACATCCAGCTTGTATCATTCCTTTTTCTGAACTTTCTCTTTCAATCAGTGAGGCTGGTTGTTTCTTTTTGCCTGACTTTATCCCTTCTGCCTTCCAAATGGTATTCTTTACACCATTTCTGGAGCTGTCTTTTCACCTTCTCCGACACACAACTATCAAGCTCTTCGAATCAACTCTGTCTACTTCAAAAAAGCCACATGTAAAAGCATGTAACAGTTTCACTTTAACGTCTTTCAGGGCGGGATTAAGATGTGGCGTCCACATGTTGACGTTTGTTGAGCTTGTCAAATGAACAGTGATGGTCCCTCTTACTTTGCTCCTCTTGGCAGAGACTAACAAAAGAAAATCATCAGAACAGTCAAATTCACCCAGGCTCTCTTTTTTAGGGCTGCATGGGGATCAGCAGGGGGCTAGCGCTTGTTGACAGCCAAAACAAGCGTAATATGGCTCTGAATACATAATGCCATAACCCGACAGGGATCAAATCTGTGACATTCTAACGAGTTCCATCTGAAGGAAATGCTTCCATTCCTTCAACGGGGTTATCTGTGTGTGTGCATTTGTGTGTGTTTTGTCACCTCACGACATGCTGATGAACCCCTACCTATACACAGGCGACATGCACGCCCCGCACAACACAACACACACACTCCCACATACACACATATGCATCTGCCGGTCCATCCCCCCTTCGAGCGAGAGTTGGGAGACGGAGCGACCTCCTGCCCCCATCTGACACCAACCCACCCATCCTACCGACCCCCCCCCCCCACACACACACACAAACCTCGCCTCAGAGCCAGTGTTCACACCCAAGTCTTCACATGGTGCTTGGCAGGGGGGCCTGCCACCAGCAGGATGTGATGCAAAAAATGGCACACCTCTCCTTCTTCCCCTCCCCATCCACCTACTCACCTCTTTCATGACCCTATTTGCTGTGTAGTGTAATGAGAGGGAACTGGCCTTTTTAGATTAGAGGGGCAAACAACAGTGCTTCCAGTTTCACAGGAGCGGCTGCCATGTCAGCAGACAACTTTCACGTCGCTCTGAGGAGAATGACGAGCAGAAACGTGCATCAGAATGGATGAATTCACCTTTTTTAAACTATAATGATCATGTCACCTAGATTTGGATAGAACATAGCTGAGTCCTACATGCATACTGTACTTATGTCCCCTTTTGACATTTTGTTCCAGGTACTAAGAAACCACATGAACCAAGGTCAGAACCAAAAGTCTGTGTTAGCATTGTTACTGAATACACATTACTGGGTTAAAAAAAAAATCACAGCCAAGACTGAGGCCAAGTTGTTACCCAGAAGGAAACCAAAATACAACCGCAATGGAACTATTTGCACATTTCTCTTTTTCACTCGTTAATTCTCTCGACTGAGATAAGTTTAGTTTTGAGCGGCAGCTTCTTACTATGATGCATAGTCTTTCACTTTGACATTGTCTGTTGTGTTCTAGTCACAGTTCAACTAATATTTTCTGGCACACATATCTTATCATTTTGTACTGAACAATAAACTATGAAACTGGACTGAATTCAGCACTGCAGAGCTCCAAAGATGACGCCAACTGATGGCGACACGTTATGAGCCTTTCTCTTTTTGCTGTTGTTACTTATTATTATATTTCCTTTTGAAGGCATTAGAGAGCCAGGGCAGATGTATTTCATTGCATTTGAAGGTACAACTGTACTTTACAATGTATATGACAATAAACCCGTAAAGTAAAGATGGTATAATCTTATATATCTATTCCAAACTAGGCCTTGTATAAGGTGGGTGGTGGTGGTTGTTGTCTTAAAATCATGTTCATCTTGTGAACACTGTACTTACTAGCAGATTGGTGCTATTATATAATGTACTCTTCAAATAGAAAGCACGTGGTCTCTGCCATTTTTACAAACGTGTCGGCATGTGTTGTAACCTGCACACACAAAACGGGCTGGAAGTTTTCACTTTTTAACAGTGCGACATTTATAACACTCCTCAACGTAAACATTACCTTCCTACAGCTGACAGGACCTGTCTAATAAAATTGGGCTCACTTCAGTGCTACAAACCCAATTTTTGGGCAAATATCAACATCATTTACTTATTTCGCAGTCTTGTCACAAAATCCTAGCACGTTGCACGTCAATCCTGCAAAATACGGCAAATTCATGGAGGAATCATCTATTTTTTCCAAGTATTTAAATAAATTACATATGGAATTGGAGTAAATTGAAATAAATCCGTGGAGGGTGGGTGGAAAAATCCATTAAAGGAATGGCAACCGCCCATAAGGAATACGCTGAGGTCCAAAACAAGCGGCCTTCAGTAGTTACACAAAAATCAGAGGAGAGGGGAGAAGTTTAACGAGCGTGCAGAATCAGCTTGAAAGGAGAGGGCAAAAATACACAGCCATGAGCATGAGCAGGCTATATCGGAGATTGAGCACAGTTTTAAAAGGGTTGATTAAAAATGTGATAAAGTCATGGGATCTGCATGCACTTAAAATTAAGACTTTGCTCTTGGTTAAAGGACAAAACTGTCATTAAAGTGTGTGAATGGGGCTAATAAGGCATGCATGCACGCACGCACACACACACACACACACACACACACACACACACACACACACACACACACACACAGACACACAAATCCCCCAAAAAGCCAACTGATTTGTTAGGTCAGAGGCCCTCTTTTGTGGGGCCGCTCAGGAGCCTTTGTGCTGCTGAGAGCCAGGAATGTTGGAGCTGAGGAAGAGCTTCACCACAGGAGGTACACGGGGATTACAAGCAACCTGGGACTCTGCCTCTTTCTGCCTCTGCTGCTGCTCCTGTGTGTGTGTGTGTGTGTGTGTGTGTGTGTGTGTGTAGGTGTGTGTGTGTGTGTGTGTGTGTGTGTGTATTACTGTAGGGCTGAGTAAGAAACCATCATATTGAGTGGATAATACCAGGAGAGTATTGCAAACTGCACGGAAAGTTGGCATTGAATGGTCAGTCTTGTTTACATACGTACTGATTTGAATGATAATTGTGTGTTAGTTCTGCTGTGTATTTTAAAGTAAATGAAGTCAGTGAAAGTCTTCACACATTGGAATCCTAGGTTGATGATACCTTGGTTATGTAGTTCACTATACCTTCCACAAGGTAAAGTAGCATTGGCTACCCCTTTAGTATGCTAGTGACTTTGACTGCAGTCCGAATTTACACAGCTTGTTGAAGGCTGGATGATACATGGTTCTGTATGAAAGGTGCGGGGGCAGACCGGGGGGACAGAGGTGTTCCGTTGTGAATCAGCAGTGGAAGTAGTCACAGAGCCGAGCCAACGTCGGTCACATTTTGATGACGTGTTATTTGTGCACTTCCGGGATGTTATAAAAAATCTCTAGCAGCAGTTTGCAGCTAAACTACAGCAAACGAGAACGGCAGCGAATTGGGAGACATTGGAAAGACAATGAGATCCGGGAGATCTTTACCCTCTGAGCAGAGGGCGAAATCAACCGGCACATAACAGGGACCTTCTGTAAGGACACTAGACGCCGACGCTGTTGCGTTAAACAAAACATCACAACTTTTGTTTTTGCTTCTGTGATGCTCCCTTAAGTCATACCCGGGGGCTGTTTGGTTCAGCCTGTGTAACGGTGGACCTTCTTCATGTCAGTATTGTAGAATATCTGTGTGAAAGGGGCTTGTGAGAAATCATCCAATATTCAAGCTGTGGCCTCAATGATGAGGATATATGTTCACACTTTTTAACCAGGGCTGGATGTTGAACATCAATACTGTTCGAGTACCGACAGAGTGTCCATCACATCAGAAATAGTATCAGAAAGTTTACAGTACTGAATGCTTGGAAATAATCTACTCCTCATTTTAACATCAAAACAAAGACAATATTGATTCTTCAAATTAACATATACAACACAAAAGCACCTAAAACGCCATTGGGATAGGATGAACATTACAAGGGGAGGTGGGGAATGAAATATTCACTATGTAATTGAACTGATGGAATCTTAACCATAGTGAAATTACATATGCTATAAAGTCTGACATAGCTCTGTCATGAAACACATACATATTCAGTGTGATTTACAGAAGAACTTGTATTTAACGTAAACATAATCCAGGGATAGTTGTCCAGACATCTATGGTACTTTACCAACAGGAACTGCTAATAGGTATTTCTGCATACTTTCAATTTGCCAAAATGTAAACAATAAAGGCTAAAAACTGAGCTCAAGAGAATAATATCTACTTGTAGCTGACATTAGAACAGAGATTTGCTTTTCTTGATGACTTGGGTTTTCATATAGGCCTATACAGTATGTTGGTGGGAGCTTGTTTCCATTCCATCGGATAAGCATACTTTAACAAAAGTAGGGGGAGACAAGGAGCTCTTAACATGGAAAAGATCAACTTTAAAGTACAACAAAGTTACTCCGGACGGGAATTAAAATGCAGAAGGACTAACAAGTTTGCCAAAACAGTGTTTATCCCTGGGATAGGGCTGGAAAATGACCCAGCTGAAGACTTATCCTGCTGTTTCATCTTAAAGCTATGGTAGGTTGAAATTCTTATTACATGTTAGGGTTGCCAACTTGGTAACTTTTTCTCCAGCAACTTTTGGAGCTAGTGCTGCTAGCTTGGTGGAAAAGAGTTGGCTCCTTATTGAAATCTAGCATACATTACAAACCTTAGTTTCAATGGCAGTTAGAAAACGATGAAACCTTCTGTGATCTCTTATTAAGTGTTTTAATGCGAAAGTATAAACCAGTGATTCAGCTGCTAGAAGCCTGCAAACCAAGATGAGGCTGTCTAACAACAGAAACATATCTTATATTGTCAAACAGTGCTGTCCTTCCATGCCTGCTAAATGTTGAAAGCTTAGATGTCATCATTTTAGTGAGTCTGGGTTTACTCTGGCTATAATATCATTAAATGTTCTAATACAAACACCTTGTGGAGTGTCATCCTTTTAAACTGTGGGCATCAGTTATTTAGT